>NW_012118487.1:3921183-3950204 GCF_000951035.1 Colobus angolensis palliatus | reverse complement strand
GAGCCACTGTTCCCGGCCTTGAAAGCAGTTTTCTAATTAGTTTAAAATTATTTGAAGCAAAGAATTTCAATGGGCCTGAACTCCGTTGTTAAAAAAACAAAATAATGTATGCAGATGTACAGATCTGTGCATTTAGATTTTTGTCTCTGATCTTCATCTTTCCATAAATTAAAAATCGTAACTGCTGTAAGCATTTGGCTGGGCTGGACGGTATTGAAACAGTATTTCAGTCTCCCTTCTGTCCCCTTTTACTGAAAAGGTGGAGGGGAAAGGAAGAAAGGATATAAGGACCCCACCCCTCATCCCCCCCAGCCCCAACTGCTGCTCCTGCTTCTGCTCTTGTGCCTTTTATTTGCAGTCTTTAGCACAGGATCTACCTTCAATGTAACTTCCTTTTAAGTACACAGTAGTTCCTCCTTTTGTCCTCCAAAGTTGTGTGAACGTTTTTGCCTCTTAGGTACTTTACAAAATTCAAGAACACCCCTTTTAGACATAAATCTGCATCTATAACTTAGAAGCTAGAATGTCCTAGAATATCCTTTACCTGAAAACTGGTAGCTCCTCTCTTTCCTGGAATCAGTGCTAGTTTTTCAAAGTTAGTTGCAGTGGCTAAAATATATGTTTGTATGCTCTGAAAAATGTGATTACTTGATATGCTAGTGCAGTGGTAGCAGAAAATGGACTCCAGGTGATTTTATATTATTATTGCTAAGAGTAAATATAAGTGTTTTCTAATAAGTTAGAATAGGGAGCAGTTTGTAATTAAAAGTTTAACCTAAATTATCTGGTAGGATAAATTCTATTTCAGGACAGGTCAAACAATAAAATATAGATAACTGTGTGTGTATTTCTATATAGGTATGTACGTGTGCATCTTGTCTAGCTCAAAACACATTGATCAGATTTCTACCTTCATAAAGAAGCTAATTTAATTGTGGAGACCAAAAGCATCCATGTTAAATCCCACAGAGCACTGCAAGTGTAAATTCTGTAATATAGTTTGTAAGTTTTACGGGATTTCAGAGAAGAAATGAATAGATGCGATCTGGGAAGGTTTAAGGAAGAGGAAGATCTGCAACTTGCTTGAAGGTGTGGATTAGTGGGAGGAAGTAGTGTTTATTTCGGACAGAGGAATGTTATAAAAAAGCATGGACGTTTGAAGTTCAGCTGGTTTAAATCACTAAACGGGAAGACTGAATCAGTTGGATTTTTTTTATTGTAGAACAAAGAACACTCAAGGTCTCTTTCCTTAAAAGAGCATTCTTAATTGTTTGGTGTTGCCTTAACAGCCTAATGTTTGAGTATCTGGTAAAAGAATTAGTCTTTTCACCAACCCCCTTATGTCTTGACTAGATTTGTCATTTCTTTCTTTATGTTTGTGAATTATAAGGTTGTAAGGTTTTCTCCAAATAAACCTCAAATAATAAACAAGTGTATGAATTAGAAAGTGGAAGTCTTACAGCACTTGCGCTCTATATCCCGTGATGTCGCTGTAGCCTGTCACGGTTAACGCGAGGGGAAGATTCGACTCTGTGTCCCTCAGTTTAGAGGAAATAATAGCACTTACCAGGCCTCCTTACTCTCAGTCTTCTGTATTGACTGTTTAACGGGTATTTTATCTCTTAAGTGCACATTCAGCTTGAAAACTAAAGCCACACTTATCTTTGGTATTTACTGAGACAATCTAGATTAATACCAATTCTCTGTTGAGAAAGATTTTTTTTTTTTTAATCATTCAGAATAGCCTGTAGACATATTTCTGGCTACCATAACATTAGACATTCTAGTCAGTGCCTTGTTGCTGTTTGCAATTTTTTTTTTTTTTTTGACGGAGTCTCACTCTGTCGCCCAGTCTGTAGTACAGTGGCATCATCTCCGTTAATTGCAAACTCCACCTCCTGGGTTCATGCCAGTCTCCTGCCGTAGCCTCCCGAGTAGCCTGGACTACAGGCGCCCGCCACCACGCCTGGCTAATTTTTTGTATTTTTAGTAGAGATGGGATTTCACCGTGTTAGCCAGGCTGGTCTCGATCTCCTGACCTCGTGATCTCCCCGCCTCGGCCTCCCAAAGTGCTGGAATTACAGGCATGAGCCACTGCGCCCGGCCCCCATTTGCAAAATTTAAAGGACAACTTAGGTTAATACATTCCTTCACACATTATTTGGTTCAAGGTTGATTCTAATTTTGTCATATTTTAACATTTTTAAAACTACAGTTTTGAAAATAGAAAAATCTTAAAAGGCCAGACATGGGGGCTCGTGCCTGTAATCCCAACACTTTGGGAGGTTGAGGCAGTTGGATTGCTTGAGTCCAGGAATTTGAGACCAGCCTGGGCAACATGGCAAAACCTTGTCTCTACAAAAAATATAAAAATTAGCTGTGTGTGGTCATGTATGCCTGTAGTTCTAGCTACTCTGGAGGCTGAGGTGGGTGGATCACTTGAGCCCAGGAGACTGAGGCTGCAGTGAGACTTGATCCCACTACTGCACTCCAGCCTGGGCAACAGAGCAGGACCCTGTCTCAAAATAAATAAATAAATAAATAAAATTGTAACCTAGAAAAGCAAATTTAAAATATAATATCTGATATTTAAGTTCGTCTTTTATCTGGCTATGAGTTCTGCTTTCTTTCATGCCCTAGGCAGATAACTCCTGATGACTTCTTTTCACCAAAGAAAACTTGAGTTATGTATCCATCTCTAGTCAGATTTTCTTGTTCCTATGTAGGTTATAGAATGATGGACGATTTAAATCACACAAATGTTTTCACCTTATTTGCCAGTTCTCATTTTTGGTTCTTTGCCCATTAGTTTTCTTATTCCTTTAAATCCTAAATACTAAAATCACAAAAAAAGTGAAATCTAATTGAGTAATAATTTTTTTTCAGACTTTTTACAAAAATATAAAATAGTAGGGCAAATGTCCTTTTAGAGATTCCAACCAAATTTTAGGCCGGGAGCAGTGGCTCACATCTGTGATCCTAATCCCAGCACTTTGGGAGGACAAGGTGGGCGGATCACTTGAGGTCAGGAGATCGAGACCAGCCTGGCTGGCCAACATGATAAAACTCACCTCAACTAAAAATACAAAAATTAACTAGGCGTTGTGGCACATGCCTGTAGTCCCAGCTACCCGGGAGGCTGAGCCACAAGAATCACTTGAACCAGGGAAGTGGAAGTTGCAGTGAACCAAGATTGTGTCATTGCACTCCAGCCTGGGTGACAGAGCCAGACCCTGTCTCAAAAAAAAAAAAGAGATTACCAAGTGTTTATGAGTCAGAAAAAGGTATTTTTATTTGTTGTATCCTGTATTATAAATAATTGTAAATGGCTTTTGGATGGTCTTGTTTTTAGACTTTTTAATCTGAAAATTCAGGTTATCTTTTGCTTCACTTTGTCTTATTCATAATGTAAAATAGATATTTCTGTCACTGTTTTACTTTCAGGTCTCACAAATATGATTCTTGAAAAGTTTGGTTTAAAATAACTGTAATATTTAAATGCTGGTTTGGTTTTTTTTAACAGATTGGAAAATGCCTTTTATGAACATGCACAGACTTATTACTACACTGAGATCAGAAGAGTGAAATCTCATAAAGAATTTTTGAATAAAACAACACACCAGGTACGTGATTTTTTGCAATAATAGAAGCATTCTAGAGTGGATTATTACTATTTTTGAGGTGATTATTACATGTTAATACTTTAATGTTTTCAATGGTTTCAACATTTCTAAAGATTTTTTTAAAGCTTTTAAAAATTAATTTGTTTTTGAATTACACTCTTTGCTCTTAAAGTTCTTAAAGGTAGATTTTTATAGCCTTCTTAACTGTACTCTTACTTGTGGGAATAATTCTTGGATTTCAGTTTTGAATGTTTTTCTTCATTCTTTTTTGTTTCCTCGTAATAAACATTATTGTAATTTTCACATTTTAAATAGAATATGTATAATAGTGATTTTTTTTGTCTCTTTTTAGCTTTTATTTGTTAGGCATCAGTTCAAAATAGCTTTCTTCAGTGAGTTGAAACAAGATACACAAAATGCGCTGAAGTAAGTTGTTAAGCTTTCAAACTAAATGTTTCCTATTTTTATATTAACAATAACATGAAATGGCAATTTCTGAATCTCAACCAAACTATAATTAATTTTAAAGTGTTCATATTGCTTAGATTTAGTAATTAGTCTAGAGATGAATGGAATATAATATTTTAGGATTTTAAAAAATTTTCATTTTTATTATTGGAAGTAAATTTCATTGTGTCATAAAGCTTTCTGGTTTAATTAAATTTTGTGAGCCACAGAAATGTAATATTAAAATTTTCCCCATCTTCTTGACTATTTTTTATGTGTATATTCAGTAAAATTCTTGTAAGAGACTGATTTAAACATTATCTAAATCAGACTTGACTTTTTTTTCCAAAATAAATTTTTAAATGTACCTCTTCACGAATTTGCATGTCATCCTTGTGCAGGAGCCATGCTAATCTTCTCTGTATTGCTCCAATTTTAGTGTATGTGCTGCTGAAGTGAGCATCAGACTGTTGATTTTTATAGGTTTATATTACTAGTACATTTATTGAATTCAAGTATTTTTTAATTTAAAAAATTTTAATATCAGTTGCATCATTTTCCATTTGAAGTGTCTGCTTAGAGCTTTGAAGATTAGTTGCAGATGTGTTGGCAGTGGTTAAACATTTTAGTCCTTTGCTTTTACCAAGGAGAATTTAATGAAACTTGACCTCTTTGTAGCTTTAACTCCGTTTTTGAAGACAAAGGTATTAAAAACAGCTATTTATCCCAGAATTGAGAAGGGGAAAGAAAAGTAGAAATAAATAAAAATAATTTTAGTATTCACAGGAATATTGCAGAAATATCTTATCTTTGTTGTTTTGAGAGGTTTAAGGACCAGAGCACCAAGTTGTGTTTCCTGAATCTCAACAACTTCATATAACTGGCTTTAATGTAGTTTATTTGTATTGTTTTGAGACAGAGTTTTGCTCTTGCTGCCCACGCTGGAGTGCAGTGGCACAATCTCGGCTCACTGCAACCTCTGCCTAGCGAATACAAGTGATTCTCCTGTCCCGTCCTCCCGAGTAGCTGGGACTATCGGCACCTGCCACCACACCCAGCTAATTTTTATATTTTTAGTAGAGACAGGGTTTCACCATGTTGGCCATGCTGGTCTTGAACCCCTGACCTCAGGTGATCCACCCGTCTTGGCCTCCCAAAATGCTGGATTTACAGGTGTGAGCCACTGCGCCTGGCCTGTAGTTCATTTTTATGGATGGTATTAGTTTAAATCCTTCAATTTCAGTTCTGTTCAAAAGTAATTCTGGAAAGAAATACTTTTACCTGGAGAAGTTATGAACAGACTTTTTCTATGAAAAGCCTGTTTTGAGATTTTCTCATTACCTTCCATGCGCAAGGTAGGCCCTGTTCCTACCAGGCCCTCCTTTCTCACCATCCTTCTCCTTCAGCATGAGCTGCCCTGAGGACATTTTTCCCTCCTCTGTAGACTTTCCCTGAGGCCAGTAATATTCGCTTAACCTGTAGAGGTACTTGGAGTTAAAAAGCTGTTAACCTGTGCTGTCTTTTTTTTTTGAGATGAAGTCTCGCTCTGTCACCCGGGCTGTAGTGCAGTGGCACAATCTCAGCTCACTGCAACCTCTCCCTCCTGGGTTCAAGGGATTCTCCTGCCTCAACTTCCTGAGTAGCTGGGATTACAGGCATGTGCTAGCACACCTGGCTAATTTTTGTGTTTTTAGTGGAGATGGGGTTTCACCACGTTAGCCAGGCTGATCGCAAACTCCTGACCTCTAGTGATCCGCCCACGTCAGCCTCCCAGAGTGCTGGGATTACAGGTGTGAGCCACCGCGCCCGGCTGACCTGTGCTGGCTTGATATCACCTTTGCTAATACAATTTCTATTTGAGAGCTTGTAATGGTACTTTAAAATACTTATGTTTTTTAGCAGAATGCTGATTTTTCTGGACTGTTGTCCAATTTCCTTTGTTTGTTATTGACCGATGTTGATGATGAAAATAACAATGCACATGTCATGGTTCTGTTCTTTATGAAATCATTGATTCCTCTCACATATATTTGTTAATAGCTCATTTATCAGGAAATCAGAGATTGACATTATTGAGCTCTTGAGCACTAAGAAATGTTGAGTAACTATTCTGTTATTTCTAGTGATTTGGTTGTAGAAATTGTTTATTAAACTAATTCATAACATTATTAACCACCCTCCCCATTTAGGAATTATAGGACTGCCTATAACCTTGTACACGAATTGAGAGCCCATGAAACTAATATTCTGGAAATTAAGACTATGGCAGGATTTATAAACTACAAGGTAATAGTTCTGCTTCCAAATACAGGGAATTTGTGTTTAAATATTAAATGATTTTTTAAAAATGTGAACATCAAAATTAGTTTCTTGCTCTGAAAAGTTAGTATTTGATTAATTATGATCTCTCCTTTTATATCCTTTTTCTCAGAAGGGCCTTGATTCTTAGTAGCCTATTTGTAGTAGTTGTGTTTTGAATTGATAAGTTCTAGAGGTTTCTAAAGTTTGAAAGGTTTTTTAGTTTTTGTTTATTTGTTTTTCAGTGGGAGCAAGGAGGAGTTGAGAAGAAAACTGCCTGTATTACTGGGTTTTAAAAGATAAAATTATTAGAACTATGTGACTCTTTCTCGGTTTAATGGCACAGAAAAGGTGTATCTGTTCACCTTAGAGGAAACTTTTCTTTTTTTTTGAGACTGAGTTTCGCTCTGTTGTCAGGCTGGAGTGCAGTGGTGGGATTTCGGCTCACTGGAACCTCTGCCTCCCGGGTTCAAGCGATTCTTCTGCCTCAGCTTTCCGAGTAGCTGGGACTACAGACATGCGCCACCACACCCAGCTAATTTTTGCGTTTTTATTAGAGATGAGGCTTCGATCTCTTGACCTCGTGATCCACCCATCTCGGCCTCCCAAAGTGCTGGGATTACAGGTGTGAGCCACCGTGCCCGGCCAGAGGAAACTTTTATACCTACTGTTTGAGCATTTTATTTTGAGATTGTGCATCACAGGAATAGATACCCTCAGAAGTCAAGCAACAGCTATTTGGTTTGCTTTTAGTTTTTTCACATTCTTAAAGATGCCTGACACTGTGTTGGTGATGTATGGCCAAATAGATGCTTTAATTCACTGTTTTTTTCTAATAGGAAAAGATTAGAAACAACCCAGTTATAGGTGATTGGTTATGTAAATTATAACTGTAAACAAAGGAATATTAAAAGCTATTGAGAATAAGGCAGCTCTATGTAGTGATATGGAATGATACCCAAAATATATTGCAAGATGAATAAAGTCACAGATTAGCATATTTAGTGTGATGTTATTATTTGTATAAAAACAATATTTTTATAGAAAGGCACACACATACTTATCTGTGTGTAGAATATATCAGGAAGCATATGGCAGAAACTGCCTCTAGAAAGGGAAATTAGATGGCTGAGGGACAGGAATGGATGAGAGACTGACTTTTCATATGTTCCTTTGTACTTAAAAAATAAAAGTGAAAATTGTAACAAGCATATGGAAATACACTTAGGCTTTGTTTCTTCCTTTTTTCCTTTTACCCCAAGTACGTAAATATTAGTACTATTTTGAAACAGCATACCAGACACAAAATTTTCAAGAATTTCTGTAATACTTGTTTGATATAGAGGTAACTTTGCTTTAATTATGCTACAGAAAATCTTTAGCTTTATGGCAAATCTAAAACTGAAAATTGATCAGTCTTTTCTGTTACCTGTTGGACATCGTTTATTTTAGTCCATCTTTATGTTCTTCATTGGGGATAATTTAAAATTCTATTCCATATTTTTTAAAAGCTTTTCTAAAGTTTAGAATAAATTATGTACAAACACTGAGTTATTTTATTTCATTTCTAAAAGGGATATATAACCTTTGGTTTTAGCATAACCATTCTGATGAGGAAAATTAATTGTATTGCAAAGAGCTTCAGAGAAGGAAATTTCATAGTCTTTTTTTAATGTTATTCTCAAAATAGTTTTTAAACGAATATGCCTTTTGACTTTCTTTTTTTCCCTTTATTTTGGGATCAATTTTACATTTTGCAGATCTGTAGGCTGTGTTTTCAACACAACACCCCATTGGATGCAATTGCTCAGTTCCGGAAACACATCGACTTGTGTAAGAAAAAGATTGGAAGTGCAGAGTTGTCTTTTGAGCATGCTGCATGGATGTCTAAACAGTATGTTTTACATTGTACTTTTAGAATATTTTTAAAAATAATATATAGTATTTGGAGAAATAGCATGGACTCTAGTTCTAAAACTGAACCAGGTTTTTGGTCACTAAGTAGGTTTTTGATGATGTAGCATAAGTATGTTTGTATATTTCTGGTAATACTGTAGGTTGATATTGTATACAGTTCCTTAATGGCAATTATTTAGTTCATGGTACCGTCTTTTTCATTCAACATATATTTATTGAGTCTCTACCATGTGTCTAGGTCCTGAGGATATAGCAGTAAACAAAATTTCTGCTGTCCTGGAGTTTACTTTTTGAGAATGAAGTTTAAAAATTGCTAAAATGAAATTGTTCCCAGGAACTTGGGTGTATTTGTTTGAGTGGTAGGAACTATATTGAGATCTACTTTGATGGTATATTTATGAAGACTTGTTAGAAGCGATGACTTAAATATAGAACCTATCTGTAACCTACAGTTAGTGTGTATTAATATTTACAAAGAAATTACAACAAATATTAACTGTTCATCACTAGCACCATTTTAATACAATCTGCTGAGGTTAAGATTCCCAGGATGAATTACCAGAAATAAGCTTCTTTTTCTTTTCATCCCTTTTTATTTCTTGATTTTTTTTTTTCTTTAAGATTCCAGGCCTTTGGAGATTTATTTGATGAAGCGATTAAGTTAGGGTTAACAGCTATTCAAACTCAGAATCCCGGTTTCTATTACCAGCAGGCAGCATACTATGCCCAGGAGCGGAAACAGCTTGCAAAAAGCCTCTGTAACCACGAAGTAAGTTACTGACTCCGTATTATCTAGCACGTAGAAAAGTTATTCTTCTTTTGAAAGAAGCTAGAACTGATTGGTGTTGATAATTTTTTCCAAGTCTTTAAATTTAATGAGTTTTTACTTTTTATAGTTTTAGGAATTACATTGATTTTTGGTTTTAGCCCGAGTACTCTGTTTTCACCTGTGAATTGAGCAGACATTTTTCTTTGAAGAACTAATTTATTTTTGGCAGTAAGTTAGTGACTATTTAGACAAGAGAAAATTACTTTAAAGTAAAAGCCGCATTTTCATCCTTGTTACACTATAAATCCATTGTTTTGTTTCTACGATCACTGCTGTAAGAGTTTGGAAATATGTTTTGACCCACTGGAGGGGATAACTTTTGACTTCTTTCTCTTCCTGGGGTTTCCTGTATGGAGACTCTTTTTTGGAGATGGAGTCTCGCTCTTGTTGCCCAGGCTGGAGTGCAGTGGCGCAATCTCAGCTCACTGCAGCCTTCACCTCTTGAGTTCAAGTGATGCTCCTGCCACAGCCTCCTGAGTAGCTGGGATTACAGGTGCCCGCCGCCACGCCGGGCTAATTTTTGTACTTTTAGTAGAGATGGGATTTCGCCATGTTGGCCAGGCTGGTTTCGAACTCCTGACCTCTGGTGATCCGCCGCCTTGGCCTTCCAAAGTGCTGGAATTACAGGCGTGAGCCACCGCGCCCAGCCTCCTGCATGGAGATTCTTTAAGAGTCTGAGGAATAGTGTTAATTGCATAGTTTCTTAAACTTGATGTTTCATTTTGCCTTTTTCTTGGATGATTACGTTTAGATATCAGTTTTCCTATAAACACCTTTAAAATAAGAACGTGGTATACATATTTAATACATTTATATTTATAGAGTTACATCAGTTTATTTTCACTTAAAACCTACAGTTCTCTGAAGATGAGTAAATATTATCAGTAGTACTATCTTTAAAACTGTTCCTGGCCGGGCGCGGTGGCTCAAGCCTGTAATCCCAGCACTTTGGGAGGCCGAGGCGGGCGGATCACAAGGTCGGGAGATCGAGACCATCCTGGCTAACACGGTGAAACCCCGTCTCTACTAAAAAAGTACCAAAAACTAGCCAGGCGAGGTGGCGGGCGCCTGTAGTCCCAGCTACTCGGAGGCTGAGGCAGGAGAATGGTGTGAACCCGGGAGGCGGAGCTTGCAGTGAGCTGAGATCTGGCCACTACACTCCAGGTTGGGTGACAGAGCGAGACTCTGTCTCAAAAAAAAAAAAAAAAAACTGTTCCAAAACCAAATAGATTGTATATTAATATTTAATGATTCTTTTCTCTGAAATGATGAGTTAACTGTTTTTACCATGTTATTTGTATGATTTATAATTTTATTGTATGTATTATATTTCTAAAGTTTGGCATATTCTAATTTGAACACAGTATTTTAAAAAGTGATTAAAACTAGATTTTATAAGAATGTAAGGAACTGGGCATTAATAAATATCATTGGTTAAAATGTAAAATAATATTTCCATCAAATAATAATTTGAGAAGCTTTAAAGCTATGCATATCTTTTGACTTAGAATTTAATTTTTGGAGATACTAAGGCAGCTAATAAATTCTGAGATAAGTACCAAAATTTATTTATAAAGTTGTTCTCACAGATTTATTAATTGTAAAATAGAAATAAGATGAATAGCTGTAGGGAATGCATTAAAATATGCACTAGCAAGCAGCCATGAAAAATGATGTTTTAGAAGAATATTTAATGCTGGGTTAAATATACAGAATATATTTAAATGAAAGAAGAAGGTTGAAAATTAATCATTAACAAATTTTTACATGTGAAATCTGGAAGAATGATAACATACTTTCTTAATAGTGGGAGTTGGTAGTAGGTTTATAAGTAATTTAGATTTTCATCCTTTTCCTTTTGGATGTTTTCTACATTTTTCATGTGTTACATTTTGGTTTCGGGGGAAAGGTTAAAAAGAAGAAAAAGCACTGTAAATCTGTCAGTTCTGGTGCCAGAAATATTCCCCCACAATACAGCATTTAATACAGAAGTGATAAAGAGGGGAAATAGTGTCTTCTCTGTAAAACTCCTTGTAACATTGTTTTCATTTACACAAACAGCATGTATGCATGTGGAATAAATATAGAGCATAATTTGTAATATAGTTTTACTGGTTTATTAAAGCAAAGATTTAAAAAAGTGAAGAAATTACTGTGAAATATTCATCAGAATCAGATTGATTTTTATAAGGCTACTTAAATATTAAATGAAACATTTTAAGCTTAATTTTTGTTAAAATTTATGTTAAAATACTCACAAATTTGATAATTGAATGTATGTTTGGTGGTTGTATTTATGAAAAGTTTTTTGTTCAATCCAAGATTGGGCAAGAGTTGATTTGCAATGAGTTCCATAAACTATTATTTAGGTTTGTGTTTTAATTTACAGGCTTCTGTAATGTATCCCAATCCTGATCCCTTAGAAACACAAACAGGCGTTCTTGACTTTTATGGACAAAGATCATGGCGACAAGGAATACTAAGTAAATAATTTTTCCCTCCATCCTTTCCTCTCAACCTCAAAAGGCAGCAATAGCTATAATAGATTTTCCATTGGCTGCACATGCATAAGAAATTATGTTGAAGTAAAAATGTGTGCTTTTTAAACATTGTTTTCATTTTTAGAATGCTTTGTATGTATCACTACATCTTAGAGTGACTTTATAATTAAAGTCATTGATGTGATTAAAACATTTATCTGGGTGTGGTGGCACATGCCTGTAGTCCCCATCTGCTTGGGAGACTGAGGCGGAAGGATCACACCTGTGAACAGCCACTGCACTCCAGACCAGGCAACATAGTAAGACCTCATCTCAAAAAAAAAAAAAGTACAACATTTGAACATCTTTTGTTTTAAATGACACATGCCACTGCTGTCTTATTTCAACCAGTTAACTTTAGCAATTGATTTGACTTTTTAAAACAGCATTAACTTGTATTACCTTAAAAATAATTTCTCTGCATTTTTTTAGTGCTTTATACATAATTTAATTCAAGCAATTGAGCTAGAACTGTTAAATTACTGGCTAGGCAAAGTGGCTCATGCCTGTAATCCCAGTGCTTTGGGAGGCCAAGGCAGGAGGATTGCTTGAGGCCAGGAGTTTGAGACCAGCATGGGCAACATAGGGAGACCCCATCTCTACAAAAAAATACAAAAATTAGCCACACATAGTGCCACGTGCCTGTAGTCCCAGCTACTTGGAAGGCTGAGATGGGAGGATCACTTGAGCCTAAGAGGTTGATGCTGCAATGAGCTGTGATTGTACCGCTGCACTCCAGCCTGGGCAACAGAGCGAGACCCCATCTCAAAAAAAAAGAAAAAAAGGAAATGATTTAATCTCCAGTGAGTGTATCCTCTATAAAGGATGATATTAACATTGCTTTTCAGATCATTGATTCCAGTAGGTAGAAGAACATGGAGCTCAATAATGTTCCCATCAGAACAGAACACGGAAGTTTCCATGTTAATAAAGCTGCCTCTTAGCATCTTTAAGATTCTAGAATGTTGAAGAATCTGACATGATTATATTAAATAAAGGTTTCAAGGAGTGTACACATACAATATTCACGTGAACATTTATATTAAATGAGCTATCTAGAATGGGTTGTGTCTCATCTTACGCAGGTTTTGATCTTTCTGATCCTGAAAAAGAAAAGGTGGGAGTTCTTGCCATTCAGCTGAAGGAGAGAAATGTTGCTCACTCTGTAAGTTTTGTGTCCAATATAAACTATTTTTTACACTGTTAAAAAAATATATTTGTATTGCAATGTTTTGCACTCTACTTTTTCTACTAGGAAGTCATCATAACTCTCCTGAGCAATGCTGTCGCACAGTTCAAGAAGTATAAGTGCCCGCGAATGAAAAGTCACCTAAGTATGTGTCCGCAAACGTCACCATTGCATGCAACTTTGAATGGCTTTAAATTACATACATAAATCTTCTTTCCTTTATAGTGGTTCAGATGGGAGAGGAATATTACTACGCGAAGGATTATACCAAAGCTTTGAAGTGAGTCTTGTTCACGATTTACTTTTACAAGTATTTGGATTATCTGAAGTGAAATTGAAATAGAAATCGGTGTGGAAGGAGTTTGTATTTTCACGTTTATTTCTATTGCTGTTAAACTCCATTTTGTAATGTGTTTTCAAGTGCCATTAATGGCACAATCTTTTTCAGCGTTTTAAGAAATCTCACGTTTAGCTAAATAGGAGAATAGCTGTTCAACCATCTCAGTAAGATTTTTCTAAACTTACATAAAATGAGGAAAGTACTTTTTTCTCCATGAACTCTTCAAACCCTTTCTTGTGAAGCCAGTTCAGTATTACATTTTGTCTTCTTTGAGGTTGCTGGATTATGTGATGTGTGATTATCGGAGTGAAGGGTGGTGGACTCTGCTCACGTCTATATTAACTACAGCTCTGAAGTGCTCCTACCTCATGGCTCAATTAAAGGATTACATTACTTACTCCCTAGAACTCCTTGGCAGAGGTAACCTGATGTTTTTTGAGTAAAATTCTTGATATATAAAATGATTTGGCATCTTTAAGCTTTTTAAAATTTAAAGAATAATTCGGTTCCAGAGAATTAGTATACTTTTACTACGTGCAAATCACTGTGCTTAGTCATCTTAAAGAGGTATTTATTGCTATGTAAAGTTTTTAAAGCAATAAATGGGGGTAGTAGACTTAATTATAAGTACTTACAATGTTTTTCCTTCATTCTTCATACTAGCTTCAACTCTGAAAGATGACCAAAAGTCTCGGATAGAAAAGAACCTCATAAATGTTTTAATGGTAGGTTGGAATTGTTTATATAGAGTGTGGTATTAGGAATATGTGTACCTATATCTGTATCAACTAATGCAAGTCGTGGTTTTTTTCAACTAGTTGAATGAATGTTAACTCTGTGTTGATGCAGAATGAAAGTCCTGATCCAGAACCCGACTGTGATATCTTCGCTGTGAAAACTGCTCAGAAGCTGTGGGCAGACCGGATTTCTCTGGCTGGCAGCAATATTTTCACAATAGGAGTACAAGACTTTGTGCCATTTGGTAGGTAGCTAACATCTACAGTATGATGTCAGAGAAATTGTCTTTTTCTGCAAAATGAATAGATGCAGAATAATAAACATAAAAGTCAAGAAAGAATTTTCAAAGTAGAATCATGTTATAGATAAACTGATTTGTGTGTGTGTGTCCCCTCAGTGACTTATAAAGATAGTTAGGATCTTAAATACTTGATTTATGTTTTAAGATGTACTTTGCTCATTTGTAGTTCAGGTGTTATTGGAAACACTTGATACTTACTTAAAAGGTTGTGCTTTACTGTCTAGGTAGGTATTTTGAAATAATAAATTTATTTTCTTTTTCGTTTAAAATCTTGTCATCTACATTTCAAGAGTAGCTGTATTTTTAAAATTAAAGATGGTTTTGAAGCTATATTTACTTAAATTTTATTTTATATTATTTATGTATTTATTTTATTTTTCTTTTTTGAGACAGGGTCTCACTCTGCTGCCCGGGCTGGAGTGCAGTGACATGTCAGCTCACTGCAACCTCTGCCTCCCAGGTTCAAGCAATTCTCCAGCCTCAGCCTCCTGACTAGCTGCGATTACTTACAGGCGTGCACTACCATGCCCAGCTAATTTTTGTATTTTTAGCAGAGGTGGGGTTTCACCATGTTGGCCAGGCTGGTCTTGAACTTCTGACCTTGGGTGATCTGCCCGCCTGAGCCACCCAGAGGGCTGGGATTACAGGCATGAGCCACCACACCTGGCCTATTTATTATTCTTTTTGAGATAGAGTCTCACTCTGTTGCCCAGGCTGGAGGGCAGTGATGTGACCTTGGTTTACCACAACCTCCACCTCCTGGGTTCAAGTGATTCTCCTGCCTCAGCCTCCCTAGTAGTTGGGATTATAGGTGTACACTACCATGCCAGGCTAATTTTTGTATTTTTAGTAGAGACAAGATTTCACCATGTTGGCTAGGCTGCTCTCAAACTCCTGACCTCAAGAGATCCGCCTGCCTTGGCCTCCCAAAGTTCTGGGATTACAGGCATGAGCCACTGCGCTCACCCTAAATTTTATTTTTATAATAAAAAGAGCTCATTTGTCTCTTGAAATGCCTTAAGTGCAGAAGTCAGTAAGAATGGTCAGTGCAGATGTATCTTTCTGAAGAATGAATTTGGTTGACAGGATGTTGTGGGTCATGGGTATCTGGTTGTGCATAACGCAGCCCTTGTGTTTTATTTCTAGTACAATGCAAAGCCAAGTTTCATGCCCCAAGTTTTCACGTTGATGTTCCCGTTGAGTTTGATATTTATCTGAAGGCTGATTGTCCACATCCCATTAGGTTTTCCAAGCTCTGTGTCAGCTTTAATAATCAGGTAATGGTGCCATTTCATGTGTTTTTACCACGTTTATCTTATTGTAGCTGGTGTTAAACTAAATAAAATGAGCTTAGTGAATTTTATGTCTAATGGTTTCAAAGTTCACAAGTGAACTTTGGTAAGGTCTATTTAAAAATATATTTCTAGGGCCGGGCATGGTGGCTCATGCCTGTAATCCCAGCACTTTGGGAGGCCGAGGTGGGCAGATCACAAGGTGAAGAGATCGAGACCATCCTGGTGAAACCCCATCTCTACTGAAAATACAAAAAAATTTCCTGGGCGTGGTGGCACGTGCCTCTAGTCCCAGCTACTCAGGAGGCTGAGGCAGGAGAATCACTTGAACTCGGGAGGTGGAGGTTGCAGTGAGCTGAGATCGTGCCACTGCACTCTAGCCTGGGCTACACAGCGAGACTCAAAAAAAAAATAATTTTATACACACACACACACACACACACACACACACATTTCTAAACTAGCAATTCAAGTTTACATTTTGCTTACTCCATTTTTGTTTTCATTCTATGTTTATGAAGTCTAAGAATTCTCTGTGTTTCTGTATATATATATGTACCCACACAGTATATATATACTTTTTAATTTTGTCTTTTTTGAAACGGGGTCTCGCTCTGTTGCCCAGGCTAGAGTGTATTGGTACAGTCATAGCTCACTGCAGCCTCGACCTTTTGGACTCAAGAGATCCTCCCACCTCAGCCCCCTAAGTAGCTGGAACTACAGGCACCTGCCCCATGTCCGGCTAATTTTTGTATTTTTTGTAGAGACAGAGTTTCGCCATGTTGCCCAGGCTGGTCTCAAACTCCTGGGCTCCAGTGATCCACCGACTTCAGCCTCCCAAAGTGTTAGGATTACAGGTGTGAGGCACCACATCTGGTCTTATATTTTTTTATAATGTATACTTGAATTCCAAATAAGGTATGTTCAGAATGAATAAAATTTAAAAAATAATTTGGTTTATATTCTACTTCAGCATTATTAGTTAATGTTACTAGTTTATGGTTATGAAACTAATTTATGTTTGATATTTGAAAAATTGAAATGGAATAGATGGATATAATGTGAAAAGTAAATGTGTGTCTTCTTTCCACTCCATTCTCCCACACACCCTCTATGTTAACTTCTTGAATAACCTAGACATTTTCTGGGCACGAATATATAAGCAACTTTTTTTCTTGCAGAATTGGGATCGTATCATATTTCCTGCATTTGAATATATTTGAAGCATTATATAGTATATTGTCAAGTACTTCATTACAACTGTGTTATAAACTCACTTAGTAGATAATCATCTTTTGATTACCCAGAAAGTATAGTGAGTCTTTCACCAACAAGCATTTATTGAGAGTTACGGTATTCTTAACATGCTGAATCTGAGTATAGCATATGTCGACCTCATTAAAATGTAGGCATTTTGGGGACAAGGGCCAGGACGGAATCAAAGGTTGTCCAAGTAGGTAATGAAGACTAAATGATGTTGTGTAGGCTAGAAAGAAGTACAGCTGTAGTAGGCACGCCAGAGAAAATGGAGGGAGTTCCAAGAATGAAGATGAAATTGCAATAGGTCCAAAAGATGGGAGGGGAGAACATGTTTGGCAATGAGAAAACACTGCGTGGAAACAGAAGTGCACAATCTGTTTCTGGGAAAGTCAAGCCTCACTAGATCAGACGGTTTATAATGCTGGGTAGTGGGAAATAAGGCCAGGTGGCTTAAAGGAACCTTGAAGAGTTAAGCGGGGATAGGCTAGCAAACAGATGTCTCTCAAGATTTATTCATTCTTTTATCTGGTTATTTATTGGATGGTGATAAAGAAACGATGTTATCTGTTTTATTAGAACTTGATTCATAAGAAATGAGAAATATCTCTGTAATATAAATGATTAAATGAAGCTGGGTCACCTGAAGATCAGTATGTTTTATTCAACTTCAGACCCTTACCCAGAGATTTCCTCTAATCAGTTTGAGAATTTTATTTTATTGTGTATGTGTGTGTGTGTGTGTGTGTGTGGTTTTTTGTTTTTTGTTTTTTGCTTTTTTGAGACCAGGCCGCACTCTATCTTCCAGACAGAGTGCAGTGGCTCCATCTTGACTTACTGCAGCCTTACTCTCCCGGGCTCAAGTGATCCTCCCACCCCAGCCTCCTCTGAGGAGCTGGGACTATAGGCACATGCCACCATGCGCAGCTAATTTTTGTATTTTTTTTTTTTTTTAATAGAGATGGGGTGTTGCTCTTTTGGCCAGGCTGGTCTCGAACTCCTGGGCTCAAGGAGCCCACCCACTTCAGCCTCCCAAAGTGCTGGGATTATAAGTGTGAGCCATCATGCCTGACCCAGTTTCAGAATTTTAAAGCAAGAGCATGAAATTTATTCTTAAAGTTTTAAGAAACTTTATTCTAGTAGCAAAATAGAAACAATATCATGGAAGCCAAATAGAGGCTCTTTATATTAATCCACGTACAAAAGTACAAGTATTGGAATTAAGATGCTGGTGTTGGGCATGGAGATTTAGGGATACAAGAGGCATTTAAAAATAGATAAATCTGCATTGCCGAGTACATAGAGTGGCTGAAAAGTGGGGATGGGATGAATGAAGGACAGGAGCTCTTATCCATGCCCTTTCCTCTGCTTGAATTGGTTTGCCCTCCTCTCCGACTAGTTCATTCCTCCTTGCCTTTTCTCACTTAAAAGCATCACTTCAAGGAAGCCTCCCCTGACTTACATGCCTGAATCACTTAGCCAGGCTCTCATAGCCTTAGTAGTACTAATCACACTGTGGTTTCACCGTCGTCTGTGATTATTTGGTAAATTACCTGTTTTCCTTAATAGAATCTAAGCTCCACAAGGGAAGAAGGGCAGGGTTTTTTTTGTGTGTGTTCGTTTGTTTTGTTCGTTACGAAATTAGAGGGTCAAAAGAAGGACTGTTTTTTTTTTTTTTATTAAAAAAAGATACTCTTTTGAGCAAGCTGGAGTGCAGTGATGTGATCATAGCTCATCTCAGCCTCAAACTCCTGGGCTCAAGTGAAGTATGGGGACTCTTATTTTACTTTTCCCTTAATAGCCTACTATTTCATTTCTTTTCTTTCCTTTTTTTTTTTAACAACATAAACTACTATAATTAAAAACTAATAAAAATGCTAAAATGGAATATAAAGCAATTAGTTTTAAAGTTTAGATTATATTCTGAATATATCTTATTTGAAATTCAAAATACAGGCCAGGCACAGTGGCTTATGCCTATAATCACAGCACTTTGAGAGGCCAAGGTGGGCGGATCACTGGAGGTCAGGAGTTCGAGACCAGCCTGGCCAACATAGTGAAACTCCATCTCTACTAAAAATACAAAAATTAGCTGGGCTTGGTGGTGGGTGCCTGTAGTCTCAGCTACTTGGGAGGCTGAGGCATGAGAATTGCTTGAACCTGGGAGTTGGAGGTTGTAGTGAGCTGAAATTGCGCCATTGCATTTCTAGCCTGGGCGATGGAGTGAGACTCTGTCTTAAAAGAAAAGAAATTCACAATATAAACCATAAGAAAAAAAGTAGAGTAGGTTTTATAAGCATGGAATAGAAATGAAAATTAGTGGGAAAGTATAAAACTTGAACTGTGTAAGAGTTTCTATGAAGGTAATTTATATGCTGGGATTGAAGATGGCTCTTGGAAAGGTCTTGGTATTTATTGAACAGGTGAGAATGGTGATTCCATAGATAGAAACATGAAAGATGTCTTCCTTTACTCATCTGTGAGGATTGTTCTTTTCTGGGAAGGCAGATGCACATTCACTTTGGGACATGCTGAGTTTCAGGTGGTAGTGGACATGTCCTCTAGACAGTTGTGGATATGAGCTTGTGATTAAGGAAATAAGACAGAATAGGACAACTGTGTGTGAGAGATACTAGCAACAATGGTGTAGTGTATGTGGAAACAAATACATTTTCCAATGAAGTGAACATAGAGAGAAATGAAGACCTGAAAGAAAGCAAAGGAATGGGACTGGGCTTGGTGGCTCACGCTTGTAATCCCAACACTTTTGGAGGCTGAGGCAGGAGGATCACTTGAGCCCAGGAAGTTTGAAACCAGCCTGGGCAACATAGTGAGACCCCATCTCTACAAAAAATAGAAAAATTAGTCAAGTGTGATGGTACATGCCTATGGTCCCACCTAGTTTGGAGACTGAGGTGGGACTATCCCTTGGGTCCAAAAGTTTGAGGCTGCAGTGAGCCGAGATCATGCCACTGCACTCCAGGTGGGAAAAACAGGAAGTAACTAAGCGGGACGAGAAACCCCAAAGATTATAGCATCACAGAAGCCAAGTAAAAAAAGGCTCTTCAAGAAAAGGAGGTGATAAGCAGTAGTGTCCAGCACAACAAAAAACAAACTGTTTCTCTGGGAGACAGGTATCTAAATATTTTCAAAAAGCATTCATGTGTAGTGAATTGTTTTATTATGGCAGTAGTAAGTGGATAAGTGCCTGTATTTGGCATAAAAATACTTCCTTTTATTAGTAACCCTTCATAATGCTTCAGTGTTTGTGGAGTTAAAACTAAATGAGCTCCAAAGCACTTGGCATTTAGTGTTATCAAACACCTGACATTTGATGACCTCTCTTCACCTCTTTCAGGAATACAACCAGTTCTGTGTAATAGAAGAAGCATCCAAAGCAAATGAAGTTTTAGAAAATCTAACTCAAGGAAAGATGTGCCTAGTTCCTGGTAAAACAAGAAAACTGTTATTTAAGTTTGTTGCGAAAACTGAAGATGTGGGAAAGAAAATTGAGGTTAGTTATGAAATTTGTTTAAAAATATTTTTAATAATAAAAGTATGTTTATATCAGAATATTTTAAATAATACAAAAGCTTATTAAGTAAAAAATGAAAATCTTCTACCTGGACTTCCTAAAGGAAACCATTCATAATAGTTTGGGAGGTTTCCTTGCAGACATTCTTCTGTGAACTATTTGTGGTATAAATTTTCTTTCAATTAAAAAATTAAGAATATATGTAATAAACTGTAGCTGGCTTTTATCACTTGATAGTGTATACTAGATATTATTTCTTGTTAGTACGTAAACGAATCTTGTTTTTTAATGACTACATAGTTAAGGAGTTTTAAACAATGTATATTATGTAATATAGCAAATATATTTTTTATGTTATTCAGACTGAATATCTTTTGATGTTTAAACATTACTGAGTACATATTCTTAAAGAAAAATGAGCATATATATTTTAAAGATTGATATAGATAATTGAAATGCCTTTTAGAAATATAGGATCTAGGTAATATCTTTATTGAGCATAAACTCTGGAGCCAAACTGTGTGGGTTTAAATTGCAGCTCTCTAGCTTACTAGCTTGTGGCCCTGGGCAGTTACTTAGCTTCTTTGTGTCTTCTCAGTGTATTCATCTGTAAAATGGGGATCTTAAAAGTACTAATCTCTTAGGATTTCATGAGGATTAAATCAGCTAGTTAATGTAACTTGCTTGGAATAGTGATTAGCACACAGTAAGCACTCATTAAGTGCTTGTTTTTCATGACTTGAATGGGAATGGTTAGTTAGCTAATCTAAACTTGGTACCATTGCTAAGATAAATGGTTTATAAAGTTGTACTACCAATGTTCCCATAACAGTTTCTGTGAACATGTTGATTTTATTATTCACCAGTATCCAGAATTGTTTGCTTATTCGTTAAAAAAAAAAAAAAAAACCTTCATGATTTTGACTAAATGCCCTCATTGCATATTTGATTTTTTCATGCCTAAGGAAACTTACCAGACATAAATTATAATGAGTAAGCCTATTTTGAGTCCTTTTGTTAATAGTTTTAGTTGAATAGAACATGTATTCAATTAATAAAGCATTTTATTGCTAATACTATAAATATTTTCAGGAAAAATATTTGTGGAATCAGAAATTAGGTTATCATGTATCCATAGCCATCACAATATTTATTTCATTCAGCAACCACTAATTGAGCATTCGTTACATCAGGGAATGTGCCAGATGCTAAAATCATAACACTACTGTACAATCAGCCTCTCAGTAGAAAGTCAGGTTATTGTCTCTGTTTTAAAGGTGAAACCTGTTTAAAGTTGGAACCCAGAGCGCAGTTAGTCTCTCTGTCCCAGCCCGAGTAATACCTTAATAGCAGGTGTTGTGACTTCTGTCACACTGGGGGTCTCTAGAAGAACTCCATGGTCTAGCCGTCGACGATGTAATTTTGGTGAGAAGGGATGGTGACAAGCACATACGAGATGGCATTTCTGACACCTTTTCTTTTTTTAGATTACTTCAGTGGATCTTGCTCTGGGCAATGAGACGGGAAGATGTGTGGTTTTAAATTGGCAGGGAGGAGGAGGAGATGCCGCTTCCTCCCAAGAAGCCTTACAGGCAGCTCGGTCTTTCAAAAGGCGACCTAAGCTACCTGACAATGAAGTTCACTGGGACAGCATTATAATTCAGGCAAGCACGATGTGAGTCTGCTTTGCTAAGCTGGTATTAAAGGTCACCCTCTTATCTTATTTCTTTAGCTATTTTTTTTTTTTTTTTTGGAGACAGAGTCTCTCTCTTGCCCAGGCTGGAATGCAGTGGTGTGATCATGACTCACTACTGCCTTGACCACCTGAGCTCAAACGATCCTCCCACCGCAGGTGCCACCCTTGCCTTCCCCAATAGTTGGGACTACAGCCAGGTGCCGCTATGCCTGACTAATTTTTGTATTTTTTCTGGAGATCAGGGTCTTACTATGCTGCCCAGGCTTGTTTCAAACTCCTGGGCTCAGACGATCCTCCTGCCTCAGCCTCCCAAACTGCTGGGATTACAGGCCTGAGCCTCCACACCCCGCCTCTTAACTTCTTTTAAATACTTTATTTAAGTAATTTATTTGCCTTTTTTTTTAATCAGTTACTTAGCTAAGGTTTCTTTTCAAAGGATCATTTCCAGAGTTCCAAACATTTCTGTACATCTGCGACATGAGCCCCCTGCTCTGACTAATGAAATGTATTGTTTGGTGGTGACTGTTCAATCCCATGAAAAGACCCAAATCAGAGATGTGAAGCTCACCGCTGGCTTAAAACCAGGTAAGCATTCCTTTTTGTAAGTTTGATCAGTATTAATCCAACATTAAGTAAGCATCAGTGATGTCAACTCTAGGACTCTTGTTTAAAAGAAGGTATGGCATAGTGCTCTTCACACAGTATTGATTATTGGGATAATGTTTGAATTCTTTGTTTGAAGAACCAATATTAACTCTTTTAGGACAGGATGCCAATTTAACTCAGAAAACTCACGTGACTCTTCACGGAACAGAACTGTGTGATGAATCCTACCCAGCTTTACTCACTGATATTCCTGTTGGAGACTTACATCCAGGGGAACAGGTAAACTTGGTCAACTGGGATTGAAGAGGAAATCGATTAGTTTGTAGTTTTAAATATATAGTGAGTTTTTAACAGTTCAGAGCATTTTAACAGCATATTCTTAGACTGAAAAAGTGATTTAACTAATGAACATTTCATACGCATTTTACATACTTAAATGTGTAAAATGTCTTAAGCAGTTTTTCTGCAAGGGAATTTAGAAAACAGGCTTAACATGAATTAGTTGGCTAATAAAATAACCATTGTTTGTAACTTAGTGCAGTAACTTCTCAGTCAACTTCTGCTTCCAAACTAGATACAAAAATGTTTTGGAAGTTGAGAGTAATAATTTCTAAACGATGCAGTAGTAATGTTCCCACCCTTACGCTGTGGCCAGAGTGTAATCAGGGGGCTCTTCTACAGTGGCTTTGGTCAGTTACATTGTAACGTTCTGTAAAGGTGATAAGGAATTTAGCCAGTTGGTATAGATAAACTCTAGAAGGTGGGAACGCTATCCTAGAATATATATCAAGAGGAAATATCTGTAAAATTAAATATTAAATTACAACATTTATTTTGTTACAGCTGGAAAAAATGTTGTATGTTCGCTGTGGAACAGTGGGTTCGAGAATGTTTCTTGTATACGTTTCTTACCTGATCAATACAACCGCTGAAGAAAAAGAAATTGTTTGCAAATGCCACAAGGTATTTTTTTATAACTACTTTATGAAGCGTCATATGTGGAGTAGTCCCATTCTGTGTTATTTTAGTGTACCTATAAAATAAGCAGCTTGGGTGCTTATAGTCTGTTATAAATTTTAATTAAACTTTTTAAAAAATCACTTATGTTGAGTTTTGTTGAGGCTGGCATTCACTGCTCAAACATTAAACAGAAAATTGGCTTATATGGCTTTTTTTTTTTTTTTTGAGACGGAGTTTTGTCCTTGTAGCCCAGGCTGGAGTGCAATGACACGATCTCGGCTCACTGCGACCTCCACCACCCGGGTTCAAGCGATTCTCCTGCCTCAGCCTCCCGAGTAGCTGGGATTACAGGCATGCAGCACCACGCCCAGCTAATTTTTTGGATTTTTAGTAGAAACGGGGTTTCTCCATGTTGGTCAGGCTGGTCTTGAACTCCCAACCTCAGGTGATCTGTCCACCTTGGCCTTCCCAAAGTGCTGGGATTACAGGCATGAGCCACTGTGCCTGGCCTAGATGGCTTTTCATATAGAGGATCAACAGATTTGAGATCTCAAGCAAATCACACATGAGATAAAATCTGTAAGTTGATTTACATATAGAAGGTTCTGGAGAAAAGGAGGTCTCCCTTTGAAAAAAAATTTTCTGTTATTAAAAAATACTGGTAAAAATTGTTTTTGGTAAGTGCACATAAAAGTGAGAATACGAACGATCACAGTTACAGTTCACAACTCGAAGGCGACTGCTAACTCTTTGTATTTCTTTTTGGTCTCTTTTCTGTTTCTAGAGATTTTGAACAGGCCATGTTTCTAAATAGATTTAACTGTGCTGTATAGAATGTTTATGTTCTCTTTCGTTAATAGAACATTATGATACTTTGTATCTTCTTGGTCCCGACAGTAATGTTGTCTTAGTTTTCCCTTAGGAATTGGGTCCTGAACCCAGCAGAGCAGAAGGCCTAGCAGTTTGGGGATTTGTAGTTTTGTTACTGCACAGAGTCTGGGCTGTGGGCTGTTTACAAGTCATTAGGAAAATAAACCATCTCAAAATTGTTAGTATTTTCCAAGTGGGAGAGAAGAAGGCATGTAATGTACTGTTGAAAATTTCTCATAGCCTGGTATAATACATAGACCTATATGGTAACTTAGGAGATTAAGGGTGCCAATCTCAGCACATTATATCTATTGTCTCATCTGGTTTTTCTAACAACCCTGAGGATTATGAAACTGAGACTTAAAGAGACTGCATGAGTTGAGCATCCCAAATCTGAAAATTCAAAATCCAAAACTTTCTGGATTTTCAGATTTTCCAAAATCTGAAACTTTCTGAGAGCCAGCATGACACTCAAAGGAAATGCTCCCAGGAGCATTTTGGATTTGGAATGCTCAACCAGTAAGTATAATCCAAATATTCCAAAATCCAAAAAATCGGAGACACTTCTGACCCCAAGCATTTCAGATAACCTGTATAACTTTCCCAAGGTCACATCATTAGGTTCAAGGTCACAGACCTAGTAAGTATGTATTGAGCTAGGATTAGAATTCGGCTCTGTCTGGCATTACAGCCTGAGCTTTTAACCAGTATGACCTTTTTTAAAGGTTTCTTACCAAGAGGTTGTGTTACTTGTTTTGAAAGATGAAATAACCCCATTTTATTTTCTTTTTTCTTTTTTTTTAATTTTGACATGGGGTCTCACTGTGTTGCCCAGCTTGGAGTGTAGTGACACAATCTTGGCTCACTGCAAACTCCACCTCCTGGGTTCAAGCAATCCTCCCATCTCGGCCTCCTGAGTAACTGGGACTATGGGTGTGCACCACCACACTCAGCAAATTTTTTGTATTTTTGGTGCAGACAGGGTTGTGCCATGTTGCTCAGGCTGGTCTCAAACTCCTGATCTCAAGCAGTGTGCCCACCTCAGCCTCCCAAAGTGCTGGGATTACAGGTGTGAGCCACCATGCCCATCCCTCATTGTTTTTCTAACAGACTCTTTTAGAAGGAGATGTAGCATGTTGGTTAAGAGTGTAGGCTCCATGGCCAGTTTCAGTTCTGCTTCTATGCCTTTGTTACCTTCCGGCTATGTGACCTCATCTTAAAGTGGCAATCATAATAGCACTTGTTTCCTTGTGTGATTATGAACATTATATAATACATATATAGTGATGATAGCAGTGTCTGTCACATTACATTATTATTATCTTATTAGTCATTTTGAGTTGAGGTGTAGTAAGAACTTAGACAAAAGGAAAACCCTAGCTTGTTGGAACATCCGATTCCTTCTCTGTAAAATGGTGATGATGCCTGCCCTGCCTACTTCATTAGATCCAGAGATAAATAATGTGTAAGAAAACACTTTAACCGGGTGCTGTGGTTCACTGCTTTAATACCAGCACTTTGGGGTTCTGAGGCAAGAGGATCATTTGAGGTCAGGAGTTCAAGACTAGTCTGAGCAACACAACAAGACCCCATCTCTAAGCAAATAAAATATGGTAACTGGGCATGGTGGTGTGTGCCTGTAGTCCCAGCTACTCAGGAGGATCACTTGAGCCCACGTGTTCGAGGCTGCAGTGATCTGTGATGGTGCCACTGTATTCCATCCTGCCAGAGTGAGAGCCTATCTCCAAAAAAAAAAAAAACAGTACTCAGTTCTTTCGACACAAATGTTTACAAATGTTATCTAAAAGAAAGGCCTTTACTTCTTAGTATGTATAATTTGGGGTTATTTATTGATCAGTGATAGATTGTGTTTTTTAAAACTTTATATAAAAAGATTTAGAAAATCCGTTGAATGTGCCCTTTACATTTTCTTGCAGGATGAAACTGTAACAATTGAAACAGTCTTTCCATTTGATGTTGCGGTTAAATTTGTTTCTACCAAGGTATGTTTCTGTGAGGCAAACTAGAAATCATTTAGGTTATAGAAATGGACTGAAATGATACAATGGATTAATGTAATTCCCGACAGACCTTTTGTCTTCATTTGTGACAGTTTGAGCACCTGGAAAGGGTTTATGCTGACATCCCCTTTCTGTTGATGACGGACCTCTTAAGTGCCTCACCCTGGGCCCTCACTATTGTTTCCAGTGAGCTCCAGCTTGCTGCATCCATGACCACAGTGGACCAGCTAGAGTCTCAAGTGGACAATGGTGAGTCTTTGGTTCATTCCCGCTTAGCAGGAGCAGCATGTGTGCATGCATGTGTGTGTGTGTGTGTGTGTGTGTGTATGTAGTCTTGCAATGGAAGAGTTAATTAGCTTTTTTTAAGTGAGGGAACTTGAGACCTGCACTCGTGAAAGCAAATGCATATGGAATTAGGGTGGAATGAGTGTCATTTATAATACCATTTGCTTGAGTATACCTGATTTTAAAAGGTCAGATTTTTTTTTTTTTTTTTTGAGACGGAGTCTTGCTCTGTTGCCCGGGCTGGAGTGCAGTGGCCGGATCTCAGCTCACTGCAAGCTCCGCCTCCCGGGTTCACGCCATTCTCCTGCCTCGGCCTCCCAAGTGGCTGGGATTACAGGCGCCCGCCACCTCGCCCGGCTAGTTTTTTTGTATTTTTTAGTAGAGACGGGGTTTCACCGTGTTCGCCAGGATGGTCTCGATCTCCTGACCTCGTGATCCGCCCGTCTCGGCCTCCCAAAGTGCTGGGATTACAGGCTTGAGCCACCGCGCCCGGCCGGTCAGATTTTTTTCCTACTCTAAGGAAGTTATACTTTGAAAATGCACTTCACCAAAAGAATTCTTTTTTCATTTTTGAATTTTTTAAATATTTTTTTCTCATTGACTCTCAATGTTTACTGTTTTTCATAACTTGAAATGAGAAAAGGTATTTATTAAAGAAACTTTGGAAAATATAGAAAAGTAGGAGATAAATTTTCTGAGTCACCCAAGTAAAACAATTTGTAAGACTGACTGAAGCCCAGGACAACACCTTTCTGGTTTCAAAAAGTACTAATAATATCTTTTGCTTTCACAATGTCTTCATGAGTTTTTTTTCATCTCTCCTTGAAACTTGGTTTTCTCTTGTGTGTTTGGAAATCATTGTCTCTGTCCTACTTTGTTTTTCTGTCTCCTTCCCTTTTTCCTTATTGTGCTACTTGGGAGTAATGAGCTTTAGGATCAGACTGAACTGGATTCGGTTCTCAGCCTTACCACTTGCTCTTTTGTGAACTTGGATGGTTCCTTTCGTCACTTCTTAGAGTCAAAGAGGATGATGTATGTGAAATAACTAAGTAATATATATGAGAAAATATGAAATATCTTAACTCAGTGCTCATTTTCTGACAGCTCAACAGAAGCTGGTTATTTGTCCATTCTTGCTGATTCCTTTTCTTTCAGCGTTGGTCATTTCCAGTATCCTGACGTTGGTTCTCTTGTTCTTTGTCTGCAAGTCTTCAGCTGCCACACGACCTTAGGCTGCCTGCATTCCCTCGTCCGATTGGAGGGGTTGTTGTATGTACACTTGATCCAAGCGGAAAACTGCAGAAAAAAACTACACTCCTTCACACACACATCCATCCTTCACACCCACATCCATACATTTTTTGAATCCAGCTTTTCATCTCCATTCTCAGTGCCATCCTCACCATTTCTCTCACCTAGTCTATAGAAGTAGGTCCTTAACTGTTTTCTTCCTTGGCAGTCATTCTCTTCCGTAGCCTGCCTTTCATATTGCCACTAGAGTTTGTGACACACTGGACCTCACCTGGCCAGGCTCTGGCTGACCTTCCCAGCTGCCTCTACCTGAGGCTGTCTATTGCCCTTTGTTCTCTCCCAGTTTTCAACCAAGACAAACTTAGGGCATTCGTCAAACATTGCCCCCAGCTGCTTTTGAACATATATTTGGAACTTTTGTCTAAAACCTTCTTCATGTTTTTCAGGCTGTTGAACTCTGGCTTGAATCTGAGAGATTCATGAGCTCTTCAGGGCTCGTGTAAACTTGAACTTCTTGTTCCTCCCAAGCAGGGCTAAGTACTCTTCCTTCTTTACTCCCATGGTGTTTTGTACATACCTACGTTGTAACACTTACATTATATTGCAATTACTTATTTGTAAATATGTCTCCCTTACTAGACTGTGTGTTCCCTTAGAACCTGAGCTGTGTCTTATTCATCTTCATATCGCCAGCATCATAGTACTTAGCTAATAAGTGTTTACTAAATCTCTGGCTTGAACTTCCAGTATATTAGTTTCTTACTGCTGCTGTAACAAATGACCACAAAGTTAGTGGCTTAAAATGACACAGATTCGACTATATTAAAGTTCTACAGGCTGGAAGTCCAGAAAGCAAGCTGTCAGCCTGGTTGCGTTCCTTCTGGAGGCTCTCAGGGAAAATCTGTTTCTTTGCCTTCTCCAGCTTCTAGAGGCCGCCTGCACTCCTCCGCACGCGGCTCCTCCCCTCCTCCAAAACCAGCAGTGTGGCGGCTCCCCTCCTCCTCCAAAACCAGCAGTGTGGCGGCT
>NW_012118487.1:3915358-3920301 GCF_000951035.1 Colobus angolensis palliatus | reverse complement strand
CCCCTCCTCCAAAACCAGCAGTGTGGCGCTTCTTTCTCACAAATTGACCCCAGTGTGAATTGTTCATAAACATTGTGATCATGTTGTTTAACTTCTTAGAATTAAGGAGAACTTTGGTAGAGTGTAATATGAATGGCCCAGGTTTTTTAAAAGGCGATCTCTAGAGGCTCCAGTTGATATGTATTTTATTTACTGGGCCACAATAACATTTCCAAGTCTTTAACATTATTTAAAAATAATTAAAGCAAAGGTTGATTCAGCTTTTTTCCCTTTCACTGCTGTTATCAGTCCACAGTCAGAACTCCATTCATCTGTCACAACCTTCTTCATTAGAAAACCTTAAAAATAACCTAATGTTTAGAAACTTTGTTGTTGTTATTACTTCGGAGTTTCACTCACAGATTGCTAAAATTGCCATTAAATGAGTACTATTGCCTGCTTGCATTTAAAGGTGAGACATTGCAGGCTCTGAAGAGCTGAAAGAGCTGGTTTGAATGTGTGCTTATCTTGTCATCAGGGAATTTACTATAAAATTTGCAGGAGGAAAGCATTCTTGCACAGAGGTGAATAGCCATGTGAGGCAATATTGAGGTGGTATGAGTGCTATTAGTAATACAGGCTGAGTATCTCTTATCTGAAATTCTTGGTAGCAAAAGTGTTTCAGATTTTGGATTTTTCAGATTTTGGAATATTTGCATTATACTTAGTGGGTGAGCATCCCTAATCTAAAAAGCTGAAATCTGAAATGAACATTTCCTCTTTTAAAAAAAAATTTATTTTCATTTTGGAGCCAGGGTCTCACTCTGTCAGTGAGCTGGAGTGCAGTGGCAGGATCATGGCTCACTGTAGCCTTGGACTCCTGGGCTCAAGCTATTCTCCCACCTCAGCCTCCCAAGTAGCTGGGACCACAGGTGCACACCACCACACCTGGCTACTTTTAAAATTATTTATAGGGACGAGGGCTCCCTGTGTTGCCCAGGCTGGTCTCAAACTCCTGGAGCTCAAGCAGTCCTCCTGCCTTGGCCTCCCTAAGTGAGATTGTGAGTCACCACACCTGGATGCATTTCCTTTTGGAATAACCTTTGCATGTCATGTTGGCACTCAAAACATTTCAGATTTTGAAGCATTTTGGTTTCAGATTTTTAAATTAGGGATGGTCAACCTGTATGTGTTTACTCAGAGAAAGCCACAATTTTCTGGGATGATATTTTGAGTACTTTAAGAGTAACTGAAGTTTTCTATTTTCTTTTTCTCCTACCCCAAAGTGTTTACTTTGGAGGCATGAAATAATCTGGAAAAAGAAAAACAGTCACCATAAAATATTGATTCTGTCTCAAAGCTTTTCGCATTTATTAGTTTCCTTAGGACTTTCTCGCAGATATACAGATGCTTTATTGGATTTTATTGTGATGGAATATTGATACATTAGCAAAAACAGTGGACTTTGTGACCTTGAAAAAGTCATTTAACATCTCTGAGCCCTACTTTCTAAGTCTCTACAAATAATATATAGTGGGTGAGATGTTCTTTCTTTGTTCTATTGCTTGGATGTGAAACTCTCCTTTCATAGATGAAACCATTGCATAAAGAGTAAAAAGCTCTTCCCTGTAGTTGTCTTACAGACTGGAGAGAGTGCTAGTGAATGCTTTTGTCTTCGATGCCCATCTCTTGGAAATGTTGAAGGTGGAGTAGCAACCGGGCATTATATTATCTCTTGGAAAAGGTAAAAATTATGTCAATCCTGTCTTTTCTTCAATGTCTTTGTTATTCTGATACCTTTCTTTTTCATCTTTGTCACTTAATATTTGACAGTTTCTGTCATTCTGAAGAGCAGAAGTCACGTGGATATGAACACAAAGCTGAAAAAGATAATTAAACCTGAATTTGTGCTTGTCACAATTTGTGACTTATATGCTATTGAAATTTTAGCCAAACTAAATCTGTATACAAAGGGTATATGTGTAAGAATGTGCATGGGCTGGGCACAGTGGCTCACACCTGTAATCCCAGCACCTTCATAGACCTGGGTGGGAGGATCACTGGAGCTCAGGAGTTTGAGACCAGCCTGGGCAACGTGGCGAAACCCTGTCTCTACAAAAAATACAAAAATTAGCCCGGCTTGTTGATGCACACCTGTAGTCCCAGCTACTCAGAAGGCTGAGGTTGGGAGGATGACTTGAGCCCAAAAAGTGGAGGTTTCAGTGAGCTGAGATTGTGCCACTGCACTTTAGCCTGGGCAACAGAGCGAGACCCTGTTTTAAAAAAAAGGTTCATAGCAGCATTGATTGTAATAGGAAAAAAATGAGGGGAAAAAACAAAAACAAAAGGTAAATGCCCATCAATAGAAAAGAGAATAAATTGTGGCACATTTGTACAGTGGAATACTATATATCAATGACATGAATGAACCAGAGCTACACCATCACCATCTTAAGGTAAAGTGAACAAAGCAAGCTACTGATGAAAATATGAATAAATTGCATTTATATGACGTTGAAAAACATGCTATATATTTCTTAGGACTACATACATAATTTGGAAAAGTATAAAATACATAGGAATGATAGACACCCAATTCAGGATAGTGGTTACCTTTGGGGTAGGGGGGTACAAGCAGCTCTGCAGGAAGATTCAGTTGTATCATTGTAATTTCTTCCTTAGACTGGGAAGTAGATACGTGATACTCATGTGTATCCTCTTGGTGTGGCTTATTTTCAGAAATTTTAAAACAGAATAAAATGAGAAAAGAGTCAGAAGATACTAGTTTTTTTTTTTTTTGAGACAGTCTTGCTCTGTCACCCAGGCTGGAGTGCAGTGGCGTGATCTGGGCTCACTGCAAGCTCCGCCTCCTGGGTTCACGCCATTCTCCTGCCCCAGCCTCCTGCGTAGCTGGGACTACAGGTGCCCGCCACCACGCCTGGATAAGTTTTTGTATTTTTAGTAGAGACAGGGTTTCACTGTGTTAGCCAGGATGGTCTCGATCTCCTGACCTCATGATCCACCCGCCTCGGTCTCCCAAAGTGCTGGGGTTACAGGCGTGAGCCACCGCGCCCGGCCAGTAGTTCTTTTTGTTTTTGTTTTTGTTTGTTATTTTTTGTGAGACGGAGTGTCACTCTGTCACCCAGGCTGGAGTGCAGTGGGAGCAATCTCTCTGCTTACTGCAAGCCCCGCTTCCCGGGTTCATGCCATTCTCCTGCCTCAGCCTCCCTAGTAGCTGGGACTACAAGGGCCCACCACCACACCTGGCTAATTTTTCGTATTTTTAGTGGAGATGGGGTTTCACTGTGTTAGCCAGGATGGTCCCGATCTCCTGACCTCGTGATCCACCTGCCTCAGCCTCCCAAAGTGCTGAGATTACAGGTGTGAGCCACCGCACCTGGCAGAAGATACTAGTTTTAAGGGAATGTTTATACAACTCGGAATAATGAGTAGGAAGATCTGAATGTAATGGCTGTCACGAAAAAGTTATAAATTATCAAAATTGACTAAAGGAAAATTTTTTACCCTATAAAAACAGTAACTGGGCCGGGCGCGGTGGCTCAAGCCTGTAATCCCAGCACTTTGGGAGGCCGAGGCGGGCGGATCACAAGGTCAGGAGATCGAGACCATCCTGGCTAACACGGTGAAACCCCGTCTCTACTAAAAAGTACAAAAAACTAGCTGGGCGAGGTGGCGGGTGCCTGTAGTCCCAGCTACTTGGGAGGCTGAGGCAGGAGAATGGCGTAAACCCGGGAGGCGGAGCTTGCAGTGAGCTGAGATCCAGCCACTGCACTCCAGCTTGGGCGACAGAGCGAGACTCCGTCTCAAAAAAAAAAAAAAAAAAAAACTAACTGGAGGAAATTCATGAAATTACCTTCAAAGAATATATGTTTAGTATATGTAATTACATGGTATGATTTATTGTTTTCACGTTATACATTATATGCAAAGCATAGAACAAGAAGGAAAATTCCCTGGGTTTGTTCGTGAAGAGCACCCATACCTAAACCTGACAAAGGCAGAAAATAAAAAGACAACTGTAGGGCAGCAGTTCTCAAACTTTTTGGTCTCAAGACACCTTTACACTTTGAAAAATCATTGAGAACCCTAAACAGCTTATTTATGTGAGTTATATGCATAGATATTTACCATGTTAGAAACCAAAGCAGAAACTTTTTAAGAATGGAGAAATAGGTAATTTTATTAAGAAGTAAATAAACTTGTCTTTTCCCCATTCCTGAATTTACCATATTGATGTTTAGTTTTATTTGTTTGTAGGTGTCAAAACGGCATTTTAAAGGCACTGCTAAATTATTCCATCATACTACAGTATTACCACAGACATATATTCATTTATTATTGATGAAGGCTTAGCTGCTTTGCCTGTTGCTTTTGCTCTGTGATAGTTTGAACATCATGTCAGCTGCTCCACCCTTAGACTCACAAGGGATTTCCCTGGCACCACCCCTGTAGTTCCCACTTTAACTGTATCACAGGGAAAGTATTTAACAGTTTCATGATATTACTTCAGCTCCATAAATATTGGAGCACCACTATGTTTGTTGATAGTAAAATACTTTTAGTTCTTCAGTTTCTACCATATACTTGTAGTGAGTTACAACAGAGTGGTCTGGGGCCCGCCTGTAAACCATCCTCAGTGAGTTAAGGAATTTATGTCATAACGTAAATCACTGAATTGTTCCTGAATTGAGAAAGCCTTGCTACCAAAACACTGTATTAAATGGTGTGCATCATGACTGACAGTCTCACACACCTCCTGACTTATCCCCGGCTGGTAACACCCAGCGGTCCTGGGTTATAACAGTTTGTTAATTGGAAATATTCAGAAGTGTGACTTTAAAAGTTCTTAACTTCACAAAACTATTTCCATTAATAATGTTTTGGGAGGCCAGGTGCGGTGGCTCACGCCTGTAATCCTAGCACTTTGGGAGGCTGAGGCAGGT
>NW_012118487.1:3902066-3914753 GCF_000951035.1 Colobus angolensis palliatus | reverse complement strand
AATAATAATAATAATGTTTTGGGAAATGGATAAGTAGCATAGTTCCTTTGAAACTAGTTGGTGAATACACGTTTCCTGTTTTTGATGAGCTTCTTTCATAAAATGTGAGTTTAAAAAGATGACCTCTTCTGCCACAGGACCTCAGCAATGGAGAACATCCCTGTCATCAGAACTGTCATCACTCTGCCACATGTGATTGTGGAAAATATCCCTCTCCATGTGAATGCAGGTAGCGGAATTCAAATTTTACTTGATAAGAAGGACCCAATAACAATAGTTATTTTAACTTCTAAGAGTTTAGTTATTTTAACATTCTATTATGAAAGTTTTTCAACATTTGTAAAAGTAGGTTGTGGCCAGTCTTGTTTCATCTCTACTTCTACACACTCCTCCTACCCCTGTTATTTTGAAACAAATCCCAGATACCATTTCAAGCCATAAATACTTTCATATGCCTGATTGAAAAATAATGGCTATTTTAAAATATATAATGACAGTACCATTATCACGACTTTAAAAATTAGGAGTAATGTCTTAATGTCATCAAATTCCAATGTTGAAATTTTCCTGGTTAACTCTGGATGGTTTTTCAGTTGATTTTGAGGTCTATACACTGTAATTGATGGATAAGTCTTACACTATACGTCTATAACCTATATGTAGGCTGGTAAGCTATCTCTCCCTCCCCCATGCCCTTTCTCCTCTCCCCCCTGACCATTAACCCCTCCATCCCCTCTTCCAATACCACTTTCTCTACCACTTTGTCCTTCTCCTCCCTGCCCCCATGTCTTCCTGGCTGAAGAAACTAAGTCATTTGTCCTATAGAGTTTCCCACGGCCTGGATTTTGCAGATTACATGGTGTTATTTTTCGATGTTTCTCTGTCCCTATGAATTGGCAGCCTGTCTGTAGGCTTGATCAGATTTAGGGTCAAGTTTTTGGCAAGAATGCTTCATAGTTAATGGTATGTGCTCCCACTAGGAGGCAGGTAGTATCTGTCCATCATTCTTTCTTTACTGGAATATTTTATCGAGAAACTTCCCTTTGTCAACTGTTTGCTTATCCTGATGTCTCTAATTTACAAAACCTGGGTGTAGTGCTCACCAATAGCATATATGTTAGAATGGGAGTGGTGCAGAGATTAGCATGGCCCCGTGCAAGGATGACACTCAGATTGAGGAAGCATTCCGTATTTTTGTATCCTAGGAAAAATAAAATGGCAGAACTGCCAGAACACACACACACACACACACACACACACACACACACACACACACACACACACCCCAAACAACAGTGTATCCACAAATGAATGAATGAAGTTTTACTTACAACTTCACTAAAACACAGCTTTTGCTTATTCTAGTTTAGGAACCATGATTGGTATTTTGGGAAATCTTTTATGGATTTAAAAAATGATCCCTAAAATATAATTCGGTTCCTGATAGCCAGGACCCTGTCTGGGCCAGTCATTTTTAGAAGGACACTTACTTCCTTAGCCTGTTTTATCCAAGTCCTACTGCTGTTGTCCGATCAAAGCATTGTCTTACCTGGCGAGAGTACAGTAACACCATTCATTTAAATGATACTGTGTCTGTAGAATGAGATTCATTTACAAAACGAAGCCATAAGTGGTGAGCTGTTTTTGAAACCAAGAGAAATGTGTCGTCTTTCTCTGTAGATCTGCCGTCATTTGGGCGTGTGAGAGAGTCCTTACCTGTCAAGTACCACCTACAGAATAAGACCGACTTCGTTCAAGATGTGGAAATTTCTGTGGAGCCCAGTGATGCCTTCATGTTCTCAGGTCTCAAACAGGTACAGGTCATATCCTGTGTTGTTTATGTTGACACAAAACTGTGGCCAGGAGACGGAGAGCTGTACCTTTAGTTTTTATGAATGAACTGAGTAAAGCTGACTGTGGCCCCTGTTGTTTTGGTAATAGTGAATTTTTAAGCACCTTAAGTATAGCTACCTATAAAGGTGGGTCACCCTTGTGACATCATTGAGATCAGACGTGTGGGTTCTTATAAAACAAAAGTCTACAAATCCTTGGACTGTATTATAATATGTTATAATTCCTGAAAAACTTAAAGAGTCCCCTTGTTACTGATGAGTGTGTGTGTGTGTGTGTCAGTGTGAGGCCTGAAGACTTCACTGTACTAATACTAACAGTCCATTTTTCTATCAGTGAAGTTTCGTAGAAATTTTGATTTTGCATAGACTATACTTAACCTTTGGTGTGTTTAGATACAATTTTGTTTCTATACTTTAAATTACCTAGATTTTTTTATTCATTCAGTCAAATCAGAGTTGGAAGAGTTCATTGGGTTTCTAAATGAGCAAACAAAAAACACCCAGGCAGAACTATGCGTCAGTGAGAGTCCAGTCCTCCAGTGTCAGAGGGATAGCAGAGATGCCCCTCCAAAGTCAGGAAATACTTTGTAATGAACAAGGGCACAATTAGAGAACAAATGTGTCTTAACACCTGGAAGTGTCTACCCTGACTAATGAGCTGCTCTGCCTATTCTGAGTACTGTGCTTGTTGTTAAATGCAAAATAGAAGTTTATGTGAAATATGCTGTATGTTCAGGTACTGTTTTATATTTATAATATACAGCATTAAATATACCAGCTATAACATTTACAAATGAGTAAGCTTTTTTCTTGAGTGTCTTGATTTTATCCAGGTGTTCACTTTTATAAATAGTAGGAAATATAAAGATGCTAAAATCTTACCAGTTTGTGTACTTTCTTAAAGTATTGTCGAGGATTTTCAAAACATCTTTTTTTTTCCTCTTGTAGTTACTTAACACAAAGGTAAAATCCTTAAAAGAAAACAGAAACCACTAAGTAGATTAGAAAGAACTAATTTGTCTTATATTGGCATAATGTCTACAAGTAGACACTTCTACAAATTATCCCTTAACATATTGTGAACATAAAATCTACCTGGGCTAAGAAGAAAATATTCACATGCCTAGTGTTCTCATTCTTTAGGAGATGTAAGTGACCGTTGGCAGGTCTTGGTAGAAACAGAAATCATGCGTGTATTTCTTACACATTTCCTGTCTGCCATGTCCTCAACTCATGCTAATTCAGCCCTACACTTTGGAATCTGTTTGGAAGGTGGACTAGGAGAGAGTGAATATTTCACTAGAAGGATTTGGTTATCCAGTCTTTTGTAAATAATTGAGGATAACAACATATAGATATTGCACATATGTGTATTTGATTATCTTTCTCTGTGACTTTTTATGATGCAGATTCGATTACGTATCCTCCCCGGCACGGAGCAGGAAATGCTATATAATTTCTATCCTCTGATGGCTGGATACCAGCAGCTTCCATCTCTCAACATCAACTTGCTTAGATTTCCTAACTTCACAAATCAGCTGCTCAGGCGTTTTATTCCTACCAGTATTTTTGTCAAGGTAAAGCTTAGAAATTTTCTGCTTTTTAAATTCAAAGTCTTAAAAACAAACCGAGTTCTTTTTCATGTACACTTCACTGAACAGTATTTTGAGACCAACAGTGATAGTTCTGCCTTTTATTCTATGTATTTGGCAGTATTGCTATTCATTTCTATAAAGTTACTTTTGATAGAATCTAATTTCAAAGATTTGTATTTCCTTAGGTAAATAATGATTTATCTTTATAATATCCTTAAGCATATTTTCTCTTTGGCTTAGTAAAGTATGCTTTAAAATTGTAATTTGTTTGTAACTAGTCTTTCATCGAAATGAATTGACTTTAAATATTCTTAAACTTTCCTGATTCCCTGTAACTGTGTAATATTGGATTTAGCTCTCTTCTGAAAATGACCATCTCTCAGAAAGTATACTCTGATTTAATGGTTTTTTTTTTAAAATTACACAATTTCCAGGTTCCTACAATAAAAGCATACGTAGGGTGGGCAGTGTGTAAGAGAGTGGATTGGAGGGATGAGTGGTTCATTTAGCTCAGCAGTCCACCTCTGATTGTCACTCCCTGATACCTAAATAAGAGCCATCCCTTCACATGCCTCTGGTGTCCCTCTAACATACATATACATGAATATACATATACATGAAGATATGTCACTGCTGTGCGCCCTCTTTTAAGTTTCTACCCTCATTTGGAATGACAGTTTATATTGCTCACTGCTTCCTTTTTTGTGTCTGTCTTATTCAAGTTCAGGGGAACCGTTCCTTGTTTATATAATCCAGGATTTGGTAAATCATCTGTTAATATATTCTTCATACTCTGCCAGCTTTTATAGTTCCAGAGTTTTATACAGGTTTTTTCTATCTGTATAAAAACAATTAACCCTCCCAAGCTCCTATTCCACACCATACTTTTAAATTGTAAAAGAGGCTGGGCGTGGTAGCTCATACCTGTAATCCCAGCACTTTGGGAGGCCGAGACGGGCGGATTGCGAGGTCAGGAGACCGAGACCATCCTGGTTAACACTGTGAAACCCCGTCTCTACTAAAAATACAGAAAATTAGCCGACGTGGTGGCACATGCCTGTAGTCCCAGCTACTCAGGAGGCTGAGGCAGGAGAATTGCTTGAACCCAGGAGGTGGAGCTTGCAGTGAGTGGAGATTGTGCCATTGCACTCCAGCCTGGGCGACAGAGCAAGACTCTGTCTCAAAATAAACAAATAAATTGTAAAAGAAAAATCTCATAAATTTGGATCTCCTTATGTTTAAACAGTGACTTTTTGAACATTTTCACCGGATCCCTTCAGTCTGACGCTTCCATTGGCCGCACACTCCCATAGTGAAGTCACTTTGCAGGGCAGGGGAGGAGTCTCATGCCTGGGTGGGGGAACAGGGGGGAACAGGTGGCCTCTGTCATGTCCTTTTAGCTGTTTGACTTTTTGAAGTTTGCTATTTTTAAAGTTAGAAGTACTGTTTGAATCATTTAGACATATGTAGACTTGGTCATATTCTAGCTGCACAGAAATAGCTTGTTTGAAATACTAGAGTAACGAATATTGAAAAGGAAAGAATTTTTTTTTTCTTTTTATAATCTTTTTACTCATTTACACCAAGGAAATATAGCACCTTTCATCCAAAGAACTGAAGGTGCTTTACAAACACGAGCATTTAAAAAAAGATTATATTTTTAAAACCTGGAGTCTTGCTATTAAATCTCTTTGATTCCAGATACACAATTTTCTGGAAGTGATTATGTTAGGGACAATGAAAGAGGCTCAGAAAGAATTCTGATGTGAAAAGGAGAGATTTTTGGTTCCATCAATTAATCGCTTTCATTCCTTTCTCTGGTGATCAGGAGACCCAAACCTAATCCCAACTAATGCTAGTTCAGTCTTTGGATTTTCTCTCAAGGTAAAACTCTTCTGGGTAGTGTTTAAATTCACAAGGAAAGGTTCCAGAAAATAAACATTTTTAAGTTTTAACATAACTAGCAGGGATCCCTTTTCTCAGTACAAGTACCACCTTTTAGCAACTTAACTGCTGCCAAAAATGTTGACTAGACTCTGCAGAGCCAGCTCTTTTATCAGCTAGGAAAACTTATAATTAAAAAATTGTGGCCGGGCGAGGTGGCTCATGCCTGTAATCCCAGCACTTTGGGAGGCCAAGGCGGGAGGATCACCTGAGGTCAGGAGTTTGAGATCAGCCTAGTTAACATGGTGAAACCCCTCTCTACTAAAAATACAGAAATTAGCTGGGTGTGGCAGCGGGCCCCTGCAATCCCAGCTACTTGGGAGGCCGAGGCAGGAGAATTGCTTGAACCTGGAAGGCAGAGGTTGCAGTGAGTCGAGACTGTGCCATTGCACTCCAGCCTGGGCAACAGAGTGAGACTCTGTCTAAAAAAAAAAAAAAAAAAAAAAATTTGCCATTCCACAGTGTATATATAGTGTACATATTTCAGAACACCATGTTGTATGCCATAAATGTCTACAATTTTGTTTTACTTGTCACACTAAGGACAGTGGCTGAGGATTACCCTTTCCCACTTACCGGACAATCACTGATGAAACTTTAGGTCCCAGTGCACCTGTATTAAACTTCAGAGCTGTGCTGTCCAGTATCGCTGCTAGCCACATGTGGCTACTGAGATCAGCTGAAATTAAAAGTACTTGGTTACACTGCTGCTCTTCAAGTGCTCAATAGCTAAATGTGTCTAGTGGCTGCCATAGCGGACAGTGACGTCCTAGGCAAGGTTGAATCCATACTTTTCTTCCTTTGAATAAAAGACTGGTTTTCTAATTGTATGATGCACTCATGTTTTGCTCCTGCTTGTAAAAGCTACATTTGGCAGGGATTTCACTAGCTTGAGCCATGATTTTGTTTCTAAAATTGAGCAGCTTCCATCAGTACTAAAAAAATAGTCAAGAATCAAGGATTGGGAACCTATTTCGCTCACTCCGTTCCTGCCGTGAATGTCTGAAAGCTATACTGAACTGTGTTTATGTATGTACACACACACACACACACACACACACACACACACACCCCTATATACATCTGAGCAACCACAGCAGCAACAAACTGAAAGAGGAGTGCTGTCTTCACTGCCTCAGGAATTCCTCCGAGTCTTTCTGCTGAAAGCAAATCACTTCTGATTGTGAACACTTTTCTGTTTCATTTCCCGATCATCTTTCTCATGCTTTCCCCACAAACATCTGCTATTGTATATCTGTAAAATAAAATAAAATTATTTGTAAGAATTTTATTCTTTCAGCTGCTAGATATCCCTCTGGGATGTTGTTAACCTGCCAGAAATTTTACAGCTAAAAACAGTTATGATACCTTTTATTCATTCTTAGTCTTGACTTTTCTGATGTGATGTTTTAAATTCTTTCAATCAGTGATCTTACAGACAGGGCAGTTTTTGTTTTTATCTCCTGCTTTTATCCTCGCAGCATGCGTTGGAGTTCACTGCAGAAACTTTTTCTCAAGCAGGATATTAGGCAACCTTGAGTCCCTAAAAGGGACTTACCTGTCAGCTCAGGCTCTGGGCCTGCTTAAACCTTGAGACATAGGAGGGCCCTGAGCAAGAGAGAGAGAATAAAACTATCAGTTAAGCAGGAATGATAAACAAGGTTCCATTCCACATGCCGTCAGTGGGAGATGGCCTGGCAGTAGCTGCTGGAACGCAGGGTTGAGAGAGAAGTACTGACCAAAGAGGATTCGGCGGGTGGAAGTGCAGAGTCGGCGGGTGATGGCTGCGGGAGAGGGCGGCTCCCAGCCTGTGCCGTGGCCATCCCCAGGTGCAAGTGAAGAAAGAAAGAGGTGGGGTGAGAGGAGGAGAATCACCACATAACCATTTTTATTTTGATGCTTACACTCGTTTATTCTGTTTTTGTGAAGCAGTTTCAAGAATTTCAAAATCCTTCCAGTTAATAGAGCTTTTGTTACATTGTAACTTTGTAAACCCACTTTGTTTTCCCACTTTAAAGCCACAGGGTCGACTCATGGATGATACCTCTATTGCTGCGGCATGATGTTGAAGACGGGCCCTTGGCTGTTGTTACAGAGACGTTGGGCAGAGCTACACAGGTGTTCCACTGTGGACTCTAGCTTTGATCATGGTAAAAAGTTAATCTTTTCTATTTTTTAATGGATGTTATACCAACTATTCAGAGGAACCATACTTTGAAAATATTAGGAAAATCTGTCTTACAGTTTCTCTAATAAATATTTGAAATCTCAGTATGACATGAAAGGATGTCAGACCATTGTTATTGTTGAAAGTCATTTGATGAATGGTAAATTCTGTCAAAAGTAAGTGATTTGCATGTATAATATCAGGAAAATTCAGCATCCCAAGTATGACTCGACAAAGAAAGTAGATGCACCAATGCCTGTGCCATAAATTTCCGAATCCCCTATGTGTCTCTTTCAGAACTGGCCAGACCGGAAATAATCTCTTCTCAGAAATTCAGTGTGTACTCAGAATACATACACAACACAGGGAGTTGTATGAGCGATAGGGAAAACTTCCAGAAAGTTTTAATCAAAGCAGTTTAATTAGGTATCAAAAATACCTTTGCTTAGTATCAAAAAATGTCCAATAGGTTCAGCTTGCAGCCAAAATATGGATCATTTATGAAGCAGGTTCATATTTTAGAGGTGTTAAGAAAATCCTCATCTGAAAAGATCCAAACTGCAAGGATTTGATTATAAACATAATTTCATAGACTAAAAGTTTTTGGAAAAGATGCAGGGTCTGAGTCAGACCTTTTGGTTATATTGTGCAGTTTCAAAAGAACTATTTAAAACTCTTGCAAACTCATGTAAATAAAAATCATAGGGTGAAAATTGTATTTGTTAAAATATCTTAGTAATTTAAAACTACCTGATTTCCTGGAAAATTTTATTATTTGAAAGGTGGCGGAATTGTAAAAAGGAAATAGTGATGTAAATAAACATGTTCTCTTTCAGATATGCTTTTCTGTCTGTATCTTTTATTTTGAGCTTGTTTGATGAATGAAGAGGTTTTACAGAGCATGGCTCTTCACGTTTTTCAAAATGTCTTCACAGTACTTGGAGATTCATTATTTTTGTTCAAATTCAGTCATTTCTTTCATGGCCCATGTTACATTTCCACTCAGAATATAAAAAGCCCCCCAGTTGATAATCTGAAATAATAACTGTGAAGAATTCCAAGCTGTGATTTCCATGTTGGTGTTGTAATGAGAGAGGGAGTGCTTTTAAGGAAAGGACAGCAAGTAGATAAGTGAAGCTCACCTTTTAATGGGGAGGGTCCATGCAGTCCCAGCAAACACCCTTCTGAAGCCTCCTTACTTGGCCTTAAAATTCAGAAAAAGCACCCAAAGTGTCCCAACTCGGTTTAAAAGTTAGACATGGGTTGCATTATTTAATGGTAGAGTGGATAAGTAGCAGTGATGGTAATTTTCAGAGTGGTTATGTGCATGCAGCATTAGTGATTAGAGATTGTCGAACAAATATGTGATAACCAAATAGAAATCTCGTCTCCTCATTTTTTCATGCCGTGTGGATTCACCCCACAGGACGGAATCTTCTCTAGCTAAAGCATTATGAATGAATGCTAAGTAAAAGCATTCAGTTATATAAGGAAACAAATTCTTATATTATTTTATTGTCCCAGTATTCTTACATACCCTTTTTTACACTTACAGATTTGTTCTGAAACGTTTCTAATGAGTGAACTCCTGCTGTTCTTTTTTTTTTTTTTTTTTGAGACAGAGTCTCACTCTGCTCATTCTGTTGCCCCGGCTGGAGTGCAGTGGTTCGATCTCAGCTCACTGCAACATCCGCCTCCCAGTTTCAAGCGATTCTCCTGCATCAGCCTCCCTAGTAGCTGGGATTATAGGTGTGCACCACCATGCCCAGCTAATTTTTGTATTTTTAGTAGAGACGGGATTTTGCCATGTTGGCCAGGCTGGTCTCAAACTCCTCACCTCAGGTGATCCACCCGCCTCAGCCTCCCAAAGTGCTAGGATTATAGGCGTGAGCCACCGTGCCTGGCTATACTCATGCCATTCTTTGGTGACCGTAACCATACCCTTTATGTTAGCAAACGATGTTATTCTCGGACACACCTACTGAAGAGCTCCATAAAATTCACTAAATGAGTATAAAGTTCCATGTTTTTCATGAAAAAGAAAAATGTATAGTTCAATTATATTCAGGTTTTCCTTAAAGATCAAATTGGTGAAAAAACATTCCTTTCCACTCAATTTACTTATGCCTGCAAACAAAAGAGAACGTGATCACAAGGACTTATTGTTTCTGCTTTCTGAAGCATGTTTTACTGGAGGGGGAAGTAGAACCAAGGTCAAAACTGCCATGCATGCCCACTCAGGGTGCGCTGCCTGAGTTAGCCCTGCTCTGTAAGGAGCTGTATTAAAAAGGAAAAAACTCAAACTGCCAAGTACCCCTGCATTTCAGGGCCTCTGGATCATCCAAGTTACACTCCAAGCAACTTTTTTTTCTTGTTTTACTATGCTCACTCCAAACGGTTTTTTTTTTTTAACTTCTATGTTCTCTCCATTGAAAGAACATAAAACTCATAGTAATCTTGAAGTTGGTTTTTTTATTTACAGAATACACCCTTCCAAAATGTATCAACATGAGGCAGAGTGCGGTGGCTCCAAGCACTTTGGGAGGCCGAGGCAGGCGGGTCATTTGAGCCTGGGAGTTCAAGATCAGCCTGGGCAACATGGCAAAACCCCGTCTCTACTAAAAATACAAAAAAATTAGCCGGATGTAGTGGCTCGTGCCTGTAGTCCTGTAGTCTCAGCTACTCAGGGAGCCGAGGTGGGAGGATCGCTTGAGCCTGGGAAGTCAAGGCTGTAGTGACCCATGATCACATCACCACACTCCAGCCTGGGTGACAGAGCGAGATCCTATCTCAGGAAAAAAAACTAGTGTCATCCTGCATGGTAAATGGAAACCTACAAAGATTACCTCGTTAGGTTGGTCATGATTTCTAAACTATCTTTCCCAAATGACAATTGCTAACATTTATTGAGTACTGTGATGTGCCATATGGGTATGTTTTTATCTCATATAACACTCATAAAAGCTCAATGTGGTTTTAGGTACTCTTATTATTCCCATTTTAAAGATGTGAAAACTCAATAGCAAAGACTTGGAACCAACCCAGATTCAGTGATAGACTGGATTAAGAAAATGTGGCACATATACACCATGGAATACTGTGCAGCCATAAAAAAGGATGAGTTCATGTCCTTTGTAGGGACATGGATGCAGCTGGAAACCATCATTCTCAGCAAACTATCGCAAGAACAGAAAACCAAACACCGCATGTTCTCACTCATAGGTGGGAACCGAACAATGAGATCACTTGGACACAGGAAGGGGAACATCACACACCGGGGCCTGTTGTGGGGAGGGGGGAGGGAGGAGGGTTAGCATTAGGAGATATCCCTATGTAAATGATGAGTTAACGGGTGCAGCACACCAACATGGCACATGCATACATATGCAACAAACCTGCACGTTGTGCACATGTACACTAGTACATGTATGTTAATTTAATAATAAAAAAATAAAGATGTGAAAACTGAGGCGCAGAAAGGTTAAGTAACTTGCCCAGTGTTCTGGTTATCCATTGCTACAAAACAAATCTGCCCAATGTTTAATGGCTTAAAACAACTGTCATTATCTTTATGGTTTCCGTGGAGCAGGAATTTGGGAACAACTCAGATGGACAGTTCTGGCTTGGGGTCACTCACGTAGTTGGAGTCACACAGTAGCTGGAGTTAGAATAGGGCCACTGTGAGAACCAGGGAACGGAGGCAGCTTGGAGCTAGCCAGGCACCTCTCTTCAGTTAGGGTCGCTCCATGTGTTCACCGGGATTCCTCACAGCATGGCTCAAGGTGGCTGGACTGCTTACCCTGCAGCTCAAACCTCCAGTCAGAATGGAACCAGCAAGGGAAGCTGCATCACTCTTTTGACCTTGCCTTCGGTATCACATAATGTCACTGCTAGGGTCACAGTCCACCCAGATTGAAGGGGAGGGAACACAAACTATAAATGTCACCTCTTGAGGGGGAAATGGCCTCATCCAGAAGGTATAGGACAGGAGGTGTTATTGCATCCATCTTTGGAAAAGAGAATCTGCTGTACCTAGTGACGTGGCAAGTGGGAGAAGAGCTGGGACTCTAATCAAGGCACTGTTCTGCAGAGGCCGTGACACTACACAGCCACCATTCTAATGCTGCCAGGGCTTAGTTCTAAATAGAAAAGGTTGATAACATTAAAGATGGGTGGGCCTGGGGGCTTTACCACTCACTCTCCTTTTGAGTATGTCTGAAAATTTCCATCATAAAAACATAACAAAGGATACAAGGTAGAAAGAGCCCCAGGGAAGGATTAACTTTCTAGAGTGTGAGGAGGAAGCTGCAGGGAGGTAGGGCTTCCTCAAGGAGTGACATTGACATTGGAGTTGTTTTGTTTTTGTGTTCATAATAAAATGATTCTGTGCTTTTGTTTTGTGGGAATGCATTTCCATCATCCACGAACAGATAATATTATGTGAACTGGATTTTGGAGGACATAGAAACAGTTTGTAAAATAAACAGATCAAGGAAGAGCTTTCCAGGTGATGAAAGGGACTGTTGGCATGCGCCCCTGCGGCACCCTGGCGTGCCAGTGCTTTGAACGTAGACAGACTTGTCCACTGTTGAGTAAACCTAACCTTTATTTTTTCTACCTTAGATATTCAGTGATGATAAGAGAATGGTGGGTGGGGGATGAAACTCATTTAAGAATGCAAGAGCGCTTGCTGCTGTCTCCCTGCTGCCTCTGGGGAGGAGGGCTTCTCTCCTGGAGCTTTTGGAGGAAGCTGGTCTTCTTTTTGGTAATGCTCATCAGATTGAAGAACTGTAGTCTGACAAAATATTTGATCTTGGAGAATAATTCAAAATCACTGTCTCAACAAGGACTGAATTCCAAATGCCAAATTTAACAGGAACAATTCAGAAACCCTTAATTGAAGATGAAATGGACCAGGCGCAGTGACTCAGGCCTGTAATCCCAGCACTTTGGGAGGCCTAGGAGGGCGTATCATGAGGTCAGGAGATTGAGACCATCCTGGCTAACATGGTGAAACCCCGTCTCTACTAAAAGTACAAAAAATGAGCTGGGTGTGGTGGCGGGCGCCTGTAGTCCCAGCTACTCAGGAGGCTGAGACAGGAGAATGGCCTGAACCTGGGAGGCGGAG
>NW_012118487.1:3898803-3900265 GCF_000951035.1 Colobus angolensis palliatus | reverse complement strand
GGGTTTCACCGTGTTAGCCAGGATGGTCTCGATCTCCTGACCTCGTGATCCGCCCGTCTCGGCCTCCCAAAGTGCTGGGATTACAGGCTAGACGGAGTTTCACCAGGTTGGCCAGACTGGTCTCCAACTCCTGGGCTGTAGCGATCTGCCCGCCTCAGCCTCCAAGTGCTGAGATTACAGGAGTGAGCCCCAGCGGCAGGCCTCTGTCTTTCTAATTTTCAGTGTAGTGAGTTGGTGGCCCTCCTATCTCTAATGTTATCCCAGAGCTTCCGTGTTTGTGCTTGGTGCCCTCTCCGTTTCTCCCCTGTTGTTATGGAATGATGATGTAAATTAGGAGCCTGGGGTCAGGAATCTCAGGTTAGGGTGAGGGCTTTCCGGTGGCGTTGGCAGCAGCTGGCGCCTGCGCCCTCCGTGCGGGAGAGCAGCTCCCTCCAGCGGCTTCCCTCGTGCTTTGTGCCTTGCCCACCGCTCAGACGCTCTGCTCTGAAAAGTAAAGTTCACAAAGTATCTTCAGCTGCAAGGATAAATCAAGACGGCAGCTTCAAATACAACCTTTAGCAACTTAAAATCAGTATTAATGTAAGGATGGTCCGAATGCTCACCTTGGGAAATCAGTGAAAGGGCCTGACATGGAGAAGAGTTTAAATGATGTTTAATAAATGTTCACTTTATGTTCATTCTTTGAAAACGGGTACTTATTGAATGACAGATCTTTTACCACACACACACTAACAGATACGCGTAACTGCGCCCTGCAGCATTTTATTTTCCGGCTGCTTCCCCCCAACCCGCGGTCAGGTGGCAGCGTCCACCGTGCTTAGGGCGAACGCAAGGGAACAGGAGGGGATCCGGTGCTGCTTCCCTTCCGTACACAGAAAATTCACCCAGGCCGGCGCGGCGGTTCACGCCTCAAATCCCAGCACTTTGAGAGGACAAGGCGGGTGGATCACTTGAAGTCAGGAGTTCGAGACCAGCCTGGCCAATATGGTGAAACCGCGTCTCTACTAAAAATACAAAAATTAGCCGGGCGCGGTGGTGGGCGCCTGTAATCCCAGCTAGTCGGGAGGCTGAGGCAGGAGAATGGCTTGAACCCGGGAGGCAGAAGTTGCAGTGAGCTAAGATCGCTCCACTGCACTCCAGCCTGAGCGACAGAGCGAGACCTCATCTTAAAAAAAAAAAAAAAGGAAAAACAAAAAACCCACACCAGCCCTGCCTCTCTAGCTAGGCCTGCCTGCCCGGCTCCCGCTCCCGGTCCCGGCTTCTCCGGCCAGGCCGCGGGGTCCTTCGGCGTGGGGCGGGGCGTCGGGGAGTTTCTGCAGCGGTTAGACCTGCCCGGGGACCTCGGGACAATGAACCTTTCTGTTTTAAAGCCGGAACCCAACGGGGCCACGCCGCGAAGAGGCTCCCCTGCGGCTGGCACGAGAGACCTGCAGGAACTCGTGCGCGCCGAGGGGAGCGGGCG
>NW_012118487.1:3888352-3897373 GCF_000951035.1 Colobus angolensis palliatus | reverse complement strand
TGGTGGCTCACGCCTGTAATCTCAGCACTTTGGGAGGCGGAGGCAGGTGGATCATGAGGTCAGAAGTTCAAGACTACTTGGGAGGCTGAGGCAGGAGAATTGCTTGAACCTGGGAGGCAGAGGTTGCAGTGAGCCGAGATGGTGCCACTGCACTCCAGTCTGGGCATCAGAATGAGACTCCACCTCAAAATAAATAAATAAATAAATAAATGAATGAATGAATGGAACATAGATCACAGCACCAGAGGGAAGAGACCCAGCAGATGGGTCCTATGCACAAACTTACTCCCCAGTGATCCACAAGTCACTCAGGAGGCAAAGGGTTGCCATTAACAAGTTTGTTTCCAGCCCTGAAATCTGTTCCCATTTGAACAAATACTACTCTTAGGAATAGTATAGGGCTCCTCACCACCAAGATGGTTTAAGCAAAGGTCATAGGCCCTGCATGTCTGAAAATGTAACCCTGACGTTCTCTTTGGGTGAAAGCATTGTTACGTGTCTCAGACAAGGAGTGTTCTCTTCAACACTGAAGCACACATGTTTGCTTGTGAGCTGTTACTACAGACTTGCCTGAGATGCATCCAGCCCAGAAGGGCAGGCACAGTGGGCAGCGTGTGGATGGAGGGGGACCAACCAGGAGAAGACACAAAGATATATTTTTGAGGCTTCATTATTTCCCATCTAAAAGTCCACCCCCATTCTAGTGGCCAGAATTGACTGCGGAGAAGGCAGGGTGCCCAGGAAGAGGACTGTGTGGTAAACATAGCATTATCACTGCCACAGGAGCCTGGCAAGGCTCAGCTGAAACTCCACCTCCCTCCACAGCCTTCGGGGTCCTTCTGGTCCTGTGGACTCTTCTGGCATTTCCTGTATGGATGCCCATCTCGTACCTCTTAAGTTTTAAATTTTTTAATTATATTGATGTATTTATTTGAGACGGAGTCTTACTCTGTCGCCAGGCTGGCGTGCAGTAGCACTATCTCAGCTCACTGCAACCTCCGCCTCCCAGATTCAAGCAATTCTCCTGCCTCAGCCTCCCAAGTAGCTGGGATTACAGGCACACGCCACCATGCCCTGCTAATTTTTGTATTTTTAGTAGAGGCGGGGTTTCATCATGTTGGTCAGGCTGGTCTCGAACTCCTGACCACAGGTCATCTGCCCTCCTCGGCCTCCCACAGTGCTAGGATTACAGGCATGAGCCACTGTGCCCAGCCCATCTTGTATTTTTTAAATGCTGCATTCTGTCTCTCGACTAGCTCTTTGTCCTATACCTCTTTTCTCCCTAGTGACCAACGCAGGGCTCAGATGGGGTTGAACACAGCCATCAATGGCCAAGGGATGATTTAGATGCTCAAAAGTGTGCAGTCTGGGCTGTCTTGTTACTGAAAACAGTTCTGTGAAATGCCACAGTCAACAACCACTTGCTGGTTTAACTCAGTGACTGAACTGGATACAGTGACTAGCGAGAATCCAAATAGTATGGAGGCCCAAGGTCAGCTGCCTTACTGAGTCAGTCAGCAGGGAGAAAGCTCTCCACCAGAGTACTCAGAAGTGTATGGGCTACCTTCAGGGACCTACGTCATGGATAGCTACAGGATGTGGTTCTAGGTGTTCTGTCAATCATATTACTTGGTGCAGTTAAATAAGGATTTATTCACTGATCAAGCAGAATTTTTAAAAATGTGTACCTCCCGAATGCTAAAAATGGAATTAAAAGCAGCCAATTCTTGTAGAATTGCTGACTTCCCTTTCTCTATTTGTGAGACAGATATGGAGAGATCCCGACCTTTACAGAATCTTTTCTTTTTTTTTGAAATGGAGCCTCACTCTGTCGCCCATGCTGGAGTGCAGGGGTGTGATCTGGGCTTACTGCAACCTCCACCTCCTGGGTTCAAGTGATTCTCCCACCTCAATCTCCCCAGTAGCTGGGATTACAGGTGCCCACTGCCACGCCTAATTTTTTTTTTGTATTTTCAGTAGAGAATGGGGTCTCGCCATGTTGGCAGGCTGGTCTCAAACTCCTGACCTCAAGCAATCCACTTGCCTGAGCCTCCCAAAGTGCTGGGATTATAGGCATGAGCCATTGTGCCTGGCTAAATTTTGTATTTTTGCAGAGACGTTTTCACCATGTTGGCCAGGTTGGTCTCGAAATCCTGACCTCAAGTGATCCACCCACCTCGGCCTGTCAAAGTGCTGGGATTACAGGTGTGAGCCACCACGCCTGGCCTAGATCCCAGACCTTAACAGGATCTACTGTTTAAGGGCACATCCCCAGTTTGGCCAATGCTAAGAATACCATTTTGCCAAATAGTAGCTTGTTCTGCCTTCTGTGCAGCTCTCCACTGGATTCTGTTCAGTCGAAGGGGATGGCACGAGTGAACGCCTCCGAACTGTGTGTGTAAGGAGAGGGAGGGGCTGGCAGACATCTTGTGATTGACAGCAACCCAGTGTTGGTCCATCCATCATTCATTGGTCTCTGACCCCAGCACAAATCCCACCGAGGCTGTTGGAACCTGGGTAGAGGAAGCTGGGGTCTCGCACCAGAAACAAACGTTCCTTACTAACAAAGGGGCAGCTTTCCCTGGAAGTTGACAGGGTCCTGCATCTGCTCACATATGCCTTTCCACTGCCTGGATAGACAGAGTGGGAACCTGGCTGGGCATTTGTAACCATCTTATCCGGAGTCCTATTTGCACGTGGATGGAGACTTTTCTTATTGTACTCTGAACTGTTCATTCATTCTTTCACTTAACAGATACTGTTTGTTTGTTTTGTTTTTGAGGTGGAGTCTCGCTCTGTTGCCAGGCTGGAGTGCAGTGGCACGATCTCTGCTCATTGTAACCTCCCCTTCCTGGGTTCAAGCAATTCTCCTGCCTCAGCCTCCTGATTAGCTGGAATTACAGGTGCACGCTGCCATGCCCAGCTTTTTATTTTTTTAATATTTTTATTTTTTATTTTTTTGTATTTTAGTAGAGACAGGGTTCTTGAACTCCTAAGCTCAGGCAGTCCGCCCACCACGGCCTCCCAAAGTGCTTGGATTACAGGCATGAGCCACTGCGCCCGGCCACTGAACAGATGTTTATTGAACACTAAAAATGTGTCAGGTGCTCTCTCAAGCCAGTTCAGGTACATTGGTGAACAAAGCACACCAAGACTCCCACTTCCAGCCTAATGTGGCCAGGAGGGGTTCTCATAGCAGACACTCTGAGGTGTCTCAGCCTTTAGATTGCGGGAGACAGATCTAGACTTAAGCCTCTGGCTTAGGGGATGCCGTCAAGTGACCTAAAGCATTTCAGAGCCCTAATTAAACCTGAGGGCATAGCTTCAGTCTTGCCACAGCTTCCTAAATGGGTCTTCCAGCAGAACCATTAGACATGCCAAACAGACATGTTGTATTCACTGCCTCGTCTTCAGCTCCCCCAGAACCATCCATGGTGCATTAGAAGAGAAGAATATTTGTTGCCTATATAAGTGAATTTAGGCCTACTCTTTAGAAATGATTTATTCCCCAGTTGCAGATTCCTCTTTTTTTTTTTTCATTCCTATTCCTTGTTCTTTCTTCTTTTTATTTATTTATCAATTTATATATTTCAGGGACTTGCTATGTTCCGCAGGCTGGTCTCAAACTCCTGGCCTCAGGCAATCCTCTCGCTTCAGCCTCCCAAAGTGCTGGGATTACAGGTGTGAACCACTGCACCCAGCCTTTCTTCTTCGTTTTCCACATTTACGTTTACATTTGAGAACTCCCCCCTCACCCCACCCCATGTCCATTTGTCATTTGCTCAGAATCAAACCACAGAGGCCCAGGCCAGGCGCGGTGGTTCACGCCTGTAATCCCAGAACTTAGGGAGGCCAAGGCAGGTGGATCACCTGAGGTCAGGAATTCGAGACCAGCCTGGCCAACATGGTGAAACCCCATGCCTTCTAAAAATACAAAAATTAGCCAGGCGTCATGGCACATGCCTGTAATTCCAGCTACTGGGGAGGCTGAGGCAGGAGAATTGCTTGAACCCGGGAGGCGGATGTTGCAGTGAGCTGAGATCATGCCACTGCACTCTAGCCTGGGTGACAGAACCAGATCCTGTTTCAATAAATAAATAAATAAATAATGGGCCCATATGAATGCCCATAAAAGCACTGACCATAATCTTATCTAATACCCTAATATCTGGAAGCTTCCAGGTCCCATCACAGCAAAGTCCTGGTGCTTTTGAAAGCAGAAATCGGCTCATACCTTTAATTCCAGCACTTTGGGAGACTGGGGTGGGCGGATCATGAGGTCAAGAGATCGAGGCCATCCTGGCCAACATGGTGAAACCCCATGTCGACTAAAAATACAAAAATTAGCTGGGCATGGTGGTGCGCGCCTGTAGTCCCAGCTACCCGGGAGGCTGAGGCAGGAGAATCACTGGAACCTTGGAGGCGGAGGTTGCACTGAGCCAAGATGGCGCCACTGCACTCCAGCCTGGTGACAGAGTGAGATTCTGTCTCAAAAAAAAAAAAAAAAGAAAAGAAAAGAAAAAAAAAGAGAAAGCGGAAACCAAAGCACAGTGATTTTGACTGCACCCTTGATTCTCATGGCTAGTTCCAGGTAAGCTGGAGATGTGCCGTGGCCGACATAATGTGCCTAAGGATACCGAGAACTTCTGTCGAAGTGTAAGAATGAGAGTTCTATCAGACACTGCAGGCTGACGGCCATGTCGTTCATTCACCACGGACACTCTAGCCCTCAATCCCTTTGCAGAAGTTTTTTTGTCTTTTCCCAAGCCACGTTTCTTCGTCCTCCCACCAGGGAAAACCCAGCTGACATCTTTTCTTCTGGAGACAGCAGAAGATGGCGTCTCTGGAGGGCTCTTCAAATAAAATAGGAGGCAGATAATAAAAAGATTTTGCCTTTTGGAAACGTCCTCAGAAACCCGTTATGGTATTTCATCAATCACAAAAGTGGAAATTGAGTTACCTGCCCGAGCCCGGTAACCAGGACAGTTGTAGCAGACGCTGGACCACGGCCCTGACAGATGTGACTGAGTCTCCCTCGCCTTCTGTTTTGTGTGTCCAGATCTCCTATTTGTGAGAAAACTGTATTCCCTGCGCTTGAGTCCCGGTTTTCTGTGCTGACATAAGGAATTGTAAGCAGCAGGGCCCAGGCTGCTGCGCCGCAGGGCTCCATCCGCCCCAGGTCTCTGTGCCTGCTGCTGGCTGGGCAGAGGCCCTGGGTGATCAGAGGCTGCACGGGTGAGCCTGGGCAGCCCCGCGCATCCCGACAGGCCACGTGTAGCTTCTGCCTCTCAGTGAACTCTGCCTGCAAGATTTGCTCTTATTTTCTCTGCAGCAAACACTAGGATGAACTTTATTTTCTCATTGAAAACAAGGTACCGGGAAGGGATTGCCTACCCAGAGACGCACAGAGCCTTGCGCTTCAGACTCTCCCTTGAAGCCCAGGAAGCCACTGTCATTGACCACATGTACTGAGTGCCCATCTGAGCAGCACTGCAGGAGCCGCTGGACCGTCCACGATCCCTAACAACCCACATGTCCAGAAAGGGCGTTTCTGTCTTCTTGGGAGGGAGGCCTGTTGAGCTGCCTCCGCACCTCATGATGCCAGCAGTGGCACGTGGAGCTACACCTGCACACTTGGCCCCTGGCTGCAGGGGTGCCCAGGGCGTTCACCATCAGATAGCACCCCACTGCCTGCCTCTCCTCTGCCCTCCTGAGGGACACTCCTCGGCTCCCGTGACCTCTTGGAGCCCACATTTGTCCTCCTGCTCACCTCACCAGGCCCCGGAAGTTGCAGGCTGCAGGTGGGCAGGGGAGGCTGCCACCACTGCTTGGGATCCCGTCTCCTGGTGGCTGCCTGCAGAGACCACCCAGATAAGGGGACGAGGAGTTGGTGTCCTGTGAGACAAACTTCAGTCAATGGCAGACGAGTCAGTGGATAAAGTCTGCCTTCCTTCATGGACGGTTTCATGATTCTGTTTACAGTTTAGTCAGCCTCTCCAGAGACATCCTGTAAGGCAGAAAAATCACGGCTTTGTGAGGAGCTCCGCAGTGCGCTTGTATTTGCTCTCCCTCCTTCCCTCCTTGCTCCTTCCTTCCTTCCCTGCTTCCTCCTTCCCCTTCCTTCCTTTTATCCTTCCTCTTTTCCCCTTCTCTCTTTTTTCTTTCCCCTTTTCTCCTTCCTCCTTCCCTCCTTCCTTCACTGATACTTTTTGGGATTGCTCTCCCTAGTAAAGCATAAGCACAAATGCCTTGTCCTTGGTTCTGGTTTCCAGAGAACCTGGGCTAAGATAAGTTTATTCCAGAATATCTTGATCTTGAATTCTCTTCCTTCTTTACTTCCTTCCTTCCTTCCTTCCTTCCTTCCTTCCTTCCTTCCTTCCTTCCTTCCTTCCTTCCTTCCTTCCTTCCTTCCTTCCCTCCCTCCCTCCTTCCTTCCTTCCTCCCTTCCTCTCTCCTTCCCTCTCTCCTTCCTTCCTTCTTTCTTTCTCCCTCCCCTCCCCTCCTCTCCCTTCCCTTCCCTTCCCTTCTTTTCCCTTCCCTTACTTCTGTTCTTTTGACAGGGTCTCACTCTGTTGCCCAGGCTAGAGTGCATGGTGGCACAATCTTGGCTTGCTGCAACCTCCGCCTCCCATGTTCAGGTGATTCTCCTGCCTCAGCCTCCCAAGTAGGTGGGATTATAGGCACGCACCACCATGCCCAGATAATTTTTGTGTTTTTTGAAGAGATGGGGTTTCACCATGTTGGCCAGGCTGGTCTTGAACTCCTGAACTCAAGTGAATTGCCCACCAAGGCCTCCCAAAGTGCTGAGATTACAAGTGTGAGCCACCACTCCGGGCCCTGACTTCTTTTTGCAATTTAATACAGTGTTTGCAAAATTTTTGACCTAGGCCATTCATTTTCTTATTTTTACTGTGTTATTTATAGAAGGAATATATATTTATAGTAGAAAATTTGGAAAATGCAGCAAAATATAAATAAGAAAATGAAAATAATTCACCGGCCATTACTGAATGATGAAGACCTTGAACTTTCTGGAGAATTTTCTTCCAGTTTTTATTCTTTGCATCAAGAGTGCTTATTTTCTAAGTAGTTGTCCTCAAAACAGCCAGACCTATTATTTTTAAACTAGCTCTCATGCCTAACACTAAACTCATTTGCAGATTTTGAATTTGTATTTGTTAGAGGCAGGATCTCGTGCTGTTACCCAGGCCAAAATGCAGTGGTGCAATCATAGCTCACTGCAGCCTCGAACTCCTGCACTCAAGTGATCCTCCTGCCTCAGCCTCCCGAGTAGCTGGGACTACAGGCAAGTGCCAGTACATCTGGCTACTTTTCTTAGCTTTTATTTTTGTCTCGCTCTGTTGCCCAGGCTGGTCTGAAATTCCTGGGCTCAAGCTATCCTCCCACCTTGGTCTCCCAAAGTGCCTGGATTACAGGCATGAGCCACCATGACCGATCTTATTTGCAGTTTACATGGCCAACTTAAATTGGAGTAATACAAATCCATAGGGTAAGATTCCTAAGAGTATTCTCAGGAATTAATGGACATTGCCACAGTGGCTAACATGCTTTAAAAATGCTTTAGTCATTGGTAGTTTTTCTGCATACCCATTAAGCACTAATAATACCCTCTCACAATGACGCTCAGAGAACAATAGGGCGTGGGAGGAGGGCTGGTGATGGCTTTCTATAAATAAGAACTAAAGAACCATCCGGAGGTTCAGTTGAGAGATGTTAGACAGTTAAAGTGATTATTGCTAAAATAAAGAATATTCGTTTTGGTTTATTAGAAGCTATGTTAGCATTTTGGGAGCCTGTGATTAGTTATTAATAGCACAGACAGTGATGAGTCAGTCTTGGCTTCTCTGTTTGTAAGTTGTTTGACCTTGGGGTATTACTTAAACTTTTTTTTTTTTTGATACAGAGTCTCATTCTATTGCTCAGGCTGGAGTGCAGTGGTGCAATGTTGGCTCACTGCAACCTGTGCCTCCTGGGTTCAAGCGATTCTCCTGCCTCAGCCTCCTGAGTAGCTGGGTTGACAGGCATGCACCACCATGCCTGGCTAATTTTTGTATTTTTAGTAGAGACAGGGTTTTACCATGTTGACCAAGCTGGTCTGAAACTCCTGGCCTCAGGTGATCCACCCACCTGGGCCTCCCAAAATGCAGAGATTACAAGCATAAGCCACCGTGCCCAGCCTACTTAAACTTTTTGAGTTCCAGTTTTCTCATCTGAAACACGATAATAGGTAATAATAATAAAAAATAAAAATCTTGCAGAATTGTTCATTTATTTATTGAACAATTATTTGCTTAGTGCTGTCTAACAAACAACTGTTCAGGAGGCTGCAGTGTTTGGGATACAGTAGTGAATGATACAGACAAGGTCTTAGCTATCTTGGAGCCCACAGTAACAGCTCAGCAAGCGACAGCGTCATCAGCATTGCCACCTCCGCCATTGTCATCGTTATCATCAGTGAAATTTCCCTTAACGTTGAATATTGATTTAAGAACATTGGTTAGCCCAGAGCACTGCATTTTTTAAAAACTAGATTAAACTTTGTATGTTGAGATAATTGTGGATTCACATTCATTTGTAAGAACTATTACAGGGAGATCTTTTGTACCTTGCAAAACTAGAGTACAAGATCACCAGAGACTATTGACACCGATATAATCCACCAGTCTTAATCACATTTCTCCACTTTCACTTGGCGCGTGTGTCTGTGTGTGTGTGTATATTGAGTTCTAGGCAATTTTATCACCTATGTGGGTTGATATACCCACCACCATAGTGAAGATATAGAATAGGCCAGGCACAGTGGCTCATACCTATAATCCTAGCACTTTGGGAGACCAAAGTGGGAAGATTGCTCGAGGCTGGAAGTTTTTGAGAGCAGCCTGCAGCACAGTGAGACCTATTTTTTCTTCTAAGATGAAATCAAAACAAAACAAAACAACAAGATACAGAAAAGATCCATCTCTAGGAGGAATCCATGTGTTGTTAACTATTGCCGCCCCC
>NW_012118487.1:3885369-3885717 GCF_000951035.1 Colobus angolensis palliatus | reverse complement strand
TGAGGTTCAAGCGATTCCCTCACCTCAGCCTCCAGAGTAGCTGGGATTACAGGTGCGCTCCACCCTGCCTGGCTAATTTTTGTAATTATTTTTTTTAGTGGGATCGGGGTTTCACCGTGTTGGCCATGCTGGTCTTGAACTCCGGACCTCAAGTGATCTGCCCACCTCTGCCTCCCGAAGTGCTGGGATTACAGGCAGGAGCCACCGCACCCGGCCTAACCCGTTCCTTTTTATTGTTGATTACCATTGCGTTCTGGATGGACCACAACCTAACTAACCATTCACAAATCGAAGGACATGTAGATTGTTTCTAGTTTTTAAATACGATGAACAGAACTGCAATACGTA
>NW_012118487.1:3869069-3884654 GCF_000951035.1 Colobus angolensis palliatus | reverse complement strand
GCCAAGCCCAGAGATTTTCTATGTTTTTTTCCTAAAAGTCTCATAGCTTTTGTTTTATTTTTAAACCTGTTATATACTTTATGTGAAATTCCAAGGGAATTTTGAGAAATGCCTTTTACTTTTGTAAAAGTTCATACTGAGATTTCCAATTCAGCTTTAAGATTACAAAGTTGTTACTTTTAAAAAAATTAAATTTATCGGCCAGGCACGGTGGCTCACGCCTATAATCCCAGCACTTTGGGGGGCCAAGGTGGGCAGATCACCTGAGATCAGGAGTTCGAGACCATCCTGACCAACACAGTGAAACCCCCCTCTCTACTAAAAATACAAAAATTAGCCGGGCGTGGTGTCGTGCGCTTGTAATCCCAGCTACTCGGGAGGCTGAGGCAGGAGAATCACTTGAGCCCGAGGTTGCAGTGAGTTGAGATCGCGCCACTGCACTCCAGCCTGGGAGACAGAGCAGGACTTCATTTCAAAAAAAAAAATTAAATTGAGTAAATTAATCTCTTATGTCATTGAAAATCTTAGTTCCTAATGACAATAACGCAATTACTTATTGGCTTTATTCTACAAATACCTAAAATAGCTTTTGTTTGTTTGTTTGTCTTGTTTGTTTTTGAGACGGAGTCTCGCTCTGTCGCCCAGGCTGGAGTGCAGTGGCGCGATCTCGGTTCACTGCAAGTTCCGCCTTCCGGGTTCACGGCATTCTCCTGCCTCAGGCTCCCAAGCAGCTGGTACAGGTGGCTTTTAGCCCCATCAGAATTTTCCTTCCTTTCTTCCCCTAGGTTCTTCACACAGGTGTTAATGCTGCAAGGGTTCCGAGCGGATTTTGTTGATAGTGGTGGTTTGATCCTCCTCGCAGTTATTCTGGAGTTCCTGGGGAAAGTTTGTCACCTAATTTTATTAAAAATACTGTCTGAGAGTAGTCTAAATGTTGTCATCCTATTGCTGTGGGTATTTGGAAAAACTGGTAATGGTCTTACCTGGACTGGAAGCCCCCAGAAATCCTTTGGAATGTGACTGGTAACAACAGTGCTCATGTCTTTATGATACAGTAATAAGTAACATTGTCACGTTTTTATAGCAGCACTTCATGGTTTACTTAATCCCTTTACGAGACAGACAGAGCAGGCATAATTTCATTTTGTGGACCAGGGTCTATAAGAGTTAAATAATCTGTCCATTTATAGCTAATAAATGGCAGAGCTGGAGTTTAAACTCAAGTTTCTAACTCAAATCTAGTGATGTATATTAAAGTATAAATACTTTGCAAAGAATGCTTAAACTGAGCTAATATGTTATCAAAATCTAGGGTAGTATTTAGAATTTTGACCTCTAATGGACTAAATATCCCAATATTTGAATTGCTTAATTAGTCACCCTTGCACTGAAGCATCTTCTCTCTCCAGTCTCTTCCTTTTTGTAAACAGTACCCCACTTTCCTGGGTACTCAAGCTGGAAACCAGGAAGCAGGGCAAAGAGGCGTTCCTTCCACGTTGTAATTCAGGAATGCCAGAAAATTGTCTTCTCTTTTCCTCATGCCCTTCGTACAAATTCCTCCTGGCTCACTGATGCCTGAAATTCCATTATTTATTGCTTTGGCTCACAGCCAGGAGAAGGGATGCCAGGAAGCCATGCACATGCCTTCCTTCCTAGTGTTGACTGGGTACCAGGCATCTGTTATTGACTCTCCATCGTTCTTCTGCATGACACCTTTTTCTAAGTGAGGGAACCAAAGCTCAGAGAAGTTAAGTAATTTTGATAGAAGGCAGGTTGATAGAAGATATAACTGAACCCAAGCTGGGTTGACTCCCAGATCTGTGATTTAGTTACTATTCTAGGCTAATATTTATGTGGGCCTACCACTGCATTAAGTATTTGTATTACTGGATACTTGTTCTCAGGGCAAATCAGCACAGCACCTGATGGAAGTGCTCTACCTGTGTCAATTTATGCCTCACCACTGCAGTGCACTTGCAAGATTTCTGACTGCCTGAGGTCATCCTCTGGCTCCTGCTCTTTCCAGCAATGCTAACATGGCAGACTAAAAGTGTTACAGAAACACCGGAAGGCTCAGTCTAGGTCCTGCTGCTTGCTGCACAGAAAGCCAATCACTGAGACAACAGTATTACCAAGGAAGAAGGCTTTAATCAGGTGCTACAGCTGAGGAGATGGGAGTTCAGTCTCAAATCCATCTCCTTGATTGACTAAATCTAAAGGTTTATATAGCAAGGAAGGAATGTAACAACGCATGAGAAAACAGTAACTGGGAAGGGGCAAGGAAGCAATCATGAGGAGTGAGGGGCCTGGCATCTCATTGTCTGGATGTGGGTAACTGATGAGTTTCAATTCTTTGATGTATTTTTTTGAGAGGTCTGAAGGTCATTTTTCCTGAGGAAGGAACTCACAGAAAACAAATGTAAGTTTCAAGCTTTCTAAGATCAGAAGGGTCAATTTCTATGTTTATGTTAAAAACTATCCATGGGACTACTGGGTCAGTTTCAAAAGCATGGGCAAGTTAACTCTCCCACCCCAACCCCGGCAGCCATCAATCAATGACTGATGGGAATGGCTGTATAAAAGGCGCAGCTCCCTTGCCTCTTGTGAGGGAAAACCCTGCACTGACTCTCAGAATTCTACCCTGGGATTAGGCTCCAGTTGTCCATGTAATGACACTTTTGATAATACATCCGTTATCAGCTGCCCTTCTTACCCTGTCTCAATTCCAAGCTTACCAATAGATATTTCCTGGGATCTTTTCCAAAATAATCTAATCTACTTGCATTTGAATATTGGTGTTGGGGTTCCCAAAGTCTGCTTCTTTGGAACCCAAACTAAGGCAATCAGCATCATCTAAAATACAGATTTTCAGGAGGAGAAGGATTGGTGGACTTTGAGGTCATCAGGCATTGAAGTGAACAGAAAAAGAGCTGGGCCACTCTCATTTGTTCCCAAATCATTACTACATCCACGTGTTCCTTAGTCCATCAGTCATAGCCAGGGAGATGGAGTCACACGTTCGTCCATGAACAGATATTATGCCAGTTCTAGGGAACAGGGATAATGCAATGAACAAAATGGATAAAAAGCTTTGCCCTTATGGAGGTTATAGTCTAATGGCTACCAAGAGATTCTTTAAAAGAACCAAATGGATCTTCTAGGAGGGAATAATACATATCTGAAATAATTTTAAAAATTATACAGGCTTAACTTCAGGAGAAAGGGCATGAATTTGAAGACAGGTGAAAAGAAATCATTCAAGCTGAAGCACATAGAGCAAAAATATTTATTTTTTAATGAGCAGAGCCTCAATAATTGTGAGACAATATCTGACATGTAATTAGAATCTTAGAAGAAGCAGAGAATGTAGCAGAATATTTATTTGAGGAAAATGATGACAGAATTTCCAAAATTGAGAAAAAATAGTTCAACTTGTAGACCCACGAAGCTCAGCACATCCCAAACAGGATACATTTAAAGAAAATTACCATTAGACAAATCATCAGCAAACTGCTAAAAAGCAGAGATAAAGCAGCCAAAGGAAAAAGACACATTGCATAGAGGAGAACAAAGATCAGAAACAAGTCAGAAGATAATGGAAAAGCATCTTTAAAGTGCTTATAGAGGGAGGAAAAACCTGTCAACATAGAATTTCATAACTAGTAAAAGTGTCCTGAATTATCCCAAATGAAGCCAAGTGAATTGCCTGGATCACCTGATCTGTGGAAGCACTGGTTTGGATAAGTTAGGCTCCAACATGTGTCAGAGGGATGGCAGAGTGTGATCAGGACCCAGCCTGCCTGAGTCCAATTTGTGACTCCAGCTCTCACTAGCTGAGTGAAATTGGGCAAGTTCCTCAGTTTCTTTCTGCCTCATCTTCTCATCTCTAACATGAGGATAACATATCCACCTCACGTGGGTATTTTATGGATTAAGTGAATTATTTTATTTCCAACAGTCTGAGGATTTTCCCAGTATCTTTCTGTTATTGATTTCTAGTTTAATCCCATTATGGTCCAAGAATATAAGAACATATTTTGTATGACTTCTATTATTTTATCTTCATTTTTTAATTTCTTTTTTTTTCTTTTCTTTTTTTTTGAGATGGAGTCTAGCTCTGTCACCCAGGCTAGAGTTCAACGGCACAATCTCGGCTCACTGCAACCTCTGCCACCCGGGTTCAAGTGATTCTCTTGCCTCAGGCTCCCGAGTAGCTGTGATTACAGGCACCTGCCACTATGCCTGGCTGGTTTTTGTATTTTTTAGTAGAGATGGGGTTTCACCATGTTGATCAGGCTGGTCTTGAACTCCTGACCTCAGGTGATTCACCTGCCTCGGCTTCCTAAAGTGTTGGGATTATAGGGTCTCACTCTGTCACCCAGGCTGGAATGCATTGGTATGATCATAGCTCACTATAACCTCAAACTCCTGGGCTCAAGCAATCCTCTCACCTCAGCCTCCTAAGTAGCTGGGATTACAAGCACACACCACCATTCCCAACTAATTTTTAAAAATTTTATGGAGATGAGGTCTCACTTTGTTGCCCAGCTTGATCTCAAACTCCTGATCTCAAGTGAGCCTCTCACCTTGACCTCCCAAAGCTCTAAGATTACAGGTATAAGCCACTGCACCCAGCCACAGGTTATTTTATTTTAGTTTTTCTTATTTTTCTTTATTCCCTTTGATCCATACAATTAACACACAAATTCTTTTGAATTGTAAATGTTTGTTTAATGACTCAGGGTATAGTCTATCTTGGTAAATATTTCCTATGCAGTTGAAAATAATGTGTATTTTGTTGTTGGGTGGAGTGTTCTATAAATGTCAACTAGATCCAGTTGATTGATAGTGTTGTTCAATTCTTCTAAATCCTTGCTGATTTTCTGTCTGCTGGTTGCATTACTAAGAGAGGCATGTTAACATCTCCAACTATAATTGTGGATTTGCTCAAGTTTCCTTTAAGCCCTGTTAGTTTTTGCTTTATGTATTTTGAAGCTCTGTTGTTAGATGCATATGTCTTTAACTACACCATTGCATGTGAGCTGTGACCTGAAAGATAAGATGCAATTTTAAAATGCCAAAGCCAGGAATAACATTCCAGGAAACAGGCATAACTATTTTAAAGGCACCAGTGAATTAGAGCGCCTGGTATGGTCAGGGAACGAATGACAAGCACTATATGAAGACAGCGGGAGAGAATCACCAATGAGACATCAAATCCACTATATTTTGTTGTGCTAACCTGTGACCTGAATTATCCACAAGGATGCTAAGGGAATTATTTGGATCATTTGCTCTGTGAAAACCACAAATCTGGATGACTTAGGCTGCAAAGTGTGTCACATGGGCAGTGGAGCGTCATCTGCAGTCAGCCTGCCTGAGTCAATTTCTTTTTCCAAAATGCACTAGCTGAGTGGACTTGAGCAAGTTCCTCAGCTTCCTTCTGCCTTGTGTTCTCATCTGTCACAACAGAGTTTCAAAAACAGATGAAAATATTCTCATCTGGTAATAGTGATACCCAGCTCAGAGGGCTATTGTAAGGATTAAGTGAGTGGACCCATGGAAAGTGCTTAGAATGGTAACCACTCAACAAACAAAATCTACTGTTTTCAAAAGCAACTGTCAGAACTAATTGAATGAACTAGGCAGAATAGCACCTTGCTGTCTTAGTCTCCTAGAGGCTGCCCAAACTAAGTACCACAAACTGGGTGACTTTCAACACATAAATTTATTCTCTTACAGTTCTGGCGGCCAGAAGTCTGAAGTCAAGGTGTCCACAGGCTAAGCTCTCTCTGAAGGTTCTTGTGGGCAGTCGTTCCTGGACTCTTCCTAGCTTCTGATAGTTGCTGGCCATTCTTGGTGTTCCTTGGCTTTTGGCAGCATAACTACAATCTCAGCTCTCTTCCCTCTATGTGACTGTTTCCAAATTTCCCTCTTCTTAAGGGGACAACAGTCATTAGATGAGGGCCCATCCTAATCCAGTATGGCTTCATCATAACTGGAAATACATCTGCAATGACCCTATTTCCAAATAAGGTCATATTTGCACGCTCCAGGTGGACATGAATTTGGTGGGAGGGGACAGTCTTCAGCCTAGCACACATCTTAATTGCCCACATTCCTTGGCAACTTGCTCTAGATAGCCAGTTTTCTAGAAGGCGCAAATTATTTTTCTTTGACCCTTTGGCCAAAAATATTTCCAAATTTCTTTGCTCACTTTTTAATTTTTTGAAATCAAAGATAACAACTCCAATTGCACTTCCTTTATAGACCTAGCCCATCAGTCATCTGTCTGTGGAGGTCTGTGATAAGGTTTTAAGTGCCCGTGCTCTCTGGTTCTCGGGTTGGCACACTAGAGTTTGTCTGTTTTCTTTCCATTTATGGCTGTAACTTGTCCTTTCTTGCTGCTGTGAGCATTTGGGTTAGTGTGGAGCTTCTCTCTCATTTCTAAATTTCTGTGAGTTAGAAACTGAATTCCATGTTTGGTACAGCTGTAGAATTTAGTTTTAGTCTTTATAATAGACTACGTGGCTTCTCTTGAATGGAGTAAATTATATTTTAGGCAAAGGTTGTATGTAGCACACAGAGAAGTAAGCCAGAATCCTAAAGGTTTACCACTTTGGAATTTGCTGAGTAAATCTGAATTAAACGAGACAATATTATAGCTCATTTAGAGAGGGACATTAACAATTCTATATTTTGATATTGGTTTCCTATCCCTTGTAATAAAGGATTGGCTGATTGCATTTCAGCGTTGCAGCTTAGGGCACGGCCCCTGTCTCAGTGGTCTGTGTGCTACTGGCTCTTGTTTTCTGAGTAGAATCCTTCCTGTTCCTTTAAGGCTATTCTCACTAATCACAGCTCCATGCACTTGTTCAAAGCACAGTGCTGAAGCACACAAGCTTTGCTAATTAATCTCTTTAGAAGACCTTGCCTCCCTCCCACATACTCTAAAAAATGGGGAGTGTCTGCTTTGTAAGTTAACTGGAATGGATGCCCAATGCCGATGCTGCAGCTCTGGCCGTCCGTCTGTCTGTCCCTCTCTCGCTAACGCAGGCACTGTTTCTCTAATACCTGTGAATTCTGCCCCATCCAGGCCCCTTTTCCGCTTTCCTGGTTCCCATGTAGGCATTTGCTGTAGAGTTGAACTATAGACGGGTGTAGCGTTACTCTCTTGACCTAGTCTGATAATGTGCAGAAGAGCAAGTGATAATGGGATGCGCACTTCCTGTAAGACTGAGCCTTGGACTCCCATGTTCATTCACCTCTGGCCCCTTTTATGTCAGGATTCAACAAAGGGGAAGTCGAAAGTTCAACGCTCAAATAGGAGAGTCAACTATGTAAAGGCAGACTCCTCTAAGCATTAAAATGAAGGCTGAAATACCAACCTGCTTGTGACCTGCAATCACTTCTTATAAGAGGAGGGTCAGTAGACTGTTTTCGCTGAGCATATATTTAGAACTTTGCCATTGAATCCAGTCGTGCAGGTCTGGGCCTTGCTCTGTGGAAATGGTAGTCATGGCCAAGCCTGACTTTGCTGCCTTCACAGCTCCCACCTGACTCTTCCTCCTGTTTGACCACGCCCTTTCTACCCACCCCTACTGGAGCTCACTTCCTTTGGCAGTGTGGATCCACAAAGTCCCTTTCTAAAGGATCTGCCCTGTCCTGCGTTCTGTTTCCTCAAGGTGGAGCGGGACACCGACTAGCCTGACACAGCCTCCTGGGATTTTCTCCTGGAATATTTTTTTTTCTTTTGAGACAGAGTCTTGCTCTGTCACCCAAGCTGGAGTGCAGTGGTGTGATCTCAGCTCACTGCAATCTCCACCTCTGGGATTCAAGCAATTCTCCTGCCTCAGCCCCCTCCCAAGTAGCTGGGATTACAGGCACATGCCACCAGGCCTGGCTGATTTTTGTATTTTTAGTAGAAATGGGTGTTTCATGATGTTGGCCAGGCTGGTCTCGAACTGGTGACCTCAGGTGATCCGCCCATCTTGGCCTCCCAAGGTGTTGGGATTACAGGCGTGAGCCATTGCTCCTGGCCCTTCCTGGGATTTTCAAGCTGAAAGAGCTCTACAGATAAATTAGAGGAGTTAATTTCGGTAAAAAACAGGAGACGGGCTCTGTGTGTACACATATATATGTGTTGGCATTGGTGCGAGTGTATACATGTATATATGCTTGCGAACACACATATACAGTCATGCACGGCATAATCACATTTTGATTAACCACAGACTGCGTATCCAATAATGGTCCCGTGAGATTATAGTACTGTATTTTTACTGTACCTTTTCCAGCTTTAGGGCACACAAATACATACCACTGTGTTACAATAATTGCCTGTGGTATTCAGTACAGTCACATGCTGTACAGATTTGTAGCCTAAACAATAGGCTCCACCGTATCGCCCAGGAGTGTAGTAGGCTGTACCATGTAGGCATATAAGTGCACGCTGTGATGTTCATACAACAACGGTATTGCCTCAAGACATCTCTCAGAACATACCCTGTCATTATGCGCACATGACGCAGTAATATTGAACAGAGGTGCTTTGAGGGAGTCCCCCCAGTCACTCCATATCCAAGGTTTACTCTCTCATAAGCTCTGTCCAGTAAATGATACGCAGCTGAAATGATCTTATCTCTTTGGTTCAGTGAGCGGAGCCCAAGTTAGAACATTCCACCAAGTAGGAGGGATTAGTGAGCCATTGTCTTCCTCAGGAATGTTTGCTATGAGAATTCACTGTTTATGAGGCCACTGGTTTCTTTACAATGTTGGAATTCGGTATTTTTTAGTTAAAAACAATTTTTTTTTGAGGCAGGGTCTCGCTGTGTCACTGAGTGAAGGGCTGAAATGAAGTGGTACAATCACTGTTTACTGCGGCCTCCACCTCCTGGGCTCGAGCGATCCCCTGGCCTCAGCCTCCTGAATAGCTGGGACTACAGGTTCGCACCACCACGCTCAGCTAATTTTTGTATTTTTTGTGGAGGTGAGCTTTCACCATGTTGCCCAGGCTGGTCTCAAAATCCTGGGCTCAAGTAATCCACCCACCTTAGCCTCCCAAAGTGCTCGGACTTATAGGCATGAGCCACTGCACTGGTTTTAATTAAAATTTTTATTTTGAGATAGTTTAGAATTACATGTACTTGCAAGGAATGCGGTCAGTACTTTTAATTCAGGTACTAGTTTCACAGTGCCTTTTGTACTGTAGGCATGTTCAGTATATGATTGATGGGTAGATTGGTAAAATAACTGTAATTTGTGCCTTACAAGTGGGCTTTTGAGGGAAATACGTTCAGGAATTACTGAGGTAACTACATAAGGGTTCATTATAATATGTGTGGAAATTACTGAGATACATATATACACATATATATCTTTACATATGGGCCCATGGATAGAAAGTAAATTGGCCGGAAGCGGTGGCTCACATCTGTAATCCCAGCACTTTGGGAGGCTGAGGTGGGCGGATGACCTGAGGTCAAGAGTTGGAGACCAGCCTGGCCAATATGGCGAAACCCCATATCTATGAAAAGTACCAAAAAAAAAAAAAAAAAGTAGCCGGTCATAGTGGTGGGCACCTATAATCTCAGCTACTCAGGAGGCTGAGGCAGGAGAATTGCCTGAATCCGGGAGGTGGAAGTTGCAGTGAGCTGAGATTGCACCACTGCACTCCAGCCTGGGTGACAAGATCGACCCCGTCTCAAAAATAAAAAAAAAAGAAAGAAAGAAAGAAAAAGAAAGTAAATCTAGATGATTCAGTGTCTTTGTGTCTTGTTTTTTATGCCTTTCTCACTTTTAAGTTTTTGGGTTTTTTCGTTTTTACCCATACCATATGCGTGTAGTCCCAACAGATTTTGTGGTTGTTAATTGGTGAACGTGATGAACTCTTGTGAAATGCTCGTGTTTTCTTCACTTAATCGGGCAGGACTCTGAGGAGTAAGCTGAGGGTGGAGTCCCGTGGCTGGGGAGAGATGAACCCGGTGGGCAGCCCCCCTGCAGAGCCTCGAGAGCTCTGTGGCCCCTTGGGGTCAGATGCGTGGCATGGCTTGCTGGTCTTGTTCCCATGGCACAGAAGAAATGACACTTCCTTTAGCCCAAACTCAGCCACCGTGGAGCCTGCTCCTCAGTCTTTCATTTACTTCTAGGATGCTGACAGGTGAGAATGCTGCCTCCGGGCTGCCAAGCCACAAAGCATGACAGCCCGCTCCCTGAGAACCACAAATATTTGGAATCTGAAGTGGATTGGGAACTAAAAATACAACACCTTAAGAAACTACAGTTTGGGGCCGGGCACAGTGCCTTGCGCCTGTAATCCCAGCACTTTGGGAGGCTGAGACGGGCATATGGCTTGAGGCCAGGAGTTCGAGACCAGCCTGGCCAACATGGTGAAACCCCATCTCTATAAAAAAATTGGCCAGGCATGGTGGCAGGCGCCTGGAGTCCCAGCTACTCAGGAGGCTGAGGCAGGAGAATCGCTTGAATCCTGGAGGCAAAGACTGCAATGAGCCAAGATCACATCACTGCACTTCCAGCGTGGACAACAGAGTAAGACCCTGTCTCAAAAAAGCAAACAAACAAACTGAAGGCTGGGAACAAGTAAGCCAAGCCGGGACTCCCCTGAAATGCATTCGATAAGCATTGCATGAAAGCTGACTTCCGATTGTGCCACTGCACTCCAGCCTGGGTGACAGAGCAAGACTCTGTCTCTGGGGGGAAAAAAAAAAGTTTATGAAGACCGATAGCTACTGGTTTCTTTTCTCCCCTACCCTACCCTACCCTACCCTACCCTACCCTTCTCTTTTCTTTTTCAGAGGGAATCTCGCTCTGTTGCCTGGGCTGGAGTGCAGTGGCGCGATCTCAGCTCACTGCAAGCTCAGCCTCCCGGGTTCCCGCCATTCTCCTGCCTCAGCCTCCCGAGAAGCTGCGACTACAGGCACCGCCACCATGCCCGGCTAATTTTTTTTGTATTTTTAGTAGAGACGGGGTTTCACCGTGTTTGCCAGGATGGTCTCGATCTCCTGACCTCGTGATCTGCCCGCCTCGGCCTCCCAAAGTGCTGGGATTACAGGCGTGAGCCACCGCGCCGGGACTTTTTTTTCTTTTAATTTGATACAAATGCACTCCGCCAGCTGAGCATGTAGTTTGGGGTGAGACCAGGTTACTTTCTCTGTGGGAGAAAGAAATGTTGGAATGAGGGGTCGGGGGAGCTGGGGATGCTGGCTATGGCTTTGCGGAAGGCTTAAACGGAAAGTGACATGGAATTTGAAATACATGTTTTACAAGTAGAGGGTGTGGGGCGGTGTCCCGGATTCTCCCGAGCCCACCCCGAGTGTCCTGTCACGCAAGGTAGAAGGGGAGGCTGGCCTTGTGGCTCAAATCCCTGCCAGGCAAGGCCTCTTGCCTCCCTTCTCAGGAGGCACCTACCTTCTGCCCAAGGGAAGAGAGTAAACGTCTCTAACTCGAGGAAGGCAAAAAGTCAAGTCACACAAAGAAAAACAAACAAACAAACAACAACAACAACAAAGAAAGAAAGAAATCATTTGGGTGAGCTGTTTGCTGAGGTTTGAAAGCTTTGTCCTCCTTAACCTGAAAGGAACGTCCTGGCGCGGTGACAGCAGTGGTTGGTTGTGCGTGGACTGCAGTTCCCAAGGCCAGGAGCAGGAGGCGCTATCTTCGTGGCCACATCCGAGAGAGTCGCTGACATTTGCAGGGAGGGAGTGGCGGTGGGGAGTCTGGGCTGGGGCCTGGGGAAGGCTGGGGACAGGGTAGGGAAATAGCAACTGTGGCAGATGCGAAATCAAGCCCGGATGGTGAGGCAGTCCCACCGTGTACTTACCCTTCCTCCCTGGGTTTGAAAGAGCTCTGCAGACAAATTAGAGGAGTTAATTTTCGTAAAAAGCAGGAGAAGGGATCTGTGTGTACACATACATATGTGCTGGCATTGGTGTGGGAGTATACATGCATATATGCTTGCGAACGCCCGTATACAGTCATTCACGGCATCATCACATTTTTGATTAACCACAGGCTGCGTAGCCAATAATGGTCCCGTGAGATTATAATACTGTATTTCCATGGAGGGAAAATCTGGCGACAGCGGACATCAAGGGGAGATCTAAAAGAGACGGACAGAAGCCACCCCCAAAACCCTAGGGAAGTATGGAAGGCGGGCCGCTGTTTCAGGCTGCTTCAGGTCCCGAACTGGGGCGCCCGCCTTTCTGCATCCTTTCCCTTGGCCTCCCAGCGACTTCTCCATGAACCGCCCCAGTCCTGTTTCCTTGGGGCTTTCCTTGGGCCCAGGTCTCCAAATCCAGAATGAGAAACTCTGAGAGTGCAAAGGAGAAGTAAGAGATTTGGCAGCAGCTCCCGGGATGTTTGGCTTTGCGTCTGGTGGTAAAGATCAGTCCTTGGCCTTCTTGTAGGCAAAAGGGTTCTGTTCTGTATGCCTCTGATTGGGGGTGCCAGGCTTCACAAATAAAAATGCAGCCTACGCCGACACATGCTACAACATGGGTGAGCAGTGGAAGCCTGCTGAGTGAAAGAGGACAGTCACAAAAAAGACCACATACTTCATGAGTCCATGTATGTGAAATGTCCAGAATGGGAAAATCTATAAAGACAGAAAACAAACTATTGGCCATTCAGGGCTGCAGAATGACGGAGCAGGGATGGGGAGTGGCTTGATGACAGCCACAGGGTTTCTTTTTGGGTGATAACAATGTTTTAAAATTATATTGTGGTAATGGTCGAGTAACTCTGTGAATATACTAAACCCCATTGAACTGCGCACTAAACCTGGTGGAATTTTACAGTCCATGAGCGTCTTCAAACTGTGTTATAAAACACAGGATACCCAGTTAAATTTGGATTTTATTAATAGATGAATCATGACAAGAAATTTAGTATAAGTATATCCGAAGCAATAATTGGGAGATATTCATATTAAAAATATTTTCATTGTTTATCTGAAATTCAAATCCATTGTTTATCTGAAATTCAAATTTAACTGGATGTCTGGTATTTTATTTGGCAACTCTATGCTTCTAAATGTCTCAGAAAGCATCAATATACAGCAAAAGTAAGAAGAAATAGTTCATGTGATGTCATTTAAATGAGATTTAAAGAGACTTCTGTGCCGGGCACGGTGGCTCACGCCTGTAATCCCAGCACTTTGGGAGGCCGAGACGGGCGGATCACGAGGTCAGGAGATCGAGACCATCCTGGCTAACACTCTACTAAAAAGAAAATACAAAAATTAGCCAGGCGCAGTGGCGGTCGCCTGTAGTCCCAGCTACACGGGAGGCTGAGGCAGGAGAATGGCTTGAACCTGGGAGGCGGAGCTTGCAGTGAGTGGAGATCGTGCCACTGCACTCCAACCTGGGCAACAGAGCAAGACTCTGTCTCAAAAAAAAAAAAAAAAAAAAAGAGAGACTTCTGTATACTTTGGGCATCAAAAAAGCTTACTTAACAGAGACTAAGAACTTCTTGATTTGATGTTAATTTTAAAAATTCTACTTGTAGCCACCAAGGTGGAAGAAATAGCTTTTAAGCTTTATTATTAAAAATTTCCAAAAATCAGGCTGGGCGCAATGGCTCACACCAGTAATCCCAGCACTTTGGGAGGCTGACGTGGGCAGATCACCTGAGGCCAGGAGTTCAAGACCAGCCTGGCCAACATGGTGAAACCCATCTCTACTAAAAATACAAAAATTTGCTGGGCATGGTGGTGCATGCCTGTAATCCCAGCTACTTGAGAGGCTGAGGCAGGAGAATCACTTGAAACTGGGAGGCAGAGGCTGCAGCAAGCCAAGATTGAGACATTGTACTCTAGCCTGGGCAACAAAAGCAAATCTCCATCTAAAAAAAAAAAAAATTAAAAATACCATAGAAAATTTTGAGAGGTGAGAAGGACTGGATACTTTATAAGATCCTCCTAATCTTCACAGCTTATAAATCTTGCCATTAAATCAGAAACATTATGGGGGAAGTTGAAGAGTGTGGAGCTTTAAAAAATGTTTGGCTTGAGTATATGAGAAATTAGTATAAACATTTACTATATAGTGATTTGCAAACAATGGGATTTACTATTGTTACACTTCATGGGAGAAAATGAAAATCTCTTCAAGTAAAGGTTATATACATATATAAAATCCTCCCCTGGATGTTTGCATTGGTTTTAAGGGGATGTTTCAGTTTGCAAATACTGGTAAGCAGAGTTGTTTAAAGTTGGAACTTGCATAATGGTCATTTTAACAGAACAGCCACACCTCTGCTTTGATACTGGAAAAACCAGCATAAAATTGCTACAGTGGCATAAATCAATGCAAGATTATTAAGCAATTAATTAGCAAGCTGTGTCTGTAAAACTCTCTTCACACTTTCAGTACAGGGGTAAAAGAAGTCAATATTATTTTTCTTATTTTATAAATTGAAAAACATGAAACTGCAATACGTTGCTCTGACTTTAGTAATTTGACCAGTTGGAATTAGAATGTGTTGGGGTTATGTGCTGCAACATTTAACCAAGATTTCTGATGAAATATTTTAAATATATAATAGATACGGAATTAACCTTCACACACTCTGATAACCCAACTCTCTCACTGTGATATTGATGTGATAATGAATTAAAATAAAAATTGTAGGTTAAAATAAATTTAAATTAAATTAAATTGACAAGTTCTGTGTAGGTTCAGAGAAAGAGACCAAATCCTTCCGCTTGAGTAATTTCAGTGCTTACATGGAGCATATATGGCAATGCCAGGCAATGATTTTCAGGTTACTTTCCTCTTTCCACTTACGCCTAGAGTTGTAAAAAATCCTTCATGTAGGTGACACATTGAGATTCAGAGTCCTAAGAGGATATGGCATAATTGTTCTCTTTTTAAAAATTTGATTTTGAGGGATAAAATGCTGTTTTATTTTATTTTTAGTTGACACATGATAATTGTACATACTCATAGGCTATGGAGTGATATTTCGTTACACGTGTACAATGTTTTATGATCATATCAGATTAATTTGAATATCCTTTACCTCAAACAATTATCATTTCTCTGTGTTGTAAACATTCAAAATCATCTCTTCTAGCTTTTTGAGAGTATACAATAAATGATAACCATATTTATCCTACAGTGCTACAAAACACCAGAACTCATTTCTTCTATCTAGCTGTAGTTCTGTATCTGTTAACCAACTTCTCCCCATCCTCCCTTCCCCTTTCCCCTTTCCAGGCTCTAATACTAAGGGCCAAATCTTCATATAAAAAACAGTTGTGAAAAAAAGAAAGTTGGCCAGACCAGGCTCACAGCCGTAATCCCAGCACTTTGGAAGACTGAGGTAGGAGGATCATTTGAGGCCAGGAGTTCGAGACCAGTCTGGGTAACATAGTGAAACCCTCATCTCTACAACAACAAACAACAAGAAAAGAAAAAAAAAAATAGCCATGTGCCACGCACCTAAAGTCCCAGCTACTCAGAAGGCTGAAGCTAGAAAATCTCTTGAGCCCAGGTGTTGGAAGCTGCAGTGAGCTGTGACTGCACTATTGCACTCCAGCCTGGGTGACGGAGTAAGGCCCTGTCT
>NW_012118487.1:3867950-3868419 GCF_000951035.1 Colobus angolensis palliatus | reverse complement strand
ATTCTGAAAGATCTCAAAACTGGAGCCAGTCTGTAGAGCTGGGGAAGATGATGTGCTTATTGGACTCAACCCAAGAGACTAGTTCCAAAGGAGGGAGACCTGGGAAGAAAAAGAGGTTACTGTGCTTGCACGGCTAAATGATTTCATTAGAATCTCTCATTAAAATTAACCACATTTCACAGACTTCAGTAGGCAAGAATATTGGAAAATGATGCATAAGGCTGGGGAAAAAAATGATCCGTGGTGCTGGATCCATGATCTACTTGGAATTAGTGTAAAAAGTGAGATGAACTTCACTAGGGCTAAATCTCCTGCACGTGGGTAAGAAAATCACCAATTCCTTTTCATTCATTCTTAAAGACCAAACATGTTTAAAATAAGTATTACCTTTCCCCCTCCAATGTTCATTCTGTACCAGAAGTATTCTCTTTGCTATTTCTTCTTTCTTTCTTTCTTTCTTTCTTTCTTT
>NW_012118487.1:3860744-3867778 GCF_000951035.1 Colobus angolensis palliatus | reverse complement strand
CAGCCTCCTGAGTAGCTGGGCCTACAGGTGCCCGCCACCATGCCCAGCTAAGGTTTTGTACTTTTTACTAGAGACGAGATTTCACCATGTTAGCCAGGATGGTCTTGATCTCCTGACCTCATGATCTGCCCGCCCTGGCCTCCCAAAGTGCTGGGATTACAGGCATGAGCCACCACGCACAGCCTCTCTTTGCTGTTTCTTTAAAGTTTTAGTGTAGCCCCTTGGGTCCAGTTTCAGTCAATAAAATAAGAAAAATATTAGCGTCATTCCCAGCCACTTGAGCTAACACATTGAATCAATAATCTGTTTCAATTTATATTATGTAACATACATTATTATATATTTATATTAAAAAATTTAATCCAGTCCAACATTGTATTCCTTCCATTCTGATCCAGCATCCTTATTGGGTTTCCACACATGTCCTTCCGGTTTCTGTTGATATAGATTGGTGTATTATAATCTTATGGCTTATATTTCGTACCTGTTGGGGCCTCCTGGGATTTGAGTCTGTTCTAGAATCAGTGAGAAACAGGGCAGGGGGTGGGGCTGACCCTGACCCGCTGCTCCTCCTAAGAAGGGTCACAAGTCCTTTGTAAGGCAACCACTTCAGAAGAGACCATTACAGGCCCTTCAACCGTGAGGACAATACTCTCCTTAACCAGGCTAAAAAGGGCTGCTTCTACCAGCAAAGAAGACTTGGCGGGTCTGGGGACTCAAGGCCCCCTGCTGCATTGAATATGCCTGCATACCCCCTTCCCAATTTTTAGAGTCCCTCTCCTTTCCAGTCATTGCCTTAACTTTAGCAAAGGAGATCCCGTAAGGTTAAATTCAATCGAATTGAACTTTGGGTTTGGTTTTCAGAAATCTTGACTCTATAGCTACAAGAAAAGATGCTTTTTTTTTTTTTTTTTTGGTGAGGGAGAGGGCAGTCATAGATTTCTAGTCATTTAGCCAGACCTTGAGTTGGGAATGTAAAGCCCTAAGCTCATCATTTTCTTTCTCCAAGTCCTGCAGAACACTTCAGAATAAGCAAGCAATCCCATTACGTGTAAAGTGTTCTACGGCAGGAGCTACATAGTCACCTGAAGCCTTGCTTGCTTTTTTTTTTTTTTTTTAAAACGGAGTCTTACTCTGTCCCCCAGGCTGGAGGGCAATGGTGCGATCTTGGCTCACTGCAACCTCCACCTCCTGGGTTCAAGCGATTCTCCTGCCTCAGCCTCCGGAGTAGCTGGGAGTACAGGCACCCACCATCATGCCCAGCTAATTTTTGTATTTTTGTAGAGACGGATTTCACCATGTTGGCCAGGCTGGTCTTGAACTCCTGACCTCAGGTGATCCACCCGCCGTGGCCTCCTAAAGTGCTGGGATTACAGGCGTGAGCCGCGGTGCCCGGCCCGAAGCCTTGCTTTCCATAGACACTTGATAACAGGTATCTACAGATAATCATTAAAATAACTTTTACCATCTTGTTTCATGCATGACTATTACTCTCTTTACCAATGGAAACAGGATCACTAATACTTTAAAATTGAATCAGATCAGAGAACCAATTTCCAATAGCCTAGAATTGGCTCCGAGAGCACATCCTCTGAAACAATTTCTGGCGCAGATTTCCATATAAGGCAGGGTTCAGTCAGAGATGCTGAATCACTGTAAGTGGTATGGAATAATGGATTTATTTTGGGGATTAGATGTTACACAATTGTGGGAGTTGCTGGAGGAGTCACTGCAAGGCTGTTGCCTCTTCATCTGGTGATGAAATCTTTGTAGGTTACTAGACCCACTTGGGGAAGAAAAGCCAGGTATGAAATGGCATCAGCAAGGACAGACTGTGACCCACTAGAACACACTGGAACCCACAAGATCAAACTGGAACCTGTGTCTGCCTCACTGGTTCCAACATGGTGACACTGACAGCTGCGGGGCCTTCACTGAGGAGCTGCACACACACCTGGCCTGGGACGCAGAGGAGCTACAGGGCCATTCTGGTGGGAAATGGAGAAGGGGAAGCTTGGCTGACGGCTATGGGACAAGATGTGCTTGCACATCAGTGACCACGTGTGTGGCTCCCACACTGCCCAGAGCATGCACCGACCTTCAGAGCATAAAGATTGGCAGAATCCTTGCTTTTGTCTCCCAAATATTGGGCACAATTCTCTTGTGGCCTGCCCTAACCCATCTACATGCAGGGTAGAGAATGCTGGAAATGCAGTCCCAGCTTGGCTTAGTTGACCAAAGCAACAATCAGTATTTCCTATTGTCATGGGGTTTATATTCTAGTGAGGAAAGGGACTATCAATAAGTGAATAAATATGTGTGCGTGTGTATGTGTATTTCTTACGAGAACCTTCTGAGATAGGAATGTGTGTTATCCCCATTTGACAGATGAGAAAACTAAGGCCAAAATCGATTAAGTGTTTTGCCCTAGGTCCCCTAGCTCATAAGTGTAGGAGCAAAGCTCTGGACCAGGCAGTTTGCAATCGAATTCCGATGTATACTAACTGCTAGTCTGTTTCGTTCATTCTGCAGTAGCCTTCCCCAAACACTCAACCCAAACGAGATACTTTCAGGCGATATTGCAGGTGTTATTCGTTTATTGCATTCATACTATTTTATCCTTCAATTGTGTTGTACTTATTAATAATGACTTTCCTAATTGGATATAAAATTCTTTGATAGATAATATGAACATTGCGTGTGTGTGTTCACTTCAGCTGTTAATAGTGTTGTGCACTCAGCCAGTGCCTTGTACGTTCTTGTTGTGTTGACTTAAGGGCTTGAACAATCACACAGTGAGGCATGTGTACCTGTGGCCTAAGCAGCATTAAGTCTGAAAGAAGCTTTTTTCTAAAGTGCTTTGCCATTCTTTGAAATGTGCTAAAGAAAAGAGAAAGCAGTCAGCACTCCCTCCAGGACCTACCTCTGTGCTGGCCACAGATCATCACGTAATTCAGACAAGCTGGGGCATGGGAGCTGTCGGGAGGACAGAGGGGTCCTGCTAAGGCTGGCCTGGTGGTGGTCACGGTCGGGATTGCCATGGAGGATCCTTCCAAAGGCCTCTTAAGTGAATTCCTGTAGCTCATTCAGCCGATGGAAGGTAGAAGGGGCTCAGAACTTCAGGCCTAATTCTGCATTTTTGTATGCCCCAAGGATGAAAGGGCTCTTTGTGAATTTGCATGAAGATTTATTTAACATTCAACCGGCAGAAAACGGAAGGTAGTGCATGACACTGGGGGGAACCAGGCCCCCACCCACCTCACATCGTTGTGGCATTAGCTGTTTACTGGCTCCCGTGGAAACATTGGAAGGGGATTTGTTTTGTGGTTGGGTTTCCTTTTTTTTTTTTTTTTTTTTTTTTAGCATGATTGCAGTTAGATCTGCAGTATTTCCTCAAATATGTGAGGGGAAGGGAGCGGTGACTTCCTAAAGGAAAGTATTTATATTTTTAGACTGAAATAGCCTGTTACAAAGCTTTTCTCCAAAAACACATTTAAAAAAGGAGTGTTCTAAACAATAGAAAATATATCTTAATGAATAGTTAAGGTAGTTTATCTTATAAAATATGTTTTCATGCAGTGACGAAGAGCTAAGACACTTTGTTTTTGTTTTTTTAAATTTATTTTTATTGATACGTGGCAATTTTGTTTTATTTTAAAGGAAGACCAAGAAAATGCTTCCGGATGTTGGAATATCAGCCTTGACTCTGCTTCTTTCTGAACTCTCTTGTTCTGCTTCAGGCTCCCGTGTCAGCAGTGTCATGGAGAGCTCGTCCGTGTGAGGGGACAGCATCCTGGCCAGGCCACGGATGGTGGCCTGGGAGGAGGGAGGGAGGGAGGATGGTGGGTCAGGAGAGAGAGAAGGCATGAGAGAGGCGCTCTGCTCTGATGACACAGCCCACACTGTTTTGCCACAGATTTGTGGTGTATCACAGCTCGAGGCAGTCCTGGAGGCCACCCAGTTCGGGGTTTCTCATGTTGTTGACCACGTACACCAGGAGGTGAGGCCTGGGAATCCACATACTTAGTAAGTGGCCCAGGAGAGCTGGCCCAATAACCAGCTGGTACAGAGGCCTCATTTCACCAAGGAGCAGTCTGGACTGGAGAGGCCAGGGGACTCAGAACAGCACCCAGTTGAAAGCAGAGCCCATTTAAGACATGTGGCTTAAAGAGGGACACCATGCTGTCCAAATGTGGGTGTAGACAGAGCAGACACAGCCTCTTTTATCACTTCTTGTGGCTCTGGGAAGACAGTTCCCCAACCTCTCCTTTCCTCTCTCATTTGTTCATCTTGAAACCCACTTAAGAGGGCAGGAAGCCTTTATGTCCCAGTGGGAGATAAGCTGTGAGTGATTCTTGGAAAGTAAGAGGATAAAATACCCCCAGGCTAAGAGGCGTTGTCATAGGCAGCTCTCCGCTTTTGAGAAGATTTGCTGTTGGAGGAAGAGGTGGCACGAAACGGCACAGGACCCAAAGGGTGCCCTGCACGGAGGGAACGCCCCAGATCACAGATCAAAGACTGGATGGAGGGTGGGAATCCTGTTTTCTAATTTTTTATTATAAAAATGTCCAGACACTCACAAAAATTAAAAGAATGGTGTACTGATCACCCAGATACCGACCACTTACATTCAAAAGCTTAAAACATTCCTGTAGGTGTGCGTGATCTATCTATAGGTCCATCTGTGTGTGTGTGTGTGTGTATGTGTGTGTGTGTGTGTTTGAGGACCAGTATTTCAATAAAGGATAGGGAGTGCTCAACAGGAAACAAGGCTGAGGCGGGCAGATCACTTGAGGCCAATAATTCCAGACCAGGCTGACCAACATGGTGAAACCCCATCTCTACTAAAAATACAACAAAATTAGCCAGGCATGGTGGTGAGCGCCTGTAATCCCAGCTATTCGGGAGGCTGAGGCAGGAGGATCGCTTAAACATGGGAGGTGGACGTTGCCATGAGTTGAGATCACACCACTTCACTCCAGCAACAGAGCGAGACTCCATCTCAAAAAAAAGAAAAAGAAATAAAGAAAGAAAGAAAGAACCAGAAACTTGTTTATAAAGATTTGAACTTTAACTTGATGTAGTTAAGGTTTAAATGTATGTGGAATAAAACATGGCAGAGTTTAATTTTAGTAGTTTTTTGCTTTTGTCTTATTTCGAGAGGTAAGTGAGATACTTTGGTAACTGTTGAGGAAGACAGGAAACAGACTTCAATGCAGTTAAGACAGGGGCATAAGCAGGTTGGAAGACAGCCTGAGAGAATTTTTGCAGAAGGAATGACCCAGTCTTGGGGACAGAAAATATGGATTGTTTTTCCCCAAATAATTTATTGAGCTCTGTGTGTAGTGAGCATGTCTGGATGGTGTGAAGAGCAGGTGGAGGAGGATATCAGGCACAAGAGATGAATATGAATGGCGTGGCCGCAGCACTGCGCAGGGCCGGCCAATGAGCTAGGGCTCCGTGCATAGCCTGGGCAGGGCTCTTCCAGTATCTACAGGAAGAGGTTTACATTTCCAGAAGTGTTAACCTGTGTCTTCTCGGTGTCTGCCCAGGGTTACCCATCTTGATAAGATACAGTCATTTCTCCTTTGTGCCTAAGGAACAAGTCCAGGCTCATCAGTGGCAAAACCTGACCAGGTGCGTACCATGCACCCAGCAGTCACACTAGCTACTTTTTTTTTTTTTTTTTTTTGAGATGGAGTCTCACTCTTTCACCCAGGCTGGAGTGCAGTGACACAATCTCGGCTCAGTGCAACCTCTGCCTCCTGAGTTTAAGTCGATTCTCCTGCCTCAGCCTCCTGAGTAGCTGGGATTATAGGTGCGTGCCACCACACCCTGCTGATTTTTGTATTTTTAGTAGAGATGGGATTTCACCATGTTGACCAGGCTGGTCTCGAACTTCTGACCTCAGGTGATCCACCCACCTCGGCCTCCCAAAATGCTGGGATTGCAGGTGTGAGCCACCGCGCCCGGCCTCCACCAGGGCTTTTTATTCCTCGGACACTCTGAAGGTCAGCGCTCTTGACCTCCTCTTCACAATCATGTCTAGCCTGCTGTGTCTGACTCAGTTTTCAAGAACCACCTCACATGCAAGTCTTCCCTAACTTCCATTCATAATTAATCATTTCCTAGTTGGTCTTCACACTTTTTGGTCAAATAACCTTTAACATTATTTTGGAAAACTGTTTCGCCTCTTGCAGATAATTAAGTTGACACTCCCAATATTCTTAAAGTTTAAGTAGTTGTATAGGATTTGATTTCCAGAGTATTATAAAAGTATTCCAGGTAGTTTACAAATACAGCAATTGTATTTCTCTTTTAAATGTATCACTGGAATGGAAACAGCATTGCAATGTGATGTCTACTTCAGTTATTTTTTTAAAAGTACAAGATCAAGTTTATCCTTAATGGGAGTAGAATGAAGGTGACAGGGAGCGGGGAGAGCATCGCAGTTGGTGGGTTTCAGAAAGGAGAGCCCTGGTCTGCTTCTCTGATCGGGGTTTGGGGCAGTAGCAAAAGCCCAGACCCAAGTCCATGTGTCAGAGGGCAGGGAGGATTTGTGCGCCCAGGGGGATCACCAGATTCCCAAGAAGAAATGGCTGTCAGATGGGTCTTCGTAACAGAGAGCTTCCCGCATGCACCTCAGCATGTCATGGAAACAGCAGAACAATTCTTGTGTACCCGTGAGGGCCTCAGGAGTCATAGAAGAAGAGCCTCAAAACCTGGAGGAGCCAGTGGATTGAAAAGGAAACTGTCTCTGTGATGACCTGTGTAGACCAGAGACCAAGGGCCTGGAACGGAAACACATGTCTAAGCTGATGTCTGTGTGGACGGGTGACAGTGAGGGCCTGGTGGACTCTCCACCACTTCAGGATACTGTGGCATGACCCCCTACCCCACCCAAAACCTAGGTACAACCCCAGACAAAGGGAAGAATGGCCAAGTGTGATGGCTCACACCTGTAATCCCAGCACTTTGGGAGGCCAAGGCAGGTGGATCACCTGAAGTCAGGAGTTCAAGACCAGCCTGACCAA
>NW_012118487.1:3848986-3860694 GCF_000951035.1 Colobus angolensis palliatus | reverse complement strand
GGCCTGGAACGGAAACACATGTCTAAGCTGATGTCTGTGTGGACGGGTGACAGTGAGGGCCTGGTGGACTCTCCACCACTTCAGGATACCGTGGCATGACCCCCTACCCCACCCAAAACCTAGGTACAACCCCAGACAAAGGGCAGAATGGCCAAGTGTGATGGCTCACACCTGTAATCCCAGCACTTTGGGAGGCCAAGGCAGGTGGATAACCTGAAGTCAGGAGTTCAAGACCAGCCTGACCAACATAGTGAAACCTTGTCTCTACCAAAAATACAAAATTAGTTAGGCATGGTGGTGCACGCCTGTAATCCCAGCTACTCAGGAGGCTGAGGCAAGACAGTCGCTTCAACCTAGGAGGCAGAGGTTGCAGTGAGCTGAGATCATGCCATTGCGGTCCAGCCTGGGTGACAAGAGCGAAAATCCTTCTTGTGGGGGAAAAAAAAGGCAGAAGGAGATGTCATTTCTATCACTCTGATGTAATGGTGATGGTGTAATGGTGGCTTGAAAGATAAAACAATTGAGTTAAAGAAAAATACAGCTGTAGTTTGTACATATCCCAGTGTGCAATAAAAAAGCATACTGAAGATGTAGTCCTGCTACAAATGTGTAGAACATTTTATTTTTGCTCCTCTAATTAGACCATATACTCCTATGAAGGGGATTGTATCTGCTTTACATTAAGTGTATTGCACACTAGTGTTTGTGAGCAGAGGTGTGTGTGCATGTGTGTGTGCGTGTGTGTCTGTGTGATGTTACTGTGACTGTGGTATATGAAGAACTGTCTTGATTCAGGACAACTCAGTCAATATTTCTGATGTTAGATTTGATCGATTTGTGCCTTTTTGGAGTCTAACTTTGGAATCACACTTAAAACTCCCTCATGAATGTTGGGAAGAAAGTATTTTTGCTGAGGAAAAGCTGAACTCACAAAGCAAAATGTAAAGAAAAAATGGAAACTGAGAAGGTAGGAAAATACTAGTGAAATGAAGGAACTTGTGGAAAGTGTTGCTGTCAGCTGAGGACTCGGAAGGAACAGGTGGGTTCGAGGTCGTTGGGTCATCAGAGAGGAGTGCAGACTGGCCTCCAACCAAGCACCGGGCAGGAGCCTAAGGTCCTCAGAATTAAATTTATTTCATAAATGGGTGTTCAAATCCAATTAAGTAGGTCCAGACTTACAGTGATTTCAAGTGAAGCTTTTAACTGAAACCTGAGACCTGAAAGTGGGTTTACTCCTGTGCTTTTGATTAAAGCATGAATCATTAGTTAGACAAAGCAAAAGCAACAGTAAAGCAATTTTATGTTTTTGAAATCCTCGGGCAGGTAAGCTTGTTCTGCCTAAGGGTAAACCAGCCTCTACCACTTGTTCTCTCAGGATAGGGCTTTGAGGGAGCATTGTGCAAAATTGCCGAGTGATGGATCTGTACTAAAGTCATTGACTGATAAGGTGCTTTGTGTTAGAAAGGTGCCTGGGCAACATAAATATAATGACAAGGAGCTCTCACAGGCTTCATGTTCAAATCTCATGGGGGAAAGAGATGCTGGAGGAGCTTCCTCCATCGGGAGAAGTGAGGTTGCCACCTGGTTCCCAAGTCATAGGAATCTGGTGCTGTCCTAGACTCACTCACAGGAGCTAATGGTGGTTTTGCAAATGTGTCAATTGGGAAATGTTACAAAAAGCAGTTTCTAGGGGGAATATTTTCTCTGTATTGTAAATGATACAAAATTTGGATAGCGTGGGGCACAGTGGCTCACACCTGTAATCCCAGGGACTGAGGAGACTGAGGTGGGAGGATCACTTGAGCCCAGGAGTCTGAGTCTTCAGTGAGTTCTGATTGCACCATCGCACTCCAGCCTGGGAAAGACAGCCAGATCCTGTCTCTAAAAAAAAAAAAAAAAATTAGATGGCAAGGTCAGAAAACATTAAATAAATTTATTTAAGCTCTATATAAGGTCATTATTATAATGATCACATTAAGGGCAGATGAACTGGTGTACAACTATATTGAAGGCAATAATCTGAGCACCAAAATGGTCAGAAAATGTAGAGTATTTCTATAATAAATGAGGATTTATATGTTTTAAATAATCAGTTCTTTCCTCCAAAGGAAGACCCATATTAGTTGAACAGTTCAGTAATTTTCTGAACATGGACAGCAATTTGTTTCTGCCCATTCCAGTAGGAGAAATATTGGCTTGAGGATTTTACAATGAATGTGTACAGCAATTTTTGTGTTTGGTGTTGTGGCCACTGTGTAGGGTGGATTTATTGCCCCTTCCTCTTGTTTGTAATCCATAGGAGGTCTCTTTAGGGCCAGTTCCTTTTATAATGACACGTGCCTGAGACTCTGCTGTCCCTGGTCTGTCTGGTGGACTGAGTCACCCCTAAAGACCATTTTGTAGTCATAGAACATCATCTGTCCCCAGTCAACACATTTATTTATCTGTTTCCTCAAGAATCAGATCCAAATTCCTCTACCTGGCTTCCAAGACCTTCTGTAGTATAGCACCAATGTAATTCCTGGGTTTGAGTCACATTTTGGAACACATTAGCTAAGGCCTATACCTTGCCAGGTGCTTGTGGGTGGGTGGGTCTATGTACAGGTCATAAAGATACCATGCAGGGAGCTTGAGTTCCAACACGACAAGCTCATCTCCTCATCAACCCAGCTGCAAACTGTGTTACTACTTCCTGTATTTCCTTCTTGCAAAATACCTTGCCATTTCCACACTGCTATTCTTATCCCTCAGGATCCAATGTCTCTGCTCCTTCAGGCTGCCATAACAGAATCCCAGACATGAACAACAGACAATTACTTCTCACGGTTCTGGAGGCTGGGAAGTCCAAGAGCAAGGTGCTGGCAGATTCAGTGTCTGATGAGGCCCCTCTCCCTGGTTTATAGTCCAGAAAGCCTTCTCACTCTGTCCTCACATGGTGGAAGGAGTGAGGGATTTTTCTAGAGTCTCTTTTATAAGGGCACTAATCCCATTTATAAGGGGCTCTGCCCCCATGACCTAATCACTTCCCAAAAGCCCCACCCCCCAATACTATTACATTGGAAGCTAGGATTTCAACATCTGAATTCCGGGGAGACACAAACATTCACACCACAGCACCCAGCAAATGTTTCTTGTTCTGGCTACTTTAGTCCTCACTGTTCTTTTGCTCTGAAATTTCACGGTAATGATACTGGGCTGGGTGCAGTGGCTCACACCTGTAATCCCAGCACTTTGGGAGTCTAAGGCAGGAGGATCACTTGAGCCCAGAGGTTCGAAACCAGCCCGGGCAACACAGTGAGACACTGTCTCTACAAAAAAATTATAAAAATTAGCCAGGAGTGGTGGCAGACCCCTGTGGTCGTAGCTACTTCGAGGCTGAGGTGGAAGGATCATTGAGCCCAGCAGATTGAGGATGCAGTGAGCTGAGATTGTGCCAGTGCACTTCAGCCTGGTGACAGAGTGAGACCCTATCTCAAAAAGAAAACAAACAAAAAACTCCAAAGTGACAATACCCTTTTCCACACAATTAAGGCTATATCATTATTTTAAATTTTGGCTTTTATTTAAGGTATGTAGGTCTCATGTCTCCCATCTACACTGCCAATTCCTTTTTGCAACCTAGTTGGACACTCATTAAACATTTGTTTGGTGAGTGATAATGGAAGACTCTTGTTTAAATTAAACAGACAACGACAATAACAACAACAACAACAAACTCGCTCCCCTGACTGATAAAGGAGCATATCCTCCTCTTCTCTACTGAAGTCTGGGGAAGGCGTATTCAGCCAAACATCTTATCTCTGACTCTAGTAACTTTCCCACTTTTAAGTGCTGGAGCCGGGACCTCCAGGACCCAAACTTAGCTTTTCTGACTCCACTTTCAGTGTTCTTTCTGGGACAGTATGTGTAAGAGAACAAAAGCCTGGGTCCTCAGAGCCTTCCACAGTTGCTAACCATATGAATGGAAATCTACAATGGATGGCATTATTTCTTCCAGGATGTAAGAGGTTGCCAACTGTCTCACTGCTCTTTTCAGAAGGAAGGAGACATTAACTCTTCACCCCCAGAATACCTGGGACTGGGTAAGGGAAGAGAGTGACGAATGGCTTATGAGTAGATGCCCCCAGAGATGGGGGAGTTGAGTGTGGCTAATTCCAGCAGCATTTCTTAGGCATTCCCTAAATCCTGCAGCCAACGTCCATCTTTCCCAGCATCACGAGAGGCAGTAGTCAGGAGCACGGACTATGGAGTCTGCCCACCTTAGTTTGGATCCAAGTGCCTCCTTCTGTAAGCTCTGTGGCCTTGGGCAAGTAACTTCCCCTTTTTGAGCGTCTGTTTTCCATCTTTAGGAAATCTACAACATTACAGGATCCCTGGCAGGGCTGCTCTGAAAGTTATGAGTTAATATCCGTCAAGTGCTGAGAGAGTGCCTGGCTCATAACGAATACTATATCATGTTTCTTAAGAAGCAAAAAGCAAAGAACTTATTATTTGTGGAGTTTGTTTTTCACAAAGGCACATTATGCTATCATGGAATTTGCTGTTTTCACGCAGCATGTGTTTTGAGATCTATTCACTATACTACACACAGATCTAGTTCTTTCCTTGTAACTGCTCTATAGCATTACATTGTGGAAATATATTTTATTTGGCAATTTGACTACAAATGAGCATTTAGGTTGTTTCTATTTTTTGTTAGAGAATCAGTATTTAATAGTACTCTCAGATATTAAGTCAAATATTTTTATTGTAAATATGTATTACTGAGGCTAATTTTAAAAATGCTTAGCTATGTAAAGTCACAGATCTAATATTATATTTAGTCATAAATAAATGTTTTTAAATTATGTATGAGAAAGAATATTAATTAGGAATATGTTGCTACATTACTTTCAAAATAAGCATGTTTTAAACAGACGTGGTTTTGGGGAGAATATCTCATAAAGATGCATCCGAATGCTGATGTGTCACTAAATCCCTAGCAAATGCATTTTTTGGGAATAATCTTTTTAGATTAAGTAGTATTTTATATATATATTTTGAGACAGAGTCTCACTCTGTTGCCCAAGCTGGAGTGCAGTGGTGCAATATTGGCTCACTGCAGTCTCCATCTCCTGGGTTCAAGCGATTCTCCTGCCTCAGCCTCCCAAGTAGTCTCGAACTTCTGACCTCATGATCTACCTGCCTCCGCCTCCCAAAGTGCTGGGATTACAGGCGCCCGCCACTGCGCCCTGCTAATTTTTGTATTTTTCGTAGAGACAGGATTTCACCATGTTGGCCAGGCTTGTCTCAAACTCTTGACTTCAAATGATCTGCCCGCCTCGGCCTCCCAAAGTCCTGGGATTATAGGTGTGTGCCACCATGCCTGGCTAATTTTTGTATTTTTAGTAGAGATGAAGTTTCACCATGTTGGCCAGGCTGGTCTCGAACTCCTAGCCTCAAGTGATCTGCCTGCCTCGACCTCCCAAAGTGCTGGGATTACAGGTGTGAGCCACTGTGCCCGGCCTAATATTATATAATTTTAATGCAATCTTAAATTCTTTGTTTTCTAATATCTACTTTAAAGTTTTCTTTTTGCTCATGAGTCCATACTTGATGATGAATTCCATGTTTACAGACTTAAGAGAAGGTTTTTATCAATACGACACAAGCACATACTCTTACAGTCAAATCTTTATGTCATGTAGAACACCCCTACTATATCTTTGTCTGAACTCCTCATAGTGAAAGAAATAGGTACATATCTTACATGCATTCTATTATGTGTAATATTATTTATTAACTTTTAGGTTAGTTTTGATTTTTTTTGAGTGTGTGTATATATTTGTGTGCTGTTTTTCATCCCCAAAGTAACACTTGTTCATTTTTAAATATTAAAAAAAATTGAGAGCAGGATAAAATAAAATAAAATATTAAATCCTTTTCCAGTGCTTCCCAATTTTACTCACCAATAGTTGCTCCCAGTAACCGCTTGGAGCTTGGCAGGAAACAGACAGCACTCACAAAAGGAGTGATGGAAGCAGGTTTCATGAAGGGACTATTTACAAAGGAGGGGCAGGGCTAAGAGAAACTAACAAGGGAAACTAACAAGGCAGTGAAGCACCCTGAGGTGGCCACAGCAGCAAGTTCTGTACCCTCTCCTAGGCCTGAAGGAGCAAGGGAAGGGAGTGGATACTAACCCAGCAAGACCAACCAGTGTAGAAAAAGATCCCTGGAGAGCAGCCCAGCCCTGGGGAGGGGACCCTGCTACTGCCCACCCTGAGGCCTGACTAGGCAGAGTGAGGGAAAGTACCCCATTCCCTCTCCTCCCGGCCTCCCAGCTCCTGCCAATTTCTCCCATCAGCTAGGTCCAGCTGGAAGTCAGAGGGCAAGAGGGCCTGTTGGTGCATCCCATGGCAGCCTTCCTCCTGCCGGAGAGCAGGAAAGAAAGGGGTGGAGCAGGGATCTGGAAGGGACGTAAAGAAAATTCAGGCAGGTGGCTTACCCACAGAGGTAGTGACATCAGCCTCTGGTAGCTTCTTCCCACACCGCATGCATTGGCAGATTTCTCTGACTTTCTTTTTAGGGCAGTGGCATCCTCCCGTGCATAGGATGATCCCTTAAAGAAAAAGACCAGCAGTGGGGATCTGAGCCTGGGATCTAAGCTTCCCAAATTGTTTGAGTCTCTAGCCAGGGTGCCACAAAAGGGGAGATCTGAGCAACAGACGTGGCCGGTGCTAACATGGTAATATTTAGAGTCTGACTCATCAAATCCAGGCGGTAATCCCTCAGATCCTTGGGCCACCAAGCAGATTCATGAAAGAGCACTTACCTCTTCATTAAGGCATGACAACCCATTTCCTTTCTGAGAATACAATGCTTAGGCTGGTCTGATCATATTCAGAACCACAAAATTGCTTTTGTTTAGCTGTAATCCCTTCCCCAACATGTACCATCTTGTAACATTAGTAGAGATACTAGGAAACTGTATATAATTGCTTGTGTTCCAAAGTTGTTGGCCATAAGATGCTGAATTATGTCAAAATTGTGACCAACTAAGTGTGGTTTTACTTTCAATACATTGTTCTTTAATTTCACCCATGGAATTGATTAGGAAATACATGAAAAGGTCAGTGATTTACAAAACGCTATGATTGAGCCCTAGGAGTTAGGAGGAGAGCAGTGCACCAACACAGACGTTCAACTCTAGGAGAAAGCATCAGTCCCAGCTGTGGCCAGGGTGACACTGTTGTTTGCATCTTCACTGAAAAGGTAAGTGGAAGCCTGGATGTCCTTGTCTGCTTAGTGCTGCTATAACAAAATGTCACAAACTGGGTAATTTACTTCTTAAATCACCACTTAAAGACCCCACTTCTTAATACCATCACACTGACCACCAAGTTTCAACACCTGAATTTTGGAGGGAACATATTAAAATCATAGCACAGGGCTTAGGAGACGATTCAAGAAAGTGATTGGAGCAATGTGGAAATAAATTAATTGTTATATGTTCTTAGCTTAGAGTCTATACTTTCTTTTTTTTTTCTTTGGGAGATGGAGTTTCGCTCTGTTGCCCAGGCTGGAGTGCAGTGGTGTGATTTTGGCTCACTGCAACCTCTGTCTCCTGGATTCAAGCGATTCTCCTGCCTCAGCCCCCTGAGTAACTGGGATTACAGGCGTCCACCACCATGCCTGGCTAATTTTTGTATTTTTAGTAGAGACGGGTTTCACCGTGTTGTCCAGGCTGGTCTCGAACTCCTGACCTCAGGTGATCCACCCACCTCGGCCTCCCAAAGTGCTGGGATTACAGGCGTGAGCCACTGCACCCGGCTTAGAGTCCATACTTTCAGCTGGGTAGTGACTAGCAGATTTGAATGAAAGACAATCCCAAACATCTTGCAATAGTAAAACACTGCAACCTACAGCAATATAACTAGAACTTTTCTAAACTTCTGTGCATTTTCGCCACTCTCCTTGGCATGGCCATCAAGCCAGTCAGCCCCTTCTCGGGGCTTAGTTCCTCATTTCTCTCTCTGTGGTCCTGTTAGTGACAATGGCAGACAGGCTGTCTCCAGCACAAATGGAGACCTACCGGCTACACGTCCAGATACTCAAGGGTTTTAATGCAAACCAACCAACTGTTACAATATATTCTACAAACATACTTTATCTTAATTTTTTTTTGTCAGTTTTATTGAGATATAATCTACATAGCATAACATACATCTCTTTTAAGTATATGATTCAAAGAATGTTAGTATATTTACAGAGTTGTACAATTATTGCCATGACTTAATTTCAGAACATTTCCATGACCCTACAAAGAAACCTCTCTCTCATTAGCAGTCGTTCCCGGTTTTCACCCCCAGCTGTAGGCAACCACTAATCTGTTCTCTGTTTCTACAAATTTGCCTTTTCTGGACATTTCATATAAATGGGATGATAAAATATGTGGTCACTTGTGTCTGGCTTGCTTCACTGAGCATTAGCTTCTTCCCCTTTTTAGTGTCTTTTAGTAACTTCATTCTTCTTTATTGCCAAATAGTATTCCATTGTGTGCACAAACATCTTGTTTTCCATTTATCAGTTCACGGACACGTAGACTGTTTCCACTTTTCGGCTACTGTGAATAGAGCTTGTTTCGTTTTTTGAAACGGAGTCTCATTCTGTCTTCCAGGCTGGAGTGTAGTGGCCCAATCTTGGCTCACTGCAACCTCCACCTCCCAGGTTCAAACAATTCTCCTGTCGGCCTCCCAAGTAGATGGGATTACAGGCCTGTGCCACTACACTCGCTAATTTTTTTTTTTTTTTTTTTTAGTAGAGACAGGGTTTCACCATGTTGGCCAAGCTGGTCTCAAACTCAGGACCCAGGTCATCTGCCCGCCTCGGCCTCCCAAAGTGCTGGGATTACAGGAGTGAGCCACTGCACCCTGCCAAACATTGTTTACAAGTCTTTGCATGGACATATGTTTTTATTTCATTTAATTTCTTTTGGTTGGATGGCTATTAATACAAGTGGAATTGCTGGATCACATATGAAGTCTGTGTTTCACTTTTTGAGAAACTACTAAACTGTTCCAGAGTGTCTATACCATTCTCCATTTCCACAAATCACGTAGGAGGGTTTCTATTTCTCCACATCCTTGCCAACACTTATTATTGTTTGCCTTTTTAAAAAATTATAACTGTCCTACTAGGTAAAAAATGGTATCTCACTGTGATTTTGTCAGTATGCAGTTCCCTAGAGATGAATGATGTTGAGCACCTTTTCATGTGCTTTTTGCCGTGTGCATATCTTGGGGGAAAATGTTTATTTAAATCTTTCGCATTTTTTAAATTAAAAATTTTATTGAGGTAATTGTAAATCCATGCAGGTGTAAGAAATAATTCAGAGATCCCTTGCCCAATTTATTCCAATGATGACATATTATATCATATCACAGCCGATATACTAACAATGAAACAATCTACCAGGCTTACTCTTGTTTCTCCTATTTTACTTATACTCTTTCGTGTGTGTGTGCACATATGTGTATTCAGTTCTATGCCTGGTTTTTTGTTTTTTTTTTTTTTTTTAGATGGAGTCTCCCTCTGTCACCCAGGTTACAGTGCAGTGGCATGATCTCGGCTCACTGCAACCTCTGCCTCCTGGGTTCAAGGGATTCTCCTGCCTCAGCCTCCCGAGTAGAGACACCACCGTGCTCGGCTAATTTTTGTGTTTTTAGTAGAGACGGGGTTTCACCATGTTGGCCATAGTTGGCCAGGATGGTCTTGAACTCCTGACCTCAGGTGGTCTGCCCCGCATCAGCCTCCCAGAGTGCTGGGATTACAGGCGTGAGCTGCCGTGCCCGGCCAAGTTCTGTGCATTTTTTATCACTGATTACGGTTTGCTTATCTGTTACCACAAGATGCAGAACAGGTTTGTCTCCACAACAGTCCCTCCTGTTGACTTTTATAATCATACCCTCTACCTTGCCCACCTGGCTCCGTTCCATTCCATCTCCTCCCACTCCACTGTTCCTAACCTCTGGCAACCACAAGTCTGCTTTCCATTTCTATAATTTTGTCATTTTGAGAATGTCATATAAATGGAATCATAAAGTATGTAATCTGAGATTTGCTTTTTTTTTGGTTAGCATAATTCCCTTGAAATTCATCCAAGATGTTCACGTACCAATACTGCATATCTTTTGATTGCTGAGTATTTCATGGTAGAATGTTCTATGGTTTATTTAACCATTCACCCACTGAAGGGTGTCTGAGTGGAAGGACATCTGAACTGTTTCCAGGTTTTGACAGTTGTGCATGACGCTTCTGTGAACAGTCATATGCAGGTTTTTGTGTGAACACAGGTTTCATTTCTCTGAGATAAATGCCCAAGAGTGCAACTGTTCAGTCATACAGTAATTGCACGTTTACTTTCATAAGAAATTGTCAAACTTTTTCAGAGTAGCTTGACCATTTTAAATTTCCACCAGCAATGTATGAGTGATCTATTTCTCTGCACCCTTGCCAGCATTTAATGCTGTTACTAATTTTTATGATAGTTATTTGCATAGATGTATAATGATACAGTAGCTTATTGTGATTTTAATTGGCATTTCCTTGATGGCAATGATACTGAACTTCTTTTCATGTGCTTGTTTGGTATCTGTGTCTCCTCTTCAGTGAAATGTGTTTTGACTTATGCCAATTTTCTAACTGAGCTACATTGTTTTCTTTTTTTTTTTTTTGAGACGGAGTCTCACTCTGTCACCCAGGCTGGAGTGCAGTGCAGTGGTGCAATCTTGGCACGCTGGAACCTCTGCCTCCCAGGTTCAAGAGATTCTTTTGCCTCAGCCTCCCGAGTAGCTGGGACTACAGGTGCACACCACCACAACTGGCTGATTTTTGCATTTTTAGTAGAGACAGGGTTTCAGTATGTTGTCCAGGCTGGTATTGAACTCCTGAGGTCAAGTGATCTGCCTGCCTTGGCCTCCCAAATTGCTGAGATTACAGGCATGAGCCACTGTGCCCAGCCATAATTGAGCTACGTATCTTTTAACCATTGAGTTTTAAGAGTTCTTTATATATTCTGGATGCAAATTTCTCATCACATAAATGGTTTGCAAATATCTTCTCCCAATATTTGAGTGTATTTTTACTTTCTTGATGGTGTCTTTTGACATACAAAAGCTTTTAATTTTGATTAAGCCTAAGTTACCATTTTTCTCCTGTTGCATGTGTTTCTGGTATTATGTCTAAGAAGTCATTGCCTAACCCAAGAGCATGAAGATTTACTCCTATTCCTTCTTCTATGATTTTTAGTTTCAGCTCTCACATTTAGGCCTGATAAATTTTGAGTTAACTTTTGTGTATGACGTGAGGTGCTTTTGCTTGTATATATCCAATTTTCCCAGTACTATTTGTTAAAAACACCTTCTTTCTCATTGCATTTTGTTGGCACCTTTAGTGACCAGAAGTGGAAGCACCTTTTTCTGGGCTCCCAATTTTTTCTTTTTTTTAACCATTGATCTATGTGTCTGGTACCACACTGTCTTCATCCCTATAGTCTATCTTTTAATTTTAACAAATATACTGTTATGATCTCCTATAAATGCGGATTCTAATTTAGAGTTTTTTGATTCCTTGGAGTTCTGCCTTAGAATATTCAGAGGCAGCCGCATGCTCCCAGCCTGCCTGGGCCTTTCTCCTTCTCTTCCAACTCCCAGCTCTGTCTCATTGTGTTA
>NW_012118487.1:3841237-3842846 GCF_000951035.1 Colobus angolensis palliatus | reverse complement strand
TAGATTGGCTTTTATGTCTTAGAGTCAGCAAAAATGCATTAGATCCTTGTCACCCTTGATATCTGTCCAGCTCCCCATCCTGCCGCATCTCTCTTCTGCCTTCAGCTAGGAGAAGACTCTGCTTGTGAAGTCTCATGTGGTTATATCAGGTCCACCCAGATAATTCAGGAGAATCTCCCTATTTTAAGGTCAATTGATTAGTAACATTAATTACATCTTCAAAGTCCCTTTTTCCCGGGTGCAGTGGCTCACGCCTGTAATCCCAGCACCATGGGAGGTCAAAGCAAGTGGATCACTTGAGGTCAGGTATTTGAGACCAGCTTGGCCAACATGGTGAAACCCTATATCTACTAAAAGCACAAAAATTAGCTGGGCATTGTGGTGGGCACCTATAATCCCAGCTACTTGGGAGGCTGAGGCAAGAGAATCTCTTGAACCCGGGAGGTGGATGTTGCAGTGAACTGAGATTGAGCCACAGCACTCCAGACTGGGTGACAGAGCGAGACTCCATCTCAAAAAAGAAAAGAAAATAAAAAAGTCCTTTTTTCCATGTAATAAAACATATTCACAGGTTCCAGAGATTAGGGCATGGACATTTGTGGAGGGCCATTATTCAGCTTACCACACTGGAGCTAGAATTATTAAATTAGTGCTGTGATTTTGATCTTCTGAAAACACTTTGAGTTCACCTTCATTTTAGGATACTATTGTCACTGGCTGTAGAGTTCTAGCTTTTGAAAAGATATTCCATTGTCTTCTAGCTCCATCATTTCTACTGAAGAGTAGACAAAATGTCTTATTGTTGTGCCTTTGAAGGTAATGTTTCCCCACTACGCTCTACCCCCACTTCACATTTTATGACCTTCTTTTCACTTTTGATTTTCAACAGCTTTATCTTGATGTGTGTATGTGTGATTTTTTTTTTTTGTGCAGAGCTTCTTACATCTGTGAGATAACGTTACATATCAGTTTTGGAAAATTTTCTTTGGTTATCTCTTCAAATATTTATTCTGCTCCATTCTCAAAGAGCTTTAACTATTCCTGTGTATTACACAGTTACAATGTATACCAGGGGTTTCTGTGTTCTTTTTTTCCATTTTTGTTTTCCTTTGCGCTTTAAAATCTGAGTATTTCCTACTGACCTATTTGTCAGTTCACCAGTCCTTTCATATACCGTGTATTATCTAGTCTTGAGCCCACCTGCTGAGTCCTCATTTCAGAGACTGTCCTTCCCATTTGACAGTTTCATTTAATTTTCCTCAGAGGTTTTGGTTTTTCTGGTAATAATCTCTATTGTTTGCTTTCCTCTATTTTTCTTGAACATGTGTTAGTTATTTTAGAGTTCTTCTCTGCTCTGAGTCTGCTTCTGGTATACATTTCATTCCCTCAGGGACTCAACAGACTGCATATAGTCCTTTTCCCTGGTAGGCCTTAAATTTTTTTTTTTTTTTGAGACAGGAGTCTTGCTCTGTCGCCCGAGCTGGAGTGCAGTGGCCGGATCTCAGCTCACTGCAAGCTCCGCCTCCCAGGTTCATGCCATTCTCCTTCCTCAGCCTCCTGAGTAGCTGGGACTAGAGGCGCCCCCCCACCACGCCTTGTTAATTTTTTT
>NW_012118487.1:3826052-3838142 GCF_000951035.1 Colobus angolensis palliatus | reverse complement strand
GGCAGTGGATCAAGATCTTAGATTGGAAAGAGTTATATATAATGTATCAATATCATACCACAAGTACTCATCTCCCAAGTGTTAGCCCAATATCACCCACTGCAAACTGTCTTCTCTCATTCCCAATTCCCATTTATAATGAGCCACTCCTTCCATGTATGCCCCTCTCTCTTTTCTGATTCTCTGCAGCATGTACATGTTTCTACCATCCCACCAATTAGTATAACTTCATTTTGGGGGATGACTTGTCTTTCTTTTTACAAACTATAAGCTCCCTCCAAACAAGGGCCACGTCACATATATTTCTCTTTGTCCAGCAGTCAGTTCACTGCCTAGAATACAACAGTTGTCTGATACACAATTGTTAATGAATGGGAGCAACATTAGCAGCTTCCAACCACTCAGTGTTAAAGCCTGAGACATGATATGGATATCCAATACTGTCAACATTTCATGATTTGGTTTGGCTGGTGGAATTTTTGTCCAAATAAAAGTGAATTCAGCATGAAATTTGGGTTGGGTTTACAATAACAAGCAGGAAAAGAGTCTAATATTTTCATGTGGGAAAGAATTATGCTAGATTGGTTTCCACTCTTAATTGCTGCTGTACACAGGTACAGGAACTGAACATAAACCACCAATAGAAACTGAAGACAAAGAAATATATGTTTTGCACACTACTCTTTGAAATTTGGTTTTGAAGTGGGATGAGCTTCTGCCATTGTAGCTGAAATGCCAGGGCCAGTGCTGTATAAGTAGAGGGGTCATGGCTGGGGGAATGTCAACAGAGGCATTATTCAGAAGCATCTCAAAAGCCACCTGCAGTTAAATGTTAGGCCATAGGAGCTTTCGCTGATAGTGGTACTATTAAACTTCCTACCAGAAAAGATGAATGCTTTTGGGAAAATTTAGTGAGGAATCAGAATAGATAGAGAAACTTCTGGGAGCATTTTGAGCCACTTTGAGACAGTGTCTCAGGCAGTCAAAAAGTCTTCCCTGCAGGGTAGATCAGTATAGGATCTTCACTAAGGTAAGTGTCTTTGGTAGGTTGTGGGAAGAAGTGACATATGGGATGTACCTTGGTAGTGTTTTCAGTATCATATTCATTCTCAACAACAAGAGATAGACAATATCCTCAAAGTAAGTGATTCGCACATGTGTGGCCACAATAACTAAACCATCATGAACTCTTCAAAAAACACTGGAAGGGGTCTCACAGTGTAGCTGTTAAGAGCACAGAGTCTGAAACCAGACTACCTGGGCTTAAACTGTGGCTTGGTGACTATGTTAGTCCATTTAGTGTTGCTATAACAGAATACCTGAGACCGAGTCATTTATAAAAAGGAGAGGTTTATTTAGCTCATGGTTCTGCAGTCTGGGAAGTCCAAGGGTGTAGCCTGGCTTCTGGCAAGGGATTTCACTCTGCATCATGACATGGCAGAGAAGGTCAAAGGGGAAGCAGATACACGGAAAGACCCAACAGGAGGAGGAACCTCACTTTGTAACAGCTGATCTCGTGGGAATGAACTAATTCCATCTTGCTGGAGAAAGAATTCACTCACTGCCATGGGAATGAAACCAAGCCATTCATGAGAAATCTGCCCCCATGACCCAAACACCTCCCCCTAGGCCCCGCCTCCCGATACCACCACATTGGGGATCAAATTTCAACATGGCTAATGGTGAGGACGTCACAGTGGAGGTCCTGCACGTGTTGCTTAATTCCCTTTGCATCAATTTTCATCTGTAAAATTAGGATAACAAGAGTATCTATCCTGTAGGGCTGCTGTGTGGATTAAATAAGTGTATACATAAAGTACTTAGCACATTGCATGACACACAGGAAGCACCATATAAATGCTAGCTATTTTTATTATTTATCTGGGATAAGCAGTAGCAGACACGTAATTGAAGGTTCAACAATTGATGGATTCCTGCTTGTAGGTAAACATGTAGTCATAAGCATGAAAAAAATCACTAATACTGTGTAAGTGTTATGACACTATTAAGACTGGGTTATTATCGAAAGAATCCTTCAGAAGACTTGTAATTAGAATAAATGGTCACCCCCATGGTTATAGAAATTCTGTGGAAATTCTGGCTTGCTACTGCAGTAAGGTTTTTATTTTTAACTTTTTTGAGACAGGGTCCCACCCTGTCACTCAGCTGAAGTGCAGTGGCATGATCATAGCTCACTGCAGCCTCAACTTCCCAGGCTCAAGTAATTCTGCCTCAACCTTCTGAGTAGCTGGGATTACAGGTGTGTGCCACCATGCCTGACTCAGTTTTTCTTTTTTAATGTAGACACAGGGTCTCAACATGTTGCCCAGGCTGATCTCAAACTCCTGGGCTCAGGTAACCCTCCCACCTTGGCCTCCCAACATGCTTGGATTACAGGCTTGAGCCAGGTTTTTATTTTTTAATTTTATCTTTTTTTAATAGATGGAGGTCTTGCTATGTTGCCTACGCTGGATTTGAACTCCTAGGCTCAAGCAATCATCCTGCTTTAGCCTCCTGAGTAGCTGGAATTACAGGTATGTACCACCATACCTGACAACAGTAAGGTTTTTTTTGTGCAGATGCTGTTGTTTCTGACACATAACCAATTGGTGCCTGGAATTATGTACTTATGAGTCTAACAGAATACTTGAGACTGGGTCATTTATAAAGAGGAGAGGCTTATTTAGCTCATGGTTCTGTAGTCTGGGAAGTCCAAGGGCATAGCCTGGCTTCTGACAAGGGCTTTCATGCTGCATCATGATACAGCAGAGAAAGTAATCCATGTACAATACTGTGCTATCAAAATAATATAGAAGGACATTCTTTTTTCTTTATAAAAGCTGACTCTCCATAGATGCATAATCAGTATGTCATTAAAATATTATTTCCTGTCTGGATTCTTATAAATTATAGTTCCACATGTAGCATGCATATATTATAAGAACAATGGTGTTACAATTATCTATTTCTATGTAATCAATCACCCCAAAACGTAGTGATGTAAAAAGGCCACCATTTTATTATGCTCACAATTCTGTGGATCAGGAATTCAGGTAGGGAAAAGTGGGATGGCTCACCTTTGCTACACAAGTTGGAAGTTTCAGATGGGGTGGCCAGATATGTCTGGGACAGCTCAACTGGGGCCATCAGTCTGGAGCCTCAGCTCTTCCATAGTTGGTGTCTGCTGTGGCTGGAACGTCTCCTTCACTCATGTGTCTGGCTCCAGGGTTGGAATGGCAAGAACAACTGGGAATTGGCCAGCAGTACTCTGTCTGCACACCCTCTCCATGTGACTAGCTTGAGCTTCCTCACAATATGATGATCCCAGGGTAGTAGCACTTGTTACATGGTGGCTGGCTTCCGTGAGGCAGGACTGGGAACTATGAGGCCTTAGGTCTACAGCCAGAACTCATGCAGTATCCCTTCACTTCTATTCTATTGGTTAAAGAAATCATGGTGCCTGCCCAGAGTGAAGGGGGTGGAGAGATAGTTTCTACCTCTTGATGGAAGTGTGGCAAGGTCATATCATAGATATGCATGTGAACAGGAGGTATTGTGGCAGAGATCTGTAGAAAACAGTAGCTGCCACAAACAGAAATTCCAAACTGAAGGCACTTAGGCAGGAATGCACCTCCCTGACTGATGATTGTCTGGGCTTCTGTTACAGCACAGTGGACAATCAGCAATTGATAAGCTTGGCCAAGACCAAGTTTAGCAAAGCCGTCTTTCCCCAGCAAGAATGGCAGGCAGTTGACTGCAGGCAGTGGGGAAAAGTGCTGACAAAGAATTTCATTCACTATGCTCTTTAATCCTGCCCCAAATCCCACTCATCTTGAACTTCAGGATTGAGACAACCGAGGCAAAGGTTTTCCTCAGAGAGCTTGAAATGGCTTTGAGGATTTCTTATATGATTAGATATTCAAGCAGTTCTTCATTTTTTTTACTGAATGTTTTCAAGTAAATTGGTGCATGCATTTCTTGGGACTAAAGTAACACTGGTTTATCATGTAGGTTCTTACATTCCTATGGAAGCTGCAGCAGATGGTGACGAAGCATGGGTCTGAATTCATAGATTGAGTTTAAATTTTGGCTTCATTCATTGTGCGACCTTGGGCAAATTACTTAACATCTGAGAATCTTAGTTTCTACTTGGAAACTTAGAATAATAATTGTTCCTAATTTTGTTCCTAATTTTTAAGAATGAGGTATTTTATATATATATATATTTATATATATAAAATACTATATATATATATAGGAGAGGCCCAGCTGATGCTACTTTCCTCCAGGGAAATGTTACCCGTCCCCAGTCGGGGGTACTGAGCTTTTGCTTTTGCTCAGTAAGGCACTGAGCAGACGCTACTCTGGGTTGCAGTTTTGGCATCACTCTCCTTGGTTCACATCTCTTCTTACGCTAATGTGCTCTAGGCCTTTTAACTGAGGACCTGATGTGTACACTGGGGTTCCTGTCCCTGGCAGGTCATCGACTCTAATCTTTGTCTTCTCATTACTCTGAGGCTGCCAAAAGCTTTGCTCTAGTTTTCAGCTGAGCTGTTTATTTCCGTATCTTCTCTAGCTGTCTTGAAGAGAAAACAGTCCATGTTTGAGGCCCTTCAATCGCGTCACTCCAGCTGCATAAAACTGCCAAAAAGTCTACTGGTTTCTCTGCCCATCAGAAACAGTGCTCTACTCAGGCAAAGCCTGGGCTTTCAGCCTCTTGCCCATACTTAGAATTAACCAATTTCCTTTGGGAAAAGTGGCGCAGAAGATTGGATCATCACTTCATGACTCTTCTCTCTGAAATTTTGTTACCCTTTTTCCTGGTTGCTTTAGAAACTATGTGATGTCTGTAAGCAGATAATGTTTCTGTTTAATCTAGCTTTTCTAGTTGTTCCTGGAAGAATCACTGGTCTTACATAAGAAACTCTACCCTACCTAGAAACCTAAGGCCAGTGAGTGCTAGAGGTGTTATTTCTGATATATATCATTTTTATGTGGGTGTAATGAGAAATTTTTAGAATATCTAGTGTGCTTTATTGCCAGAAATGAATGCCTTCCATTTTCACTTTTTTCTTGATAATGAGTATGTTTTCTGTTAAAACATAGTGGTTTTTTTACTGTATGTATATATTGTATTCTGATGTGAAGTACAATTTTAGACTTGGAGTGCTTATCCAATTACTTTTTCAAATTATATTTATACCTTTCAAAATATTTAAACAGGATAAATAGGATAACTTAAAAGTGATGAGGCTGGGTGCAGTGGCTGGCTCATACCTGTAATCCCAGCACTTTGGGAGGCTGAGGTGGGGAGATCACTTGAGGTCAGGAGTTTGAGACCAGCTTGGCCAACATGGTGAAACCCCGTCTCTACTAAAAATACAAAAATCAGCCAGGTGTGAGGGAGCATGCCTATAATCCCAGCTACTCAGGAGGCTGAGGCAGGAGAATCACTTGAACCCAAGAGGCAGAGGTTGCAGTAAACCGAGATTGTGGCACTGCACTCCAGCCTGGGTGACTGAGCAAGGCTCTGTCTCAAAAAAAAGTGATGAGCTGAGAAGACACCAAGATTTGCAATAACTATTACAGATGGTAGACAAGTCTTAATTAACAAGACAATCTCCATCAATAATATAAAAATAGTGAACAAATTACAAATAAAACTACTTCAAATATATTTTGAAAAAGTAGACATCTGTATTTTTCCATCTGGAATACACAGGATAAATGTCTAGAAGTCTATGTCTAGTCTTCTAGATAAATGTCTAATGACTTTATCTTGGATCATCAGGAAAAATCAATTACATATAATATTTTTCTGAACTCTGTAGTCAGTCACATCTAAAATCATTAAGCATAAAACAACATATGAATCTAATTACATTTATAACTGAATACCCAGTATAAATGATTTTGAAGTTCTACTTTTTTTTTTTTGGAGACGGAGTCTCACTCTGTCACTCAGGCTGGAGTGTGGTGGCACAATCTCTGCTCACTGCAAGCTCCATCTCCTGGGTTCACACTTCACACCATTCTCCTTCCTCAGCCTCCTGAGTAGCTGGGACTAGAGGCGCCCCCCCACCACGCCTTGTTAATTTTTTTTGTATTTTTAGTAGAGACAAGGTTTCTATTAAATCTTTTGATATCTGCATGTTTCAGATAGCAGTTATCTGATTAGCCATAGCATTTTCCTAAAACTGCCTATTTTTAGCTGGTCCTTTTTTTTTTAATTTCTTCCTTTTGGAAACCTGCCATCTGCAGAGATCTCAGAGGGAGGGAGGGCCTGTTCACTCGCGAATATGTATTTTGGGCAAGATGGCGGGTTCCTGGCAGGTTATAATTTCCACTGCTGGAGACCTCAGACACTGAGTATTCACTTCCTCTTTTGGGGGAGACAAAATCAAGGGTAGAACTTGGCAATTACATTTTAAAAAATCAACAGATAATGAACTGCTGCTATTCCAGTGAGTAGACAAACATGTTTAAAAATTATGTTTATTTTACCATGTACCTTTGCTATTAATATCAACTAGTATTATTTCACATGAAGTAGCAAGAAGGTATATCTATGCCCATCTAAATACTTACGAAAATAATGACAGTGTAGTATGTGTTATAGCAGCAGTTTGTCATGTTGTTTTTTTCCCACCACAGCCCTCTTGGAGGATGTCATTTGCATGAAAGACACATGCAATATATAATTTGCATTATATATGAGAGTAAGGTGAAATACACAAATCCTGGCAGGGTAGTTATAAGTCCACCCCTTCTGTTCTTACTTAATAAAGCCTAGCAATATGCAAAAGAATGATAGTAAAATTATTATTGGAGAAACTCTGACTCTACTCTATCTTTAAAATAAATAAAAAGAAATCCATCCCAAACTGACACTCTAGTGTTAACAACCATTTTCTTATGACATACTTCCCAATGATAGAGACTCGGCAGTGGATCAAGATCTTAGATTGGAAAGAGTTATATATAATGTATCAATATCATACCACAAGTACTCATCTCCCAAGTGTTAGCCCAATATCACCCACTGCAAACTGTCTTCTCTCATTCCCAATTCCCATTTATAATGAGCCACTCCTTCCATGTATGCCCCTCTCTCTTTTCTGATTCTCTGCAGCATGTACATGTTTCTACCATCCCACCAATTAGTATAACTTCATTTTGGGGGATGACTTGTCTTTCTTTTTACAAACTATAAGCTCCCTCCAAACAAGGGCCACGTCACATATATTTCTCTTTGTCCAGCAGTCAGTTCACTGCCTAGAATACAACAGTTGTCTGATACACAATTGTTAATGAATGGGAGCAACATTAGCAGCTTCCAACCACTCAGTGTTAAAGCCTGAGACATGATATGGATATCCAATACTGTCAACATTTCATGATTTGGTTTGGCTGGTGGAATTTTTGTCCAAATAAAAGTGAATTCAGCATGAAATTTGGGTTGGGTTTACAATAACAAGCAGGAAAAGAGTCTAATATTTTCATGTGGGAAAGAATTATGCTAGATTGGTTTCCACTCTTAATTGCTGCTGTACACAGGTACAGGAACTGAACATAAACCACCAATAGAAACTGAAGACAAAGAAATATATGTTTTGCACACTACTCTTTGAAATTTGGTTTTGAAGTGGGATGAGCTTCTGCCATTGTAGCTGAAATGCCAGGGCCAGTGCTGTATAAGTAGAGGGGTCATGGCTGGGGGAATGTCAACAGAGGCATTATTCAGAAGCATCTCAAAAGCCACCTGCAGTTAAATGTTAGGCCATAGGAGCTTTCGCTGATAGTGGTACTATTAAACTTCCTACCAGAAAAGATGAATGCTTTTGGGAAAATTTAGTGAGGAATCAGAATAGATAGAGAAACTTCTGGGAGCATTTTGAGCCACTTTGAGACAGTGTCTCAGGCAGTCAAAAAGTCTTCCCTGCAGGGTAGATCAGTATAGGATCTTCACTAAGGTAAGTGTCTTTGGTAGGTTGTGGGAAGAAGTGACATATGGGATGTACCTTGGTAGTGTTTTCAGTATCATATTCATTCTCAACAACAAGAGATAGACAATATCCTCAAAGTAAGTGATTCGCACATGTGTGGCCACAATAACTAAACCATCATGAACTCTTCAAAAAACACTGGAAGGGGTCTCACAGTGTAGCTGTTAAGAGCACAGAGTCTGAAACCAGACTACCTGGGCTTAAACTGTGGCTTGGTGACTATGTTAGTCCATTTAGTGTTGCTATAACAGAATACCTGAGACCGAGTCATTTATAAAAAGGAGAGGTTTATTTAGCTCATGGTTCTGCAGTCTGGGAAGTCCAAGGGTGTAGCCTGGCTTCTGGCAAGGGATTTCACTCTGCATCATGACATGGCAGAGAAGGTCAAAGGGGAAGCAGATACACGGAAAGACCCAACAGGAGGAGGAACCTCACTTTGTAACAGCTGATCTCGTGGGAATGAACTAATTCCATCTTGCTGGAGAAAGAATTCACTCACTGCCATGGGAATGAAACCAAGCCATTCATGAGAAATCTGCCCCCATGACCCAAACACCTCCCCCTAGGCCCCGCCTCCCGATACCACCACATTGGGGATCAAATTTCAACATGGCTAATGGTGAGGACGTCACAGTGGAGGTCCTGCACGTGTTGCTTAATTCCCTTTGCATCAATTTTCATCTGTAAAATTAGGATAACAAGAGTATCTATCCTGTAGGGCTGCTGTGTGGATTAAATAAGTGTATACATAAAGTACTTAGCACATTGCATGACACACAGGAAGCACCATATAAATGCTAGCTATTTTTATTATTTATCTGGGATAAGCAGTAGCAGACACGTAATTGAAGGTTCAACAATTGATGGATTCCTGCTTGTAGGTAAACATGTAGTCATAAGCATGAAAAAAATCACTAATACTGTGTAAGTGTTATGACACTATTAAGACTGGGTTATTATCGAAAGAATCCTTCAGAAGACTTGTAATTAGAATAAATGGTCACCCCCATGGTTATAGAAATTCTGTGGAAATTCTGGCTTGCTACTGCAGTAAGGTTTTTATTTTTAACTTTTTTGAGACAGGGTCCCACCCTGTCACTCAGCTGAAGTGCAGTGGCATGATCATAGCTCACTGCAGCCTCAACTTCCCAGGCTCAAGTAATTCTGCCTCAACCTTCTGAGTAGCTGGGATTACAGGTGTGTGCCACCATGCCTGACTCAGTTTTTCTTTTTTAATGTAGACACAGGGTCTCAACATGTTGCCCAGGCTGATCTCAAACTCCTGGGCTCAGGTAACCCTCCCACCTTGGCCTCCCAACATGCTTGGATTACAGGCTTGAGCCAGGTTTTTATTTTTTAATTTTATCTTTTTTTAATAGATGGAGGTCTTGCTATGTTGCCTACGCTGGATTTGAACTCCTAGGCTCAAGCAATCATCCTGCTTTAGCCTCCTGAGTAGCTGGAATTACAGGTATGTACCACCATACCTGACAACAGTAAGGTTTTTTTTGTGCAGATGCTGTTGTTTCTGACACATAACCAATTGGTGCCTGGAATTATGTACTTATGAGTCTAACAGAATACTTGAGACTGGGTCATTTATAAAGAGGAGAGGCTTATTTAGCTCATGGTTCTGTAGTCTGGGAAGTCCAAGGGCATAGCCTGGCTTCTGACAAGGGCTTTCATGCTGCATCATGATACAGCAGAGAAAGTAATCCATGTACAATACTGTGCTATCAAAATAATATAGAAGGACATTCTTTTTTCTTTATAAAAGCTGACTCTCCATAGATGCATAATCAGTATGTCATTAAAATATTATTTCCTGTCTGGATTCTTATAAATTATAGTTCCACATGTAGCATGCATATATTATAAGAACAATGGTGTTACAATTATCTATTTCTATGTAATCAATCACCCCAAAACGTAGTGATGTAAAAAGGCCACCATTTTATTATGCTCACAATTCTGTGGATCAGGAATTCAGGTAGGGAAAAGTGGGATGGCTCACCTTTGCTACACAAGTTGGAAGTTTCAGATGGGGTGGCCAGATATGTCTGGGACAGCTCAACTGGGGCCATCAGTCTGGAGCCTCAGCTCTTCCATAGTTGGTGTCTGCTGTGGCTGGAACGTCTCCTTCACTCATGTGTCTGGCTCCAGGGTTGGAATGGCAAGAACAACTGGGAATTGGCCAGCAGTACTCTGTCTGCACACCCTCTCCATGTGACTAGCTTGAGCTTCCTCACAATATGATGATCCCAGGGTAGTAGCACTTGTTACATGGTGGCTGGCTTCCGTGAGGCAGGACTGGGAACTATGAGGCCTTAGGTCTACAGCCAGAACTCATGCAGTATCCCTTCACTTCTATTCTATTGGTTAAAGAAATCATGGTGCCTGCCCAGAGTGAAGGGGGTGGAGAGATAGTTTCTACCTCTTGATGGAAGTGTGGCAAGGTCATATCATAGATATGCATGTGAACAGGAGGTATTGTGGCAGAGATCTGTAGAAAACAGTAGCTGCCACAAACAGAAATTCCAAACTGAAGGCACTTAGGCAGGAATGCACCTCCCTGACTGATGATTGTCTGGGCTTCTGTTACAGCACAGTGGACAATCAGCAATTGATAAGCTTGGCCAAGACCAAGTTTAGCAAAGCCGTCTTTCCCCAGCAAGAATGGCAGGCAGTTGACTGCAGGCAGTGGGGAAAAGTGCTGACAAAGAATTTCATTCACTATGCTCTTTAATCCTGCCCCAAATCCCACTCATCTTGAACTTCAGGATTGAGACAACCGAGGCAAAGGTTTTCCTCAGAGAGCTTGAAATGGCTTTGAGGATTTCTTATATGATTAGATATTCAAGCAGTTCTTCATTTTTTTTACTGAATGTTTTCAAGTAAATTGGTGCATGCATTTCTTGGGACTAAAGTAACACTGGTTTATCATGTAGGTTCTTACATTCCTATGGAAGCTGCAGCAGATGGTGACGAAGCATGGGTCTGAATTCATAGATTGAGTTTAAATTTTGGCTTCATTCATTGTGCGACCTTGGGCAAATTACTTAACATCTGAGAATCTTAGTTTCTACTTGGAAACTTAGAATAATAATTGTTCCTAATTTTGTTCCTAATTTTTAAGAATGAGGTATTTTATATATATATATATTTATATATAAATACATATTTGTATATATATAAAATGTCTCATTCTTTTTATTTATATATATTTATATATATAAAATGCCTCATTCTTACAAAATCAGTAAGAAGGAAGAATTATTATTTGAATGTTTTATGTATCTATGTGATCACTGCAGTCTCGGAAAGCTGGACTACCTCTCATTCTTTGGGCTGGAGTACATGCCCACCTTTTCTGTGAGGGCTTCCCTCAACATCCTATCTAAGGTAGGTGCTCCCTCTTTCTGTCTGTCCCTTTACCTGTTTGACATGCTATAATTACACTCAAGGTCATTCTTGTACCTGGTGATTGCTCCCCTTAAACCCATTATGTTTTCTTGACTGGTTTTTATCTTGTTTTTATAACAGCATTTGAAGGAATGCTCATTCATCACAGAGTCTCTCCTAGCTCCTGGCTACTGCAGCAGCTGGAGATAGGGGCCAAGAGAGAAGAGATTGGGGATGGTGGAGGTGGGGCAGGGAGGGGAAAGAGAGGGAAAGGCTGAGGAAGAAAAGGAAGCTATATTCAAAGGCACATTTTGGTGAACTGACAGCGAGGAAACAATTGAGTCAATGAATGGAAGAGACTGTGAGACACCGGGAATTGAGGATTATTAAAAATGAAAATTTGGTCCAGGCACAGTGGCTCACGCCTGTAATCCCTGCACTTTGGGAGGCTGAGGCAGGGGGTCACAAGGTCAGGAGATCGTGACCAGCCTGGCCAATATGGTGAAACCCCGCCTCTACTAAAAATATAAAAATTAGCTGGGCATGGTGGCGCTTGCCTGTAGTAATCCCAGCTACTCAGGAGGCTGAGGCATAAGGATCACTTGAATCCAGGAGGGGGAGGTTGCAGCGAGCCACGATCATGCCACTGCACTCCAGCCTGGGTGACAGAGCAAGACTCCAT
>NW_012118487.1:3818932-3826002 GCF_000951035.1 Colobus angolensis palliatus | reverse complement strand
TAATAATTATAACCTATTGAATAAAGCAAGAAGGTATAGCCCACACTGTTACTAAATAACAAAGGAAATCTCATTTTTACAGTAGAATGACAACAAATACATGTAGAAGGCATGATGAAATTGGAATACCAGAATTTAGCAACCATTATACTATCAAGACAAACAAGAATTAAAGACCAATATAATGAGCAAACACTGGAGAAGTAACAGGATGGTATTTATATAATCTCAAAATACTTCTCAGAAAGATATTTATTAATTGAAAGAGTAAAGTAATAATTTATAGTAGGGAGATTGTTACATCATTTAGAAAAAGAGTTTGTGCATGTGTAGAGACAGAGTAAAATGTTAATTAAGGAACCCAAGCGAAGATATGCAGGTATTCTTTGTACAATTCTTCTACTTTTCTCTGTCTGAAGCTATGTCAAAATAAAACAAAAAGTTAGAGATAAACGCAAACTAAAAAAAGTCAGAAGTGTAAACTTGTCCCTTCTTCCATTTTTCCATTCACCATCACTTCCTTTCTTCCTGACGCCCAGGCACTAAGCAAGGAGGGTGAGGAATGCAGCATTTCAATGCAGCCAAATTGAGGAGACTTGGTGCGAAAGCACCAAAAGCCAGGCAGGAAAATCACAGGTCTCCCCACAGGGTGGGTGCCTGGGAAATTCTGAGGTCAGGATGCCCTGCTCCAGCCACCTATGCTAAACCCAGTTCTTGGCTTTTTGAGGTCTGAAAAGCACCTGGTGTCTGCGACACCCTCATGCTGACTGAACACTTTATCATCTGAGGCTACTTCCTATCCATTTCTTTGCTTGATTCCTTCACCAGTCCAGTGACAGGGACTGAGCAGGACCTAACAACTCCCATTTTGCAGATGGAGAAACTGAGTTTCTGTGTCCTGTTTGGGTATCCTGTAGTAAGACTAAAAACTCAGGTCTTGGCCGGGCACGGTGGCTCATGCCTGTAATCCCAGCATTTTGGGAGGCCGAGGTGGATGGATCACCTGAGGTCAGGAGTTCGAGACCAGCCTGGACAACGTGGTGAAACCCCGTCTCTACTAAAAATACAAAAATTAGCCGGGTGTGGTGGTGCCCGCCTGTAATCCTAGCTTCTCGGCTGAAGCAGGAGAATCACTTGAACCCAGGAGGTGGAGGTTGCAGTGAGCCAAGATCGTGCCACTGCACTCCAGCCTGGGTGACAGAGCAAGACTCCATCTCAAAAAAAAAAAAAAAAAAAAAAAAAGAGAAAATGAAAATTCACTGGGTTACTTATCTGAGAAATATGATTGCCATTAAGACCATCTTCTGAAGAAAAACCACAATAATATGACCACACATAAAAAGTTCTTAGCACATTGCTTGCCATATAGTAAGTAATCATTAATTGGCAATGATGATGATGTTAATGAGGTTGATAGTAATGCAAATGAGGACAGCAATAAGAACCAATAAAGAATCTTCTTATCTTAGTCCCATTGAGTTCTGGTGGTATATCCTCTAAGATAGTCCCTCTTGTTGGGAAGATCAATAGTTTTTCTGATTGTGTGTGTGCCAAGAGCTTGCTATCTCTATGTGAGGGAGATCATTTCTATTAGAAGTTACTCTTTTGTCACTTTATTGTAATTGTCTTAATAATTAAACATTTTCATGGTTCATTATAAATGTTGTGCCTGGAGCTTCTAAGATGACCTCTAGTGATCTCTATATCCTGGAATTCATACGTTTGTATAAATCCCTCCCCTTGAGTGTGAGTTTGGCTTTAGTGACTCACTTCTAGAAAACAGAATGCAGCAGAGGTGATGGGATGTTATTTCTGTCTTGGGTGATCTAAGGGAAGCCATCTGGCATGTTGTGAGCTACCCTGTGGAGAGGTTCAAGCTCCATCAGATGAGACGGTAGTCCCAACTTGACTGCAGCTCCCTGAGATGACTTGAGCCACAGACACTGTATTAGTTGGTTCTTACACTGCTATAAAGAAATATCTGAGACTGGGTGGTTTATAAAGAAAAGAGATTTAATTGGCTCATGATTCTGCAGGCTGCACAGGATCATGGTGTCATCAGCTTCAGAGGTAGCCTCAGGGAACTTACAATTATGGCAGAAAGCAAAGTGGGTACAGGCATCTTACATGGCAATAGCAGGACCAAGAAAGAGATGGAGGAAGTGTTGTACACTTTTAAACAACCAGATCCTGTGAGAACTCACTCACAAGAACAGTGTCAAGAGGATGGTGCTAAACCATTCATGAGGGATCCATTCCCATGATGCAATCACCTCCCAACAGGCCCCACCTCCACCACGGGGGACTACAGCTGAATACGCAATTTTGGTGGGGACACAGATCCAAACCTGTCAGGCACTCAGCGGGGTTGTGCCTGGATTACTGACCCGCAGAAACTGTGAGATTAAAAATGTTTGCTGTTTGAAGCTGCTAAGTTTTGGAACAGATGCTGTAATAGATGACCAGTACAAACGTCAAGTACCATTTACGCAAGAGGCACTGTTGAAGGACCTCCATGGGATATTCTACCTACCAGTAATTGGTTAGGGAAGTGGGACAGATGGGATAACATGGGGTTTGAGCTGTCGGATAAACTGCTTAGGTTTAGATTCTAATTCTAAACCTAGGCATTTCATTGCTGGGGAATCCTAGACAAATTTCCTACATTCTTTGCGCCTTAATTTCCTCATCCACAAAATAATAGAGATGGTATAATATCTGCCTTAGCGGGCTGTTGTAAGAATTAAAGACCTTTCCATGCCCTGGGTGCTGAACTGAATTTTACTCTTTATTATTATCAGGAGGAATTGTTGCCTAAAGAAGACAAAGACCTCTGTATCAAGATGCGGAGAGAGTATGCAGATAGGACTTGTCCAGACATCGTAGGGCTGAGCTCTTAGCCATGTGTTTGGAAAAAGATGCTTTCTTTTTGCCGATTCAGGGATAGGAGAGAGAACGTCTGAGTCTTAATTTTGACTAAAACTTGGCTCTAAGGCTGTTGAGCCTAGGTAGCTGCAGTGGAAGATGGAAAACCTATATATATATTTTTTCAGAGTCGAGTAAGCTTTCAAGAAGTAGCTATTTGAAAACACTGTTCCTTTGAGTATTCCAGAAAAATATTCTTTGTTCTGAGAAAATAAAATAGGCCATTTAGTTATGCAAATAGAAAGCAGAGCCGATTGGACAGCAGATGTTTGTGATGCCGTTCAAGAGGGAAACATGTCTTGCTGAGAATGTCAAAGGCTGTCTATATTGAAGGTAGTTTTGCATTTAATTTCCTAGGGAAAACGTTTTATAACTCTTTCAGATGGTTGCTTGTTCTTGCAGTATTCTGTATGTTTTTACTCAGCAGTTGCTCATGGAAAATGAAGGAGCTATTTTTGGTGATTTTCTGGGCACAGACAGAGTTACCTTAGGGTCAAGTGACTGAGGATATCCTGAGTTGGGGGAAAGGCCCACATCATGGAGGATGCTTTGCCCCAGCACCTTGAAGCACCATGGTTTGGGAAAGATTGGGAGATTGTTCTGGCTATTTGGATGATGACAAGGAGGTTTTGAGGGTCTTCATGAGCAGGGAACAGGGTAAAGAGAGGCGGAGCGGGAGACCCCAAACACAGCTGCTGCAGCATGGTTTCTGGGGCTAGCACATTAGTTTGGAAGCACACAAGTTTGGGAAAGGGCCTGATCAGGAGATAGTCTTGCATAAACAGCGGTCATTTGGAAGACTTCTGGAAGGCATTCGGTCACCAAAGGGATAGCTTGCCAAGATGAACTTTAAGTTAATTCATTTTTTTTTTTTTGAGACAGGGCCTTGCTCTGTCACTCAGACTGGAGTGCAATGTCACAGTCACAGCTCACTGCAGCCTCAAGCTCCTGGGCTCAAGCAGTCATCCCACCTCAGCCTCCTGAGTAGCTGGGATCACAGGCATATGCCACCACACCTGGCTAATCTTTTACACAAATGTTGTGACTCAGGGTCTCACTATGTTGTCCAGGCTGGTCTTGAACTCCTAGGCTCAAGTGATTCTCTTGCTTCAGCCTCCCAGAGTGGTGGGGTTACAGGCCATTCTTCTGATAATATACTTTTTTAAAGAGCAAATTGTGGTAGAACCTGCAATAGAAGCAACAAAATCCCCACCTCTGATCAGAGCAGCATTTCTTTTATTCCATGGAGGGAAAAGCCTAAACATGGCAATGCAGTTGTATTCTGGGCTCTGAGAGGAGCAGAAATCTGGAGGTTGTGGGGAGAGCCACAAAAAAGATGTGCATCTATGAGTCAATGAGTAGAAAGGGAAGAAATTCGTGTTTTCTTGAGTGCCTACTAGGTACTGGACACTTTACACATGATATCTTGCTTCTCATGACAACTGTCCATTTTAGAAATGAGAAACCAGAGGGTTAAACAGGTCACTTGCCTAAGGTTTTTTATCTATCTGATAAGTAGACTGAACACACATTGTCCAACCCTGCATCCAATCTATTTGTACTAAGCTACACTGCCTCATATTTCCTATATAGATGATTGAAGACATATTGTAAAGAGAAGAACTATAGTATCTTGTGGATGCTGCTCATCAATAGATGGACTCATCAAAACCCAATGTCACCTCAGTAGCAATGAGCACACCTAGTGGCCACATGCTGGTTTCTAAATACCATTCACTAAAAAGAATCAGAGTTCCTTGGAAAAATGGCTGATTGTAGGGGTGGAGCAAAATGATTCTGGAACATCTTGTGCCAAAAAGGAAGTGCTCAGAGAATGATGGGCCCAATTCAAAAGGACGTAAAAGCCAGCTTTTAGACGCTCCCACTGGCCAAATTTGGGGTAATATGAACATCAACATAATGATAATACTTAATAATTATAACCTATTGAATAAAGCAAGAAGGTATAGCCCACACTGTTACTAAATAACAAAGGAAATCTCATTTTTACAGTAGAATGACAACAAATACATGTAGAAGGCATGATGAAATTGGAATACCAGAATTTAGCAACCATTATACTATCAAGACAAACAAGAATTAAAGACCAATATAATGAGCAAACACTGGAGAAGTAACAGGATGGTATTTATATAATCTCAAAATACTTCTCAGAAAGATATTTATTAATTGAAAGAGTAAAGTAATAATTTATAGTAGGGAGATTGTTACATCATTTAGAAAAAGAGTTTGTGCATGTGTAGAGACAGAGTAAAATGTTAATTAAGGAACCCAAGCGAAGATATGCAGGTATTCTTTGTACAATTCTTCTACTTTTCTCTGTCTGAAGCTATGTCAAAATAAAACAAAAAGTTAGAGATAAACGCAAACTAAAAAAAGTCAGAAGTGTAAACTTGTCCCTTCTTCCATTTTTCCATTCACCATCACTTCCTTTCTTCCTGACGCCCAGGCACTAAGCAAGGAGGGTGAGGAATGCAGCATTTCAATGCAGCCAAATTGAGGAGACTTGGTGCGAAAGCACCAAAAGCCAGGCAGGAAAATCACAGGTCTCCCCACAGGGTGGGTGCCTGGGAAATTCTGAGGTCAGGATGCCCTGCTCCAGCCACCTATGCTAAACCCAGTTCTTGGCTTTTTGAGGTCTGAAAAGCACCTGGTGTCTGCGACACCCTCATGCTGACTGAACACTTTATCATCTGAGGCTACTTCCTATCCATTTCTTTGCTTGATTCCTTCACCAGTCCAGTGACAGGGACTGAGCAGGACCTAACAACTCCCATTTTGCAGATGGAGAAACTGAGTTTCTGTGTCCTGTTTGGGTATCCTGTAGTAAGACTAAAAACTCAGGTCTTGGCCGGGCACGGTGGCTCATGCCTGTAATCCCAGCATTTTGGGAGGCCGAGGTGGATGGATCACCTGAGGTCAGGAGTTCGAGACCAGCCTGGACAACGTGGTGAAACCCCGTCTCTACTAAAAATACAAAAATTAGCCGGGTGTGGTGGTGCCCGCCTGTAATCCTAGCTTCTCGGCTGAAGCAGGAGAATCACTTGAACCCAGGAGGTGGAGGTTGCAGTGAGCCAAGATCGTGCCACTGCACTCCAACCTGGGCGACAGTGAGACTTTGTCTCAAAAAAAACAAAACAAAACAAAAAAACCCCACAGGATTTTAGACACGGGTTTAGTGACTTTTTCATGATAATAAAATCACAGGACACCAGCAGAAAACAGTTCAGTTATTATTTCCAGTCCCCAAAACTAGGCTGGGCATTCTATGTTTTTCACGGTGTGGTCCGAGACCACCACCACCAGCAGCAGCAGCATCTGGGAATTTGTTAGAAATTTTAAAAACCAGGTTCCCCTAGACCTACTGAATCAGAAGCTCTGGGAATGGGGCCCAGATACCTGTGTTTTAATAAGTGTTCCAGGTGATGGTGATGCACATCGAAATTTAAGTACCGCTCTGGGTAAATGTAGCACAACCCCTTAATGCTTCTTATGACAATCATCTCCTTTCATATATGACTACTAGTGACTCTCGATTAAAAAATAAGTCAAACAGAATTTTGCATAGAAACAAACGTAAGGAATTTTCTTAAAAGCATCAGCGTTACCTTTCCTGGTAAATTTCTGTAACCTCTTCATAAACCGAGTTATCTAGATAATACTAGGAATGGTTGACTGGGTTTCCTCTAGGGTAGGCCAAACTATATACTGAAGACAAGAGCGTAGAATTCCACAAGAGTTTGGGAGGAGGGACTGATGACAATTTTTCGTGGTTGACTAAGTTTTTTAAAAAGCCACTTCCAAGGGTACATTCATTAACCAGTCAGCGAATCCACTTGTTCCAGCGGGAGGTGGGAGGTGGGGGCAGGGGTGGAGCGTGGGGAGGAGCGACACTCACCGCTCCGGAATCGGTGCCTTCCAAGTGTCGCCGCTGCGTCCCCCCCCCACCCCGCCTTCGGGTCTCCCTCGAGGCCCAACACCCTAACGCTCACCCCTTGGCCATCCGCGCTCCCCGACCACCTCCGCCATCGGACTCCTCGGGATTCCTCGGGCCGCGTCCAGCCGAGGGGGTTCCCGGGCCCGCTTCGCACTGCCCGCCCCCTCACCGCCTCCTCCCGCGTCTC
>NW_012118487.1:3812379-3817672 GCF_000951035.1 Colobus angolensis palliatus | reverse complement strand
GGGTGGGGGCTGAGTGTTGCGCGCGCTCATTTCTGAACGAGGCAAGGCTGCGGATTTCGTGTTAAATGTCTCACCTGCAGCACATCTCTCAAGTCGTTTTGTGTGTTTGAGGGAAGGAAGAGACACAAAGAGGCCGGAGGAAAAAAAATCTGATCTTCAACAAAAGAGCAAAACGTGAAGAGGGGCAGAGTCGCCTAGAGGTGAAGGTCGCCGCCGCACTTCAGTGCTGCTTTAGCTTGCTGGTTTTTATTGCACTACTTAATTTCCCCTCCTTAATCCAGTTTGCATCGCCTTTAGAATACACTTGTGAGATTTGTACTTTGGGTCCGGTGGCTAAAAGCGTACATAGTAAAGCTTAGGAAACAATTTTAAGGAGGAAAAGCATTCTTTCTAGTTCCGCGGTTTAGAAATTCTTTCTTGACATTTGGAGAGGTCAAAAGTTCAAACGCTAAAAAACTGTAAAGTCGCCTTTTTCGTTACTCGCTGTTGCTATGCCGCCTTCCTTTGAAGGATTAGCTGTTACCTGCTGATGTGACTCCATCTATGCGTGTGATAAGTTTATAGCATTTTTATTTTGTTGTGTTTTGTCTATTTTGGCATAGAAGAGATCTTTACAAAGCTTTCTTTGACTTGAGTAGACAAAAAGCTAGTAAAGCTTGCATCTTGTGTATTTTGTAACCTGCGCTGAATTTCAAAAGGTGCCTTAATTTTCTCAATTCTTTTGACTTTAGTAGAAACCTTAGCCTCCGTAAAGGGCCAAGATGAACGCCTCTGAGACTTAACTTACTTTTGCACTGTAGGGCAGTGACACATTAGTAAGGATATATGTAGTCATTTATATGCACCGTATAGATTGCTCTACAGGCTTTTAATAATTTTCTTTGAAACTCGATTTCACACTTTTTAATGTTTTATTTTGCATAATTTCAAATGTATACAAAAGTAGTATAACTCAAAAATATTGTATTGAACCCCCACCGTGTACTCATCATCCAGCTCCAAAAAGTATCAATGGCATGGCCGGTCTTACTGCATTTATACTCCCATCTACCCCCTACCAGTTCTATTTTGAAATCCCAGACATTATACCAACTTAATTTCATCTGTAAATATTTCAGTATGCTCATGTATTTTTTTTATTTCAGCAGAATTTATAAATTCATAGGAATTGGTGATCTGTCATATTAACCAAAGAGAAATATTTTGGCAATTTTTAAAGGTTTCAAATTGCTCTAATTGGTTGACTGTTGCCCTGATCTGGGTAGGTGACCTGACCTGAGCTGTCTCTGCTGACTGGCAGCTGATGGGGCCTGCCAGCCTCTGCAGTACTGAGCTCCTCGCCTTACCTCTGCACCCTCAGAGGAAGCAGTGGGACTGCCTCTTAAAGCCCAAGCATCAGGTAAAAGAGCAGGGGTGATACCTGCTGGGATCCAAGTGGTAACTTTCTTTTGAACTGCCTGGCGGGGTGGGTGTGGGATGGGTTAAAATCTCCACTGGAATTCCAATTTTTCTTCAGTAATGACGGTAAAATGCTGAATTGTTTGAAAGATTTTTATCTACTGTAAAAATTCTCAGTATCTGCTGCAGGCTTCCTCATTTTTTGTTGCCAGATCTTTTGTTGGGCTTTGAAATTCCAGTCTGGAAGCTGATGAGGATTGGCTCACAACCTTTTATTCTGAGTCACAATACACGTGATGACAAGTTCAAATGCTGGCGGGGGCAGGAGGAGGGGGTGATGTGGGGGATCCTGGCTGAAACTGTACTCTGAAAAGAGTCATGTTATCATAGGAATAGCCTGGAATCTATCTATTGTTATATGTACAAAACCAGAAACCAAATGCTATCTTTGATACTCAGTAATAGATTTCTTGCAGCATCCCTTTCAATGACCCCCATCTGTAGTGCATACATTGTTGGGCCCTTTTACGTTGTTTTGAGATTTTAGCTCATTAATTCATGCATATGAAACAGCCTTAGAGCCAGACACATAGATGAGCTTTACAGGAGGCACATTACATTCCCACTTGTTGAACTCGAATTAGTTCAACTAATTCAACTAATAACTGCTCATCAGTTACCAATAGTCCTTTGAAATAGCTGGTAGCCAAAAGCTTGTTCAAATTTTATCATTCTTGTGGGGGATAAGGATTATGTATAAAATTTGGTTGCGTTTCAGATGATCTCTTAGATCCCACCATAGAGAGTGGTAATGAGTGTTCCATTAGATCCTGCCAGTGAAGAAAGGAGAGGAACCGTTTTGCCCCATCTCTTGACTTGGGTTCGCCTGGGTGCACGATTCCACACAACCCAGAGCAGAGAGGCTTGCAAGTGAGGAGAGACAGACAAGCCCAGGTGCTTTTTTTCTGACTGTGCTGTGGTACAGTTGAGGCAAACCTACACTTTCACAGCAGGATTTGCCAGGAGTTAATATTTTATTCTGTAACTTGAAACACCTGTGTTGAAATCGTGAGTATTTTGGTGCCAGTAATTCCAAAAGTATATGGTTCTAACCAACCGTAAAATTTCAGGTGAGGGTTGGACAACAAGGAGATGATTACTGGATTCAACAAGAAGCAGGGTGTTAAGCCACTCAGAGAAAAGTGGTTTTGACTTGGCATCTTCCAACCCACTATTTAGAAATAACCTACTAGAATATGCAAGTCCATTCTTAGAAATAACCTACTGTGGACATGTAGAGAAAAAGTTTGGACTTTTGATTTTCAGAACCCTTCAAAGGGTGTACAGGATGCTGGTAATGTTTTAAAATTGTGCTGTATATTTTGAGTAAATCACAGTAAACGAAAACCCATACATGTTTACTGAGTGCTTTCTAGGGCCAGCCTCTGTGTCACTCCTGCAAATAGGAAGACCGATGGGACATGCCATCTTTTGGGGTATTCTGATGTAAGAAATTGTGAGTGTGCTGAATGCTTTGAGGACTCTTTGTTTTGAGTGAACGAGAAGCAGTTACTTCTGTCTTGTGAACTGGTAGGGGAGGTTTCCCAGGTATGAGCCTTTACCTTGAGCTTGTGCAGATGGAGATGGGGGTGGGGCGGGAGTTCCTGCAGAGCAGAAGAACTTTCCCTGCTGGGGAAGGAGGTGACCGGAGCTTGAGTGAAGGCTTGGGGTTGATGTGTTTGGAAACTGGCTGGGGTGACAAGACAATGGAAAGGTGGGAGAGGGCCAGATGTGAAGCTCTAGAAATCACTGGGGGCTTCTAAACAGGGGCGGGAATGACATTATTTGATCTGTGTTACATTGAGAATTCCGTGCCGGTGAGGGCAAAGGGTGGGACTGGGAGGGAATTAGAAATAGAAGCACCAGCTGGGCCTATTGAAACAGAGGGAGAAATGCCAAGTGCTTCTTTAGAGTGTTTGCTCTCCTTCGGTACACTTGCACAGACCACGGTTAGCACCTGAAGAAAGAAATCATTAGTCTGGTTGAGGCTGGAGGGCATTCTAGCCTCAGCTGCAAGCCCTTAGCCTTTGTGTGGAGCCATGTGCTCCCCCTCCAGACCTCAGGGAGCACGGGTGCATGTCTGTGCCCAAATGGGAAAGTGGCACTTTATACTTTCCCATTTGATCCTCACATGTTTAAATAGTTCAGACCAAATACGCTTTTTTAGACTTTATATCAGAACTTGTATTTTGCATTATAAAATTGATTAGGACACATGGGCATCAAGATTTTATTCTTTTCCAAAGTTTTTATTGGTTTTCTTGAAAAGAGTTGCTTTCTTAAAGTGGTTTCCCCAAATAGTAGATTTTTAAGACATTTTTTTTTTGAGACAAGATTTCATTCTGTTACCGAGGCTGGAGTGCAGTGGCACCATCATGGCTCACTGCAGCCTCCAACTCCTGAACTCAAGTGGTCCTCCTGCCTCAGCCTCCTTAGTAGCTGGGCTGTAGGCATGCACCACTATGCCCGGCTAATTTTAAACTTTTTTTTTTGTAGAGACAGGGTCTCCCTATGTTGCCAAGGCTGGTTGTAATAGTCCATTTTTATGCCGCTGATAAAGTCATACCCAAGACTGGGCAGTTTACAAAGGAAAGAAGTTTAATGGAGAACTCACAGTTTCACATGGCTGGGGAAGCCTCACAATTACGGAGGAAGGCAAGGAGGAGCAAGTCACACCTTACGCGGATGGTAGCAGGCAAAGAGACAGTTGTGCAAGGAAACTCCCTTTTTAAAACCATCAGATCTCATGGGACCCATTCACTATCATGAGAACGGCATGGGAAAGACTCACCCCCATCATTCAGTCCCCTCCCACCGGGTCCCTCCCATAACATGTGAGAATTATGGGAGCTATAAGATGAGATTTGGATGGGGACACAGCTCCAAACCAAATCACTGGTTTTGAACTCCTGGCCTCAAGCAATCCTCCCGTCTCGGCCTCCTAAAGTGCTGAGATGACAGATGTTAGCACCCAAGCCCAGCCTAGAATTATTTTAAAAAATGTATACTCCACAGACATTTGTATACTCAAAAGAAGGTATAATTCAAGAACTTACTTAAGTCAACTTAACATTGAATAATATTCCTAGACGAATACCTTGAATTGCTTAACAATTGTTTTAAAGCCTTGTAAATTGTAGATACTGATTCATTCGGTGACTGGAGCATCACCAGTCCCTGGGGTGTGTTCTAGGCGCTGGAGTGGAGAACAAGGCAGATGCGGTTCCTGTACTTTTGGAGGTTCCATTCTAGTGGACAACAGACATTTGAAAAATTAAAGAAATGGTCCAGGCGTGGTGGCTCACACCTGTAATCCCAGCACTTTGTGAGGCCATGGCGGTTGGGTCACCTGAGGTCAGGAGTTTGAGACCAGCCTGGCCAACAGGGTGAAACCCTGTCTCTACTAAAAACACAAAAATTAGCCAGGCGTGGTGGCGGACACCTGTAGTCCTAGCTACTTGGGAGGCTGAGGCAGGAGAATCGCTTGAACCCCGGAGGCAGAAGGTGTAGTGAGCCGAGATCATGCCACTGCACTCCAGCTTGGGTGACAATGAGACTCTGTCTCAAAAAGAAAAAAAAAAAAGAAAAATTAAAGAAATAAAAAGTTCGAATAGTTTTAAGTGCTGTAAAAATTAAGCACTTGGTAGAATAGAGAGCGCTGGGGAGAAATGACAGAATAGCTAACATTAACATTTATTGATCACCAACTATTTTCTAAATGTTTTATTTATTTATTTCATTTTTTTTTGAGACGAAGTTTCACTCTTGTTGCCCAAGCTGGAGTGCAGTAGCGCGATCTCAGCTCACCGTAACCTCCGCCTCCCAGGTTCAAGTG
>NW_012118487.1:3805444-3811229 GCF_000951035.1 Colobus angolensis palliatus | reverse complement strand
AGAGACGGGGTTTCACCGTGTTAGCCAGGATGGTCTCGATCTCCTGACCTTGTGATCCACCCGCCTCGGCCTCCCAAAGTGCTGGGATTACAGGCGTGAACCACCCGGCCCGGCCCATAAAAAACCGTTTTATGAATTACCTCACTTTGGCTCAAAGGTGTTTTCAGCAAAGGCATGTCAGTTTTATTGTAATAAAGCATTTAGAATGAACTTCTGAGATTTCAGGTTTTGCTGTAATAAACCTGGCCTTGCAGAGATTTACACATTTTACCGCTTGTAGATTAATTATGATACTGAGCACGTTTGTTTCCTTGTGGGTTTACTTTGAATTTGGAAAATAAATTGCATCAAGGGGTAAATTTGCCGGTTATTGCCAAGTTCTTTTAAAAGGGCTCATTAAACTGAAATGGTATCTGTATCTTGTGATGGGTTGAAAGTATTTAGATGCTTTCTGTTCCTGAGGTCGATCACATATTTTGGGATAAAAACCCGGGAAAGTTCATTATATACAAACTATTTGCTGTGAGGAATTTAAAATTTCTTTAGTCTGCCTAAAATATCACACAGTGATGATCTGGTCACCTTAAAAATAGAATTTTCAGTGTATGAGGTGGGCTTTAACATTAGTTACTTGAAGTTTGGAGACTGTACTTGTATCCTCCTACTTAGTTTATATATTTGTGAAATAAGTTTTAAACCCTTGTTGCATAGCTGTAGACATGATATAATTTCCAACATTTCTTAATTTGGGGGAAACGAATGATATGGCCTATAGTTTATCTCAATGGGGAATAAATAGATGTATTGCCAAGGTACAAGCTTTGGATCTAATTTTTTAATATATAGTATACTATAATAATAGCTAGATCTGGATTTTTAAGAAGGTCTTACATCTAGAGATTTTAATCCACTTGAATCATACTAGGCCAAGTACAGTGGCTCATGCCTATAATCCCAGCACTTTGGGAGGTCTAAGTCGGGAGATCACTTGAGCCCAGGAGTTCTGGACCAGCCTAGGGCGACATAGCAAGATCCCATTTCTACAAAATGTTTAAAAACAATTAGCTGAGCGTGTGCTGTGTGCCTGTGGTCCCAGCTGCTCTGAGGCTGAGGTGGGAGGATCCTTTGAGCCTGGGATATTGAAGCTACAGTGAGCCAAGATTGTGCCAGTGCACTCTAGCCTGGGTGACAGAGTGAGACCCTGTCTCAATAAATACAAAAATAAAAATAAAAATCACACTGGCGTGGGAGGAACTGGCTTAAACAGCTGTTGATATCTTGGCCTCAGTCTGTCTTGATGCAGACCAGTCAAGCTGGACGCTGCCAAGGGCCAGAGCTGGCAGTGTATCTTTGAGAATTTGATAAATGGATAAATGACGTAGATAAAGAGGTAGAAAGGATTCATCTGAGTCTTCGGGGCTTGAAGAAGCGGGTAAGTTGAGAAAGTGCTTGGGACAGTGGGAGACCCCAGGCTGAGCAGATCCACGTCTGAAGATGTCCTTATGACATTCACACTTTGCAAGCGTATCTCTGTGCTGTAGATTTCACTCTGAAGATGAAAATAAACAGGATAAATGCCTCCATTTTCCCACTTTATTGTGAAAGCCCTATAATAATTTTCTAAAGTGAGAGCCCGTCTGTCAGTGTAAAATGACTTGTCTCTGTAAGCAGGATGTCACCTCCCCGCTCCCCAGTAACATATGTTTGGGGAGCACATGATGTCCCTTAGCCTAGCTCTCTGGCGTGGAAGCTGGGGATGCATGGTTAGTCCAAAATCACCTCCTTCTCATGAATCCAGGAGTCCCTGGCGCTCATAGAAGGCTTTCTGGTGTCTTAAAGGGGTGGAATCCAGTCTGGGGCACCCCATCTTCCAGCCGCCTGAGGTTGCTGCAGCCTTCTGTGTTCACTGCGAACCCCGGGATACTGCGGCTTCCCAGAGCAGTGACCCGCTGTGGCATGCGTCCTGGGAGCTCTGTGTGTGACAGCATTTCCTTCTGTCTTGGCCTGTCTCCTCCAGCGCTGTGTCAGGTACCTCCCTTCTCCCCCCCGACCCCCACTTTTCCTCTAGGATTTGGACTATTTTTCTTTACAAACCATTGCAATAAGATGATACCTCTGCCTTTCTACTTCTAAATAAAGTCCCCTGCCATCCACATTTTGAGGAAACAAGCATTTATGTGTTCATGTTCAGGACGGTAGGGCCTAGCACATGCCCTTGCAGGGAAAGTTGTCTTCAGAGATTCCAGACTCCCCCTCATGCACTGTCCCCACTGCCCCAAAAACTCGAAGCCCCCATGCCTGGAGGGGGCCTTTGTGAGTCCCAGATGCTTTCAGACACTTTCATGCTGAAAAAAGGAGGAGAATTTCTCCATATTTAGAGGGGACACCACAGTGGATATGATTTCCAAAACAAAATTTTATTATGGACAGAAGTCCCCAGGCCTTCTGGTGTGACCCCTTTGGGGTGCTTCCCACTCTTGGGATAGTCCTGCAGTCCTTGCAAACCATCTGTCAGCCTAAGGCGCCAGGGAGCCTGCCCGAGCCGCCAGGGTTTGCAGCTTCTCTGGCCACTGTGTCTCATCGCCTTCCCTCTTTGTCATTTGGCTTTGGGTGACACCTTCTCTAGGGAACACTTGCGCTTTACCCCCGTGGTCTTCACAGCCCCACACCCCACACCCACCCCACTCCCTGCTCAGCTTCTTAATCCTGCCTGCTTGTTTGGCAGCCCTGGTGGGTGGATGGAGCTGGAAGAGGCTGAGCTGGGGGAGGTGGGGTCTAAGGTGAGGGCCCAAGGTGCTCTGGAAGCAGTGGGCTGTGAGCCAGGAGATGGGAGCATGGGAGACGGCACAGATGCATGACTGGGAGCTGAAAAATGGCAAGGGAGAAGATAGAGGAAGAGGAGATGTGAGGGGAGTAGCTGCCTGGTGTCCCTGAGGCTGCAGTGGAAAAGTCTTGCTGGGAATCAGGCCGCTTTCGTTGTGGATTTATCTACCCAGCAGGCCTGCGGGGCTGGCTGAGCTCCCCAGCCAATTTCGCCAAGGCCAGGAGGAGGACTTAAGGGATCAGAGTGGGTTCCTGTAGCAGATGGACCCCGCGTTACACCTGCTGGGTGAAAAGAATTGTCCAGTCTGGACAAATCACTTTGGCTTTTTTTGTTTTTAAATCTCTGTTCTCTGGTCAATAAACCAGATTCTTCTGGACTCTTCCTGAGGAAGTGAAAGGAGGATGCAGCTCAGTGAACTCTGCGGCGCTTCTGGAAAGAAATCCAGTTCTCCATCTCATCCGTTATGGTTACCTCTCTCCTGTAATCTTGTTACAGCATCGCCATTCATTCCGATCCTTGCTTAACTCCCTCCAGCAGTGCCTCTGGGCTCCGGGTTCTCCTGACTGATCACTTCCCCTTTGTCCTGGGTTGGTCGTGGTAGGCTGGGAAAGCCTTGGAAGGCCTGCTGGCTTTGGAGTTAATATAGAACCGCAGAGACAGGAAGCATCCTTTTTCTGTTGTTGTTTTGGGGGACTTTCTGACCAGCATAATTTGTCTGGGTTGATCACTTTCCTTTCATCAGAGCCTGGTTATTAATTTGTTAAGAAAATGTTTGTCCAAAGAAAGTCTTTAATCGTTAGTAGACTGTGAAGTAATGTAGAGAAGGTAGAAAGCAGTACTTTTTTAATATAGAAAATGCAGTAATGTAGAAAAACAAAAGCAGTACTTTAGACACTGTGTCTACTCCCAGATAATAATGGTTACTCTAGCATCTTTGTTTCATTTTTACCTGTATCTTTAGCATTTCCTCCTACATTGAAAAAGGAACATTCTAGAAGACAGTCTTTATGCTCTATACTTATTGATTCTGTTAGATCAGGTGTGTCCAATCTTTTGGCTCCCCTGGGCCATATAGGAAGAAGAATTGTCTTGGGCTACACATAAAATACACTGACACTAATGATAGCTGATGAGCTAAAAAAAGAAAATTGCAAAAAATAAAAATCCATAATGTTTTAAGAAAGTTTACATATTTGTATTGGGCTGCATTCAGAACTGTCCTGGGCCACATGTAGCCCTTGAGCCATGGGTTGGACAAACTAGATTAGATGTTTGCTAACCCTACTGCAGAGTTGGGAGGGAAGGAGTAAGGAGAAGCGGAAAAGGAATGAACTCTTATTCATGTTTACTGTGGGTCAGGGATTGCTCTAAGCACTTTATTTGCATTGTCTCATTTAATACTTACAAAGGTAGTGCTGATATTCCATTTTATAGAAGAGGAGACTGAGGTTCAAGGAGTAGCCTGGGTCAATCTCATATTTCAACCCAGCAGTCTGGCTCCAGAGTCGAGCTGTTAACCTTTTTAAAACTGCATGTCATTTCTGCTGGACAAAGTTTGGCTCTGTTCACCAGTATTGAGATATACATACACACACACACACATATACATGCACACATATATACACATATATACACACACACATATCTACACATAAATACTATACATATATACACACACACATATATATATTTTCTCTTTTACTTTTTCTTCTGAAATTAAAATATAGTAGACTCATTTGTATTACGATTTCTGACCCTTGACTAAGACACACAAATATATCTCACCAAATAAATTAAGCTGAGTACTAAAGATAATACTGTGGCCTCGATATTTTAAGCCAGAAAAGCACTGCTGCTTAGAACATCTCTTGGGTGGGACATGAACATTTGAGTGGCCAGTAAGGCCAGCTCTTGATCTGGAGCTGCAACGTGCAGGCTCAGCAGACGCCTGTAGGACAGTGCCAGTGCCAGATGTACATTCAAAGGATGCTGAACACAGGAACCTTGGATGGTAATTAATGACAAGACCAATTTGGCAACCAGCTAGAAATAGTTCATTTTAGAAACAAGGGCGATGGAATGGGTACTGAGAAAATCTTTTTAATGACAAGATGGGATATGGTGCTAGAAGGAAACTTCATCTCATTGTTCTTCACTGTGTTTTATTTTTCTTCTTTGAGGATCAAGAATTACATGGTGTTGGTGGTTTTAGATTCAATGAGTAAGCAAATTGTGAACAGTATTTTACTTAATCTACTTTAAAGACATTGCTTCTCCTAGTTAGCTATTTTTATTTTCTGTGTAAAAGATTATACTAAGAATCTTAGATGTGAAATAATTACTTGTTTTGAGTTTTTCCACATTAAAAAGATTAATTTGGGCCAGGTGAGGTGGCTCACGCCTATAATCCTAGTACTTTGGGAGGTCGAGGCGGGAGGATCACTTGAGGTTGGGAGTTTGAGACCAGTCTGGCCAACATGGTGAAATGCTGTCTCTACTAAAAATACAAAATTTTAGCTGGGTGTGGTGGCGGGCACCTGTAATCCTAGTTGCTGGGGAGGCTGAGGCAGGAGAATCACTTGAACCCGGGAGGTGGAGGTTGCAGTGAGCTGAGATTGTACCACTGCACTCCAGCCTGGGTGACAGAGTGAAACTCTGTCTCAAAAAAAAAAAAAAATAATAATAATTTGTTATGGTAAAGTGTATTTCAACTACTTTTGGTTATGAAGCCAGATAAGTTTTTCAATTTTCAAAATGAATAACATAAGATATAGTTTTTGTGAATGAAGTATGTTGGGTTATATGATTTATATAGTACATGTGAATTACATAAATATAAAATACAAAGTCTTTAGAGCTATGAGATTGCTTTTGAGTGCAGCTTTGATATGTAATATTTTATTGTTTTAGTTATCTCAGTTGTCTATAAATCAGCATTTTGATTTCCTCTTTGACCCACTA
>NW_012118487.1:3803016-3804224 GCF_000951035.1 Colobus angolensis palliatus | reverse complement strand
GCCTGGCTAATTTTTGTATTTTTGGTAGAGACGGGTTTTCTCCATGTTTGCCAGGTTGGTCTCGAAATTCTGATCTTAGGACTACCACTTTTTTATTTTTAATCCGTTGTATCCTTTTTTGTAGTGTGTGTTTTATAAGCAGGATATAGTTAAATTTTGAAATTTAATTCAGTATCATGAATCTTTGTCTTTTTAGGGATTTGAGCCATTAAATATATTATAATAACTGAGACATTTGTTCTAGTTTAAAACTTACTTTAAGTATTCTCTTTGTTAGTTTCCCTTGTATTTCCTTTGTTTTACAGCGTTTATAAACAAGGTTTATAAAATAAGTATTTTTTTTTTTTTGAGATGGAGTCTTGCTCTGTCGCCCAGGCTGTAGTACAGTGGCGCGATCTCTGCTCACTGCAAGCTCTGCCTCCCGGGCTCACGCCATTCTCCTGCCTCAGCCTCCCGAGTAGCTGGAACTACAGGCGCCCGCCACCATGCCCGGTTGATTTCTTTTTGTATTTTTAGTAGAGACGGGGTTTCACCGTGTTAGCCAGGATGGTCTCTATCTATTTTCTAATCTGATATTCAGGATCTAAAAAAGTAGTTCTGTATACCAGGATGACATTATGATGCCGGGAGTCTTGATTGCTTTGAATTGTTTTTCTAGTGGTAGTGATGAATTTGTACTAAAGTTTTCATCTGTACACATTGTAAACAATAGGACAGACTTGAATGTTGTGGAATTTGGATACTCATTAGAGCTGTTTGTTTATTTATTTATTTATTTATTTTTCAGATAGAGGGAGTCTTGTTGTGTCTCCCAGGCTGGAGTGCAGTGGTGTGATCATGGCTCATTGCAACCTTGAGCTCTCAGACTCAAGAGTTCCTCCCCCTTCAGCCTCCCAAGCAACTGGGACTACAGGCATGAGCTACCACGCCCAGCTAACTTTAAAAAACTTTTTTTAGTGGAGGTGACATGTCGCTATGTTGCTCAGGCTGCTCTGGAACTCTGCCTCAAGTGATCCCGGCCTCCCAAAGTGCTGGGATTACAGGCATGAGCCACTGTGCCCGGCCTGATCTGATTTTTGTTTTTCTTTTTTTTTTTGAGATAGAGTCTCGCTCTGTTGCCCAGGCTAGAGTGCAGGGGCCGGATCTCAGCTCACTGCAAGCTCCGCCTCCCAGGTTCACGCCATTCTCCTGCCTCAGCCTCCCGAGTA
>NW_012118487.1:3801237-3802243 GCF_000951035.1 Colobus angolensis palliatus | reverse complement strand
GTTTCACCATGTTGACCAGGATGTTCTCGATCTCCTGACCTCGTGATCTGCCCACCTCGCCCTCCCAAAGTGCTGAAATTACAGGTGTTAGCTACTTTTCCCAGCCCTGACTTTTATTTTTATGTCAACTCTCCACTTTTGGAGAAATACAGAGATTTGTGTTTTGAGTATATACTTGACTTTCCAGAAGCCAAAACAGAAAAACATACAGACTTTGAACATTGCTGTTGTATCTGTTCCTTTAGTACACTTATTTTGCACTAGCTATTTTTGATAAAATGTTTTAACTGCTGTTTTCCTCTGAAATACATTTTAAAAGTTGAATTATGAGCATCTTTTATTCTCCAAAAATTATAGATAGGTTTTTCTATGGAAGACTGTGAAATGTCAGCTTTTTGTAAATCACTAACAGTAAACTGAATTCGTAGAGCATAACTCTTGAATGTTCACTGCCATTTTTACCTGTGAAGAATTACCTTGTTTGGTGGTTTCCTTTTGACCTTGTAACTACAGTACTGGTCTGCATGGATAAATAAACCCGGATTCTCTACCCTTGACCCTAAGGAGGTGTAGTGGGGACAGAGGTCACTGTAGCTGCCACCTTGCAGTTGCAGGGAGGGACTGGTGTAGGTGTGAGTTGGTAAAATGCTCACTTTCTGGCCCAGAAACCCCCTTTGTTGTGTATCTGGACCAGGGACTGTTGAGGATGCTTCTGCCCTAGGTTAAAGAAAAAATTATTTAATGTTACTTTTGAAGTACTGTGAGAAAGACTTTATCAGGTCCACCATGGTAGGTACAGGAACCAGTGCAACAAGGTCTTGCAGTGGGGGAGAGAAATTAGGCTCAACTCCAAACACAGCATGGGCAAGTGGCAATTCATTGCCAAAGAAAGAGCCGGGTGGAAGTCAGTGGCTGGAAAATTACTATGAAGAAACATCAGGGGTGCTATGGTTTAAATGTGTTCCCCAAAGTTTGTATCTTGGAATCTATTCCCCAGTGCAACAGC
>NW_012118487.1:3786248-3801052 GCF_000951035.1 Colobus angolensis palliatus | reverse complement strand
ATGGCTTTTCCCATGTTATGGCACAGCAGGGGGCCCTCACAAAATTCAGCCCCTTGATTTTGGACTTCCCAGCCTCCGGAACCATAAGCCAAGTATATTTCTGTTGTTCATAAGTTAGATCATCTGTGGTGTTCTGTTATAGTAGCACAAGATGGACTAAGACAAGGCATGAAGGGGTTTCTGGCTAAACCTACCTAATAGAATTCTTGCTGAAGACAGGCCAGGGTGATCAGACAGCACCTAGGGGATGGTGGGGGATGAGAAACCTGATCAGATATCAAGGATTGGGGTTCTTGTCAAACTGATTTAGTGCAGGATTCTTTTGCTAAAACGATTTTACAAGGACGTGCACAGATAGGCCTAATAGAAGGTTCAGGAGGCTGACTACAGTTTGGCCAAGCAGAGAATCTTTGTCACTGACCAGGTTTCAAAGGACAGGGAGGGGTGATAGATGGTACATGGAGACTGACACCTGTTTATTCTTAGGAGACTACATCAGTTGGTTTGGAAATTGGAATTATTTTTGTTAGTTTCTAGTTTATATTGTGTTAAGTCTATGTTACATCCAGAATTCAAAAGCAGAAAGGTGAGAGATGTGGGCATTGCTGCGGAGTTAAACTAGCTCGCAGAACAAGCAGCTCCCTCAGGCAACCCTAGGAACAGATTTTCAGATGTTACAAGCACCAGGTATTTGATCCAGGCCTAAAGTATGCAGCGTCGTCCTGTTCCTTTGGGTGACAAGTTTCAGTTCTTGTCACATGCTTCTCCTGTTTTAAATCTTCCATCTCCTTCATGTGGAAGAGATTGTTCATGTTTAAAACTGCTTATGCTGAATCAAGAAGTAAATAAAAGCAGGAAGGAGAATAGAAGCGGCTTATAGCGGCGAATCTTTAGTTTGAAGAAGTCCATGAAGGCAGATTCACATGGAAATTGTTGATGGCGTTAATTCAGTGATAAGTAATTAATTAGAAAATGTTTCCTGTGAAAAAAGTTTAATTCCTGAATAGTTTTTCCTCTCCTCTCTTTCTTATTTTAAAAATGAATACTTTAGATACTTCTTTGACACTATGGAAGAGATAAGGCTCAGAAAGCTCCAAAATTTCTTTGTTTTCTTAAAATAGTATCAGTTTCTTTTATTCTCAAGTGTGAGCCTATTTCTTATAAAATGACCTAGTGATAAAGCCTGGAATTCTTTTTGAGACAGGGTCTCACTCTGTCACCCAGGCTGGGGTGCAGTGGTGTGATCATGGCTCACTGCAGCCTCTACCTTCCGGGATCAAGTGATCCTCCCACCTCAGCGTCCTCAGTAGCTGGGACTACAGGAGTATGTCACCACACCCAAAAACTTTATTTTTATTTTTGTAGAGATGGGTCTCACTCTGTTGCCCAGGCAGGTCTCAAACTCCTGAGCTTAGGCAACCCTTTTGTCTTGGCCTCCCAAAGCACTGGAATTACAGGTGTGAGCCACCATGCCCAGCCATCTGTGATTTTCCTAAAGTCCAGCAGTTTGTAGCTATAGTTGCAGTTAAAATGTGAAACCATATTTAGCCAGCATATTTGCATGTAATTTGAATACATTATAACTTTAAATTTACTTTAAATGTATTCAAACTGATAGTTAATTGATAAAGTTGCATTGTGCATAATACCTTTAAAAATGTCTATGTAATTTAAGAGAGTTTAGATTTGTCTAAAAAAGTGCTAAAATCAGTATTGAAATTTTTAATGATCTTTTTCTTCCCCCATTAAAATTTCTGAAAGTTTATTGGTAGAAAGTCAGTTACATGCTGATAGAACATGCATTACAGTTGTTTCTAAAGAGCGGCTCCACCTGAATTGGTGAGTTCACATAATTTCTATGACTACTTGTGAGATTGACTTTTCAGAATATAAGTCTGTACTGTCCAGTCTAAGGATCGAGAGTGTGATCTAATAAAAAAAAGGCTTTTTCTTTCAAGGAGGGATTTAGAGTATGTGCAGTTGTGTAGAATGTGAATGATTTTCTCTAAGCCCTGACCCCATGTACTCAAAAGTTCTGAACTCTGATGAATGAATGTAGCCCTTTGTCACATTGCTAACGTATTGAATTTTCCAAGTATGTAGGCCATTGTGCTGATTTTGTTCTCATGCCAAAAAGATTGTCCAAGCATTTCAATTAAGATATTTAATACACTGCCTTCTCAAGTCATAAAAGTTGAAAATGATTACCATTTATATGATCAATTATTTAAAAAAATAATTTGCATTTACAGTCAGCCCTCTGTATCTGGGTTCTGGGTCCACAGATTCAGCCAATGGCAGATGGAAAATATTCAGAAAAAAATATGAATAAAAAGCCAATACAGGCTGGGCACGGTGGCTCACGCCTGTAATCCCAGCACTTTGGGAAGCCTAGGTGGGCAGATCACTTGAGGTCAGGAGTTCGAAGCCAGCCTGGCCAACGTGGTGAAACCCATCTCTACTAAAAATACAAAAATTAGCTGGGCATGGTGGCGGGCACCTGTAATCCCAGCTACTTGGGAGGCTGAGGCAGAAGAATTGCTTGAACCCGGGAGGTGGAGGTTGCAGTGAGCCGAGATCACGCCACTGCCCTCCGGCCTGGGCGACAGAGTGAGACTCTGTCTCAAAAAAACAAAACAAAACAAAACAAAAACACAATGTAGTCTAACAACTGTTTACATTGCTTTAAGTATTATGGGTAAGCTAGAAATGATTTAAAGAATCTGGAAGGATGTGAGTAGGTTATTTGTGAATACTCTGCCATTTTATGTCAGGGACTTAAGCATTCGTGGATTTTCGTATTCTTAGTATCTGATCTTCTGTACCAAGGGAGGCCTGTGTGTTCTAATTGCTTATGGTAGCAGGTCACTTTGAATGTGTCTTTCCCATTAGGTTGTAATCCCTTTGAGGGTGGAGACTGTAAACCTCGGTTTATATTTTCAAGCTCAGTTTTCTATGTCATGTGGATCTATAAGTATTGCATAAATATCCTCACAGGTAGAGTTAATGCTAATTGGCTGCTGCTAATAATTTCTAAACTACCATTTTAACACTGGAGGAAAAACACTCAGTACTGGCAAGGGTAAAATCAATCTGATACCTTCATGTACCACCAATGATTACATGATAAATTGAAAAAACTCTTCTTTGGAAAGTATCTTGGCAGGCTGTATGAGAAAGCCATTTAAATGTTCATATAGTTTGATGTAGTAATTCTATTTCTAGGGCTATCTCTAAGATAATATTACAAATATTCCAAAATTTTGTAATATTATCTTAGAGATAGTCCTAGAAATAGAATTCCAAAATTTTGTAATATTATCTTAGAGATAGTCCTAGAAATAGAATTACTGCCTCTTACCTTTTGTAGAGAGCTATGTGTAGGAAGCTGTTCATTACACAATTTTTAAGAAAGAAAAATTGCATATGGTCCAAATGCCACGAATGGAAAATATTAGGCAAATTATGGTTCTTTATATTGGATGGAATAGTATATAGCTGTTAAAAATATCTATGAAGGTTATGAAGCAACATAGAAAAGTGCTTATGATATATAATGTCACTTAGAAACATATGTAATATTTCACAGCAATACAAATTAGAACAAAAATCTTAAACCAGATGAGAGGGAAAAATGGGAAAGAATAACAATAATTCCTGTATATTGAGTAATTATTATGTGTTAGAGACTTTGCTGAGAAATTTTCTCACTTAATTTTTATAAATAGCTCTTGGTTTGTTCATTTTGTGGATAAAGACACTGAGCTTAGAGAGGTTGTGTACTCTTGTTCAGCCAAGTTAAGTGATGGGACTGCAGCGGGAGCAGGTCTGCCTGTGGGGTCCAAAGTCCATGCTTGAAACTGGTAATTTGCTAATTTTTCTGTGTGTCAGAATGATCTGAGAGCTTTCAATAGATAAATGAGTGAGGAAACCAACCCATGCCCCATGGCCCCCGCCTCCTGAATTAGAGTCACCTGGCAGACAACCAGAGCCCCACACGGTTTACACCAAGCCAGGGTCTAGTGCCAGCCTGTGACCAGCATTTAGGACCCTCTGCACATTCCGTCTGTTGTATACAACACAAATATTAAAATACATACAAAAATACACAAATATTAAAATACAAAAATACACAAATATTAATACTGTGAATATTAATAGAGTTTGGATTTGGGTTAGAGGACTGAGTGGTTTTAGTCTTTTTTCTTCATTTTCAGATTTTCTTTAGCTAGAAATGATGTTACTTTGAGTATAAAGATTTAGTAAAGAGAAAACTGAATAAAAGATTTTATTTAGAGTCCTTTTTTGGGGGGAATATTATTTATTTATTTATTTATTTATTCATTCATTCATTCATTCATTCAAGTCAAGGTCTCACTCTGTTGCCCAGGCTGGAGTGCAGCAGTGTGACCATAGCTTGCTGTGGCTTCCTGGCTCAGGTGATCCTCTGGTCTCAGCCTCTCGAGTGGCTGGGACTGTAGGTGTCCACCACAATGCCCAGCTAATTTTTTTTTTTTTAAATTTTAGTAGAGAAGGAGTCTTGCTATGTTGCCCAGGCTGATCTCAAACTCAAGCAGTCCTCCCGCCTCGGCTTCCCAATGTGCTGGGATTATAGGTGTGGGCCACTGTGCTTAGCCTGTGTTGTTGCTTTAAAAAACCCATTGTGAAGGTGCATAAGTGGGGAAAATGGAATTGTAATCAAAAAAGGCTTAATCTTAGCAGAATACTAAAAAATGTATCAGTCTAATGATGATTACACTTAATAGCATATATTAAATTTATTTGAGTTACTACATTGCTTTAGAAATTAAGGCTTGACTGTAATCCCAGCACTTTGGGAGGCCGAGACGGGCGGATCACGGGGTCAGGAGATCGAGACCATCCTGGCTAACACAGTGAAACCCCGTCTCTACTAAAAAAATACAAAAAACTAGCCTGGCGAGGTGGCGGGCGCCTGTAGTCCCGGCTACTTGGGAGGCTGAGGCAGGAGAATGGCGTGAACCTGGGAGGCGGAGCTTGCAGTGAGCTGAGATCCGGCCAGTGCACTCCAGCCTGGGTGACAGGGCGAGACTCCATCTCAACCAAAAAAAAAAAAAAAATTAAGGCTTGAACTGGAGATTTTTAAAAGTGGTATATTCATTATATCTCAATTTAAAAATAAAATAAAATAAATTGGACAATTACAAAAAGCCAGAGAACTTGGCCTGTTTAGCTCTTTGACAAGCAAGAGAGGAAACTGTGATCGCAGAACATTTTTGTCGTGAAGGAAGAGGAATAAAATTCTTTTAATCAGAGTTGAGAAGAAAAAGCGTGAAGTGAGATATTAATTACAGGACACAGTGGACTTTATTGTTAATGTTCAACCTCGTGGTCCTCAGCGTGGGGAGGTAAACACGGGATCTTTTGAATGAGGTCCCTGGAACACTGCATGGGCAACAGTGCGATACCTTAGATAAGATATAAAGGATGTTGAAAAGTGTCTGTTTTCAGGAAGGCAGAGGAAGATGTCAAACTTTAGATAACTTGTATGGGTATTTTAAAAAAATCAACAGCTTATTTTTATATTATTGATACTATTTACATGAAATGATAAAAAATCTTGCACACGTGGTTGGACACCTGGAGTAACCTTAGCATCCAGTGTCCAATAGTAACATCTTCCTCACTTTGCAGGCCTGGCCAAATTTCAGAATTCCTGGGTCAATTTGGAAGAAAACCAAATTGATTCATAAGGAATAACCAGTGATTTCATGAGTCATTCATGTGGACATGAATGTATATAATGAAGAGTAAGAGGAATATTGGATATGTTTTTAAAAGTCTGATTCTGAAAATGGTGAAGTCAACAGCAAAGTCATGGAATCAACACAAGTGCCCATCAACAGTGGTTAGATAAAGAAATGTTTGTATACAGCATGGAATACTATGCAGCCATAAACAAGAATGAAACCATGTCCTTTGCAGCAACTTGGATGCAGCTAGAGGCCATTATCCTAAGTAAATTAATGCAGAAACAGAAAGTCAGTACCATATGTTCTCACTTACAAGTGCGAGCAAAACAATGGGTACACATGCACATAAAAAATGGGAAGAGTAGGCTGGGGGCAGTGGCTCACGCCAGTAATCCCAGCACTTTGGGAGACCGAGGCAGGTGAATCACGAGATCAGGAGTTCAAGACCAGCCTGACCAACATGGTGAAACCCCATCTCTACTAAAAGTACAAAAAATTAGCCAGGTGTGTTGGTGCGTGCCTGTAATCCCAGCTACTCAGGAGGCCGAGGCAGGAGAATTGCTTGAACCGGAGGCAAAGGTTGCAGTTAGCCGAGATCATGCCACTGCCCTCCAGCCTGGGCAACAGAGTGAGACTCCATCTCAAAAAACAACAACAGCAAAAAAATGGGAACAGTAGACATTGAATACCCTAAAAGGAGGGAGGGGGAGGGGGAAGGGTGGAAAAACCACCTATTGCGTACTGTGTTCACTGTTTGGGTGGTGGGTTCACTAGAAGTCGAAACTTCAGCATTCCACAATATATCTGTGTAACAAATCTGCACATACATCCTCTGAATCTAAAATTTAACAAAAATTCAAAAAAATTTGAATGGTGAAGTTTATTTATTTATTTTGGAAACATCACTTTTCTTCCACACGTGAGATGGAATGGAACTGAAACACACGATTGAAACCCACACAAACTGTGAAAATTTTATATTAAATAATCCTGTAACTTGAAAAGATTTTTACAAATTCTCATTAAAGACAGTCTCATGAAAATTAGCATTTTTTGTGTCTGCCAAAACTTCTTTGGAGAGAAAATGGGGAAGAAATTCCAGCTGATGTCTTTGTCTAACTCCACAGACAAGGGCTGCATTGGCTGAACTGATGACTTAGTTGAAGCTGTTGAATTTCTAGTGTTGCCTCAGATCACATCATCATTTTTGCTGTTAGTTCTGGTAATTGCAATTGTGTTCAACTCCTGGTGAGTGCAGCACATACCTCAAGTCGTGAGAGATGGAAAAGGACTACTGTTTTTGCAGGTAGGCACCACTAAAGCCTTGGAATGGTGTCCGCATTCTTGGAAGCTGGTGAGCTGAATCAAAGAGGAAAAGAACGCTCCAATTATTTGGGGGCCTGATCTGTGTCATTAATAAAAAGTGGCTTCTAAAACTGTTTAGTAATCTAGGGGAAATCCTCCGTCCTTACTAACAAGATGGTTCACTGTGTTCAAAAGAGCGTGCTACACACCCGGAGGCGTGCCTTGCTTTGTAGCCCTTTGAATGCTGGGTGCCGGGTCCATCCTTTGCTGGGTGATCAGTGGGAAGTATGGTTGCCAGATTATGAGAAGAAAGACATAGTAGCCCTATTTTTGGAACTCCAGGGAAAACATCAAATTGTTTGTACTTAAGAAAAGTCCTCAGTGGAGCATTGCGTATTTGGTAGAAAGACTGGAAACTCCAAATACACAGAAATGGAAATTTCAAGGGATAAAAACAAACATTTTGGCATGCATTTATGAACAGTTTTTAAAATAATTATAAGCCACCAATTTGATGACACTCTCAAGACTGCGTAAAAGTGACTTTTAAGAAGTTACATCTCATCCAGTTTGTCTGGGTGAATTCACGTCACCTACTCTTGACATGAGTCGAGATTTGCATTTGTGACTTGTGAGGAGAGACCTTTTCTCACTGATGTTATTGAAAAGTGAACTCCAGGGGAGGTTTGGGAAGAAGAATTTGATTCAGGTGCCAGATATACTTTACAGATCACTGTGGTTATCTTACTTACATTAAAACAAGCAAACGTGCATCTTCAGGTATTATCTTATTTCTTTCACTTACAGACATTTGCTGCACTGTTCTCCCCACCTCATGCAGCAGAACCCTGGGGTATGAAGTCACTATCACTGTGCTTTTGGGGAGCAGGCCCCCTTAGCATTAAAAAAAAATTACATGACAAGAAAAAATACGTATGTTTCAAGGCGACTATAAATATTTTTCTTTTAAAATATCATTGCTTTGACATTTTTCATTGATGTGCTTAATTTTACTTCAGGTAAAATGAAAGGAGGACGTGAGATATTTTATGTTCATCCAAGGGAAGCATGGGTGAAAAAGGCTTGAACAGCATCACCACACTAAATCACAAGGAGGAGAATAAGGTTTTTCTCCTTTTGCCTTGCTGGCTTTAGGGCCATGCTCTTTTGCATACAAACTGCCCTTGTCTTTGGAGGAGAAGGTGGTATGGTTATGCTCTTAAATAGGGTAAGCAAATGTTCTGGAAAATAGTTTTACAGGAAGTTGAGATTTGGAGTGCTTCGAGAATGTGCATTATGGTGTAAGTATCAGAGTTAAACTAAAATCCCAATGAATATTAGTTCATAGTTCTTCTTTTAGTCTCTTTTTGAGGTATGCGCTAGTCACACCATTAAAATGATCTGAAAAACTGACTTGTTTTTTTTTTTTTTTAGAGATGGGGTTTTAAAAACCCCTGGTCTCCAACTCCTGGCCTCAAGTGATCCTCCCGCCTCGGCCTCCCAAAGTGCTGGGATTGTAAGCATGAGCCACCATGCCCGGCTAGACTATTTTTGTTTCATTACCAAATGATATTCTGTGTTCATGAGACTGATAACCTGTTTGTGCATGTGCGTCTCTGGTTTTCACATCTTGCCCCTATTATTAGGGTCTCATCTTGTGAGGAGGTGGGCCACTCCATGTCCCTTCCCTCTCCTATTACCACTTCTCTCATCGATGCCATTCTCAGGTGATAAACCTGGGTGCCCTGACGGGAGCTCTGGATATGAATGTGGGCCCTCATCCCTGCTCTACTCTTTAAAAGCTGTGGGGTCTTAGACAAGTGACTCTCCTATTGGAGGATTCAATGAGATTAAAACCATAAATGTATCAATTTATTCTTTACCGTTTTAAAGCTTTGAGTTTTGAGTAAATTTATTTTGGTCTGTCTGCTTATGTAGACATAACAGTATATGGTTATTAGAATTATTAGGCTGTGTATCTTGCAAAGGACTGAAATTGTCATACTTAGTTTCAAAGTATGCAGATCGAATAACAGAAGCTGTCTGTGCAGTCAAATCTGGCTGATGCCACGCCTGTAATCCCAGCACTTTGGGAGGCCAAGGCGGGTGGATCATGAGGTCAGGAGATTGAGACCATCCTGGCTAACACGGTGAAATTCCGTGTCTAGTAAAAATACAAAAAAAATTAGCCCGGCGTGGTGGCGGCACCTGTAGTCCCAGGTACTTGGGAGGCTGAGGCAGGAGAATGGCGTGAACCCGGGAGGCGGAGCTTGCAGTGAGTTGAGATCACGCCACTGCACTACAGGCTCATGCCTGTAGTCCCAGCACTTTGGGAGGCCGAGGTGGAAGGATCGCTTGAGCCCAGGAGTTCAAACACAACATAGTGAGGCCTCATCTACAGAAAATACAAAAATTAGCCTAGTGTGGTGGTGAACACCTGTAGTCCCAGCTACTCAGGAGGCTGAGGTGGCAGGGTTGAGTCCGGGAGGTCAAGGGTACAGTGAGCTGTGATTGTGCCACTGTACTCCAGCCTCTGGCAACAGAGTGAGACCCTGTCTCAAAAAAAAAAAAAAAAAAAAAAAAAAAAAAAAGGGATTTTTCTGTTCACGGCTCTGTTGACTTCCTGGCCCTCCTTTCCTGATGCTAATCCAATAGAGTGTAACGACTTAATTTTGCTCTTGAATTGTACACAGAGGCTTGGTGAGAGCCCTCCCTTGGCTGGAGGCCCGTGTGTAACCATATGGTGCTTCACGGAATGCAGATAATGGCTTTATTTTCCTCTCTGCTTTATAGGTGGAAGCCTGTGCTAGCAGGTAGAAGGTCGTTTATGAAGAATAAACGAAAGCATTACACTAGTATTATTCATGCCAGAGCACAACTGTTATAGCTGCTCAGAAAATTGTAATTCCCTTTCTTCTACCTGCTGGATATTTTCACCCATGACCCTTAAGAGAATGCTGCTGATCCAGCCCTTGCTGCGAGCGCCATTGCTCACAGCTCCCCACCTTGCTGTGACGTTTGTTCTGATGTCACTGGGGTTGGGCCTGGGACCTCTTCGGGAGGCTGGCAGGCAGGTAGGCTGGGAAGATGAGGGTTGGCAGTGTGTCCTCTTCCGGAACTACAGAGTGCTGCCCCCACTGTCGTGCCCCACCACCTCCCGTTTGGGCCCTGCTTAGAGGGGAGGGGAGGGGTCCCTGCTGCTCAGGCAGCCTCCCCCTCTGCATCCCTGTGGAGCACCTGTCCCTGTCCCTGTTCCTGCCAGGCTGCATTCTGACCCCTGCCCCAGGTCTGTGAGTCTGTAGGGTGGGGTTCTAGTTAAGAGTTGGAGCTTAGGATCTAATAGAAATGCATGGGACTTTAGAAGTCTATGTCCCTCACCTTGCCCTTCCCTAAAAAGGACACTTGTGTGTAGAAAAGGTGATACGGTTTGTGTCGGGTCTTGCAGCCAGGCTGGCTAGGAGTGCCTCGGTCTCTGGGATTTGTCCTCCTGGGCGGGGTGCTCTGCAAACTTCCTGTCCTGATCAGCCTTTCAGGCTCTGGATTATGGTGTCTCTGCCACCCACGTGCTAGGGAGCATCAAACCCCCATAAGCTACAAGCCTAGATGGGATTCCTGTGCCCTCCAGAGAGGGCAGATCCCATCGGTGCTGGAGAGTGAGCTTTTAAAAAGCTACTGCTAATGGAACACTGACTGTAGCTTAGATTGAGAAGTAACCCATTTATGTATATCATGGTCTCCAACCTTTTTAGCACCAGGGACCGGTTTCATGGAAGACGGTTTTTCCATGGAGGGGGGTGGGGGGTGGTTTGGGGATGATTCAAGTGCATCACATTTGTTGTGCACTGTATTTCTGTTATGATTACATTGTTGTATACAATGAAATAATTATACAGTCACCATAATGTAGAATCAGTGGGAACCCTGAGCTTGTTTTCCTGCAACTAGACGGTCCTATCTGGGTGATGGGAGACAGTGACAGATCATCAGATTCAGAATCATTAGATTCTCATAAGGAGCACGCAACCCAGATCCCACACATGTGCAGTTCATAAAAGGGTTCATGCTCCTATGAGAATCTAATGTGCCACTGATCTGACAGGAGGCGGAGCTCAGGTGGTCATCTGAGCCATGGGGAGCGGCTGCAAGTGCAGATGAAGCTTCGCTGGCTTGCCTGTCGCTCTCCTCCTGCTGTGCAGTCCAGTTCCCAATAGGCCACAGTACCGGTCTGTGGCCTGGGGGTTGGGGACCCCTGTGATATACATGATTATATTTAATCTTCACAGAAACTCAGTGAGGCTCTTCTTATCTCTGTTTTCTAAGAGGCTGAAATTCGGAGAGGTTAAGTATCTTGCTGGAGGTCCAGCTGTGAAGTGCTGAGACCTCAGCCCAGGTCGGTCCGACTCCACGGCTGAGTCTGGACATGACTCTCCTAGCCTTCCTGTGTCCGACCCTTCTGCTGTGCACCTCCTGAGAACCTTCGGGTGCTCTTCAAAGCTTGTGTGATCTATGTTTTTCTTTCAATATAAATGTAACCGCAATGATCTAGTGATGATTCTCTTTCTTTTTAGAACTATCACCTGGGCCAAGTGTGGTGGCTCACACCTGTAATCCCAGCACTTTGGGAGGCCGAGGTGGGTGGATTACCTGAGGTCTGGAGTTCGAGACCAGCCTGGCCAATGTGGTGAAACCCCATCTCTACTAAAAATACAAAAATCAGCTGGGTGTGTTGGTGGATGCCTGTAATCCCAGCTGCTCGGGAGGCTGAGGCAGGAGAATCACCTGAACCTGGGAAGCAGAGGTTGCAGTGAGCCAAGATTGCGTTGGTGCATTTCAGCCTGGGCAAAAAGAGCAAAACTCTGTCTAAAACAAAACAAAACAAAAAGCAAACAAGCAAACCCCTACTGTCATCTGGAGGCAATGACTGGCTGTCCAGAAGTAGATTGTTGAAACGCAAACTGTATTCTACAATAAAAGGCTTTCCTTCCCACTAGCCCATCATATTCCTTAGGCTCGTAGACCTGGAAGATGAGGGAATGTGGAGCTGTGCTCTCTGCCCTTTCCTCCCTAATCGTAGTGGCTGTGGTGAGTCACCAGATGTCTGGCCCACAAGAAGTTCCAGCAGAGCGTGTTCTCATAGCTCTGGGCCTGAGAGACAGCAGTGCCCAAGGGCTGTCACGCTCCCCAGCCCATCTGGCGGAGGCTGCCGCAGGTTTGAAAACTTACCTGATGAGCAGAGGCCTTTCAATTCCAGAGACTTCCACAACTTCCCTGGCCTTTTCCTTGGCTCTTAACATCTGTGCCTCTAGACTGTAAATCCTCTAGGGCAGGGATTTTGTTCTTTGGCACATTTCGGCTATTGTAAAGCATCATGTACAGCATACGTTAAAAACAGTATAACAACGAGGCAATCTTGTCCTTCAAATGTGGCTTCAGGTCTCGATCTTTTTCCCAGATACGCAGACATGTGTAGTCATGCATCTTGTAAAATCGGCTACTGAACTTTCTGTGAAAAGTGGCTTTTATGAGATCCATTTTGCGGTGCTATTGCAAACTTGGGAAGGCATCAGATGTTAGAACAATTCAGCAGTTATGTACATACAAGGGTTTTTTTGAGCTTCAGCTCATAAACTGTCACCTACTTTAAAATAATTTTGGGATTAAAAGAATGTGATACTAAATTCATACTGGCCAGAATAGGATAATTTAAGCAGGGAGACCTTCATAGCAACTTTTTTTTCTGGGTCATAAAGCTCATAAAATATTCTCACCACCTTCTAATGTTCCTCATATTTTATTATAAATTATTTCTTGCTGACATTCTATTTTCATTTAAGCCTATTTTACTTTCCTAGGCCATGGGCCTTGGGTAATTTCCATAGGTAAATTTCAGTGACATCTGATTTGAAAAGGCGTGCTGGAGAGAGGGAAATGGAGCGGCCAGCCATCTGGATGAACTCTGAAGGCTTCTCAAATAAACAACCACAAAGATATTATTGTGTGATTGTAGAAAACTGTCTTAATTCACCGTAAACTGGTAAACAGAAATTGTATTTATTTGACATGGGATAAACTTTTGAGGGAAGCACAGAGTAAAATGTGCATTTTGTGAAAATGACAGAATCTGAACCAAGAGAGCATTTACTTAGTACGTATTGTGTGATGCACCAACACTGGGTGCCATGGGAGAGGCAGGAGACAGCATGTGTTTAGTTCCGGCTGCTCAGGACTCAGGGCTTCCCCAGACACGCAGGGCAGCAGACCGGGGCGGGTGGTTAAGCGTCCTGATGGGGGCTGCCAGGCAACTGCTGTGAGCTCGTGAAGGGAGGGGACCGATAGAGCTCAGTCGTGACCCTTGCCCTGGACTGCTAAGTGTGCAATCACAAGTGGGTTCTTGGCCTGCACAATTGGAATGTCCCTATGTCCCCTATCTCCTCACGCAATCTTGGGCTTGGGGATCGGGGAGGAACATGGTGGATAATCCTTGGCTCCTAAGGATCAAGGAGGCTACTCATCAAAGACACTTGCTGAAAAGAGGCAGAGCTAGGACTGAGTGTCCAGGGTCACCCCATGGTGTCAGGAGGTCGTGGTGGACAGTCTGAGGTCCACCATGAGGACAGCTGGGACATTCTTCCAGCTTATTTTGCTTTGAGGATCTTGAGCTGATTATGCATAAGGAGGAGGAGAGGCTGTGGGAGAGGAAGGAAGGACGTGTTCTTAGAAGGGAGACGCAGCTGCTGAGGCCTCCCAAGCAGTAGGTTGGGAGGAAGGGGGGTCAGGGGTGGTCCGCTTTCACACAACTGGGCCATCCCTTGACCTGTGTGCAGCGCGTGGTGGGGATGGCGGCAGTCAGCTCGTGCCGTCTCCTAGCATCCCTGGACCGCAAAGCAGGCTTGCACTGGGTGGCAGGCACCCTTCAGAGGGTGGAGAGAGGCTTCCCTCAGGCCTGCGTGCAGGCAGCCACGCTCACTGTAGGTGTGCATGTGTCCGTGCCTCTGTCCTGCCAACGTGGGTGCAGCACCCAACCCCTCCCTGTCTGTCCCCTGTGTCCCAGGACTCGTGGTGAAGCCCTGAGCGCGGGCTTCCACTGTTATTTTCTGAGGCTAGCTTGACAGGGCGGGGGCACCCTAGACCTAGTGGAGCAGGAGGCAGGGTTGGCGGCTCGAGGCGGTTGGGGCTGAACTTTGCCGGGGAGGGGTTCAGATTTAATGCTTCGAGCAGTGGAAAGCTGCTCTGGGCTCCCGAGCACAGGCGGGGTGTGATAAAAGCAGTGTTTGGGGAAGTTTAGTCTGGGAACGAGTATGGCAGTCAGTTTGGCAAATGCTGGGGAGAAGGCGCGAGAAGGGTGGTTGGCTGTGAGCTGAAAATCGACACCGTTTGCGGTTGCTGAAACCTTTGGGTAATCTATCACCTGTTTTGCTCTTTCCTGTTTGTCTAATCTAGAAGTTCTCAGTTTTTAGTGCACAACAGACTCATCAGGGGAACCTGTTAAAACACAGACTCCTGGGCCCCACTCCCAGGGACTCCAGCTCAGCAGACCAGGAGTGGGGCTGGGAACCTGCATTTCACTTTCATTTTGCTCCCCAGATGATTCCAGTGCAGATTCGAGGACCACGTTTGAGAAAACAGACTCAGCTGCCAAGTTCCATCCGCTGTTGGTCTTTTTTTCCTTTCTGTTGGGGCACTTCTTCTTTTTTTTTTTTTTTTTTTGAGACGGAGTCTCGCTCTGTCGCCCGGGCTGGGAACCTGCATTTCACTTTCATTTTGCTC
>NW_012118487.1:3762332-3786053 GCF_000951035.1 Colobus angolensis palliatus | reverse complement strand
CTCGGCCTCCCAAAGTGCTGGAATTACAGGCTTGAGCCACCGCGCCCGGCCTGGGGTACTTCTTTCTGTTCTCATTGCCACTGGTAGTCCTGAGCCCTCCATGGTTTCCCCGAGCCTTGCTCCTCACTGTCCTCATCAACGAACCTGTTCCCCTGAGAGTGGCTTGTTCATCTGTCTCAGGGGATACCCAGGCAGCCTCTGGTTCCAGCGACTCCCTGTCCCCATCACTGGCCTTCGAGGCACAGTTCATCTTCCCTGTGTAACCTGCCACCTTGACCCCCCTGCTGAGTAAGTGGTAACCTCTCTGCTTTCCATTTCCATGGCCTGTATTCTCTACACCACTTCACTTCTTTCAAATAAGAGCCATTAGCTTGTGGAAAGAGCAAGAGCTTGGCATCACACAGCCCTGGGACGGCTGCCTGCTGGCAATGTGGCCCTGGCAGGTCACGTCATCGCCCTCAACTTCAGTTTTCCCGACTGTAGAATCCGTCCCGCAGGGTTTGGGGAGGCTTAAGTGAGAGAATACACAGTGCCCACTACATAGAGTGTGTTTGGACAAATGCTATTTCTCTTTCTTTTCCGTGTGTCTGGAATCCCCAGCTGGACCAAAGACCCTCAAAAGAGAAGGGCTGTGTTTTATGTTCCTCTCTGAGCTCAGCATTGAGCTTGCTGCTCAACAGGTAATGCAAAAGGCGGTGATAGTAGTAGTGGTAATAGTAATAATAGTAATAGCAAATTTATAAGTATTTACAATATGCCAGGCATTACATATGACATGACTTATTTAATCTTATCAACAGAGCTTTGAGGTTGGGTCTGTTGTTAACACCATCTGAGGAAACTGAGGCACAGAGTGGTTAGGTGCCCAAGGTCACCTAGCTGCTGTGTAGTATAGTTAGTATTTGAACTCAGAAAGTCTGGGCTGCAACCACTGTATTCTTATAGCACTGAAATAAAAATAACCCCTATTTTATTGTTATGAAAAATGTCTGTCATTTATATAAATGGAATAGTGTGGGTGCGGTGGCTCACATCTGTAATCCTAGCTCTTTGGGAGGCCAAGGAGGGAACATCACTTGAGCCAGGAGTTCAAGACTAGCCTGGGCAACATAGCAAGACCCTAGTCTACAAAAAATGAGAAAATTAGCCACGTGTGGTGACATGCACCTGTAGTCTACTAGGGAGGTTGAGGCGCGAGGATTGCTTGAACCCAGGAGTTTGAAGCTGCGGTGAGCTGGGATCATACCACTGCACTCCAGGCTGGGTGACATAATGAGACCCTATCTCTAAAAAAAAAAAAAAGAAAAAATTCAAAACACAAAGAATTGGAGGGAATGATAGAATGAGTTCCTCCTTACTCAGCTTTACTGGTTGAATGAGTTCCTCCTTACTCAGCTTTACTGGTAGAATGAGTTCCTCCTTACTCAGCTTTAATGGTAATCAACACATGGCCCATCTTGTTTCATTAGTGCTGCCACCTCTGTCTGCATTTTGGGTTGTTTTGAAACAAATCTGACATCACACCATTGTAAATACAACACATTAGCAATTGTATTTACAATGAACTTGTAGATATTTTGTAAATATATTTCAAAAAGAGGGCCAGGAGTAGTGTCATGTGTCTGTAGTCCCAGCTGCTTGAGAGGCTGAGGCAGGAGGATTGCTTGAACCCAGTTCAAAGCTGCAGTGAGCTATGCACACCACTGTACTCCAGCCTGGGTGACAGAATGAAATCCTGCCAAAAACACAACAAAACCAAAAAACCCCCCCAAACAAACAAAGTTTATTCCCTCAGTATGTAACCTCAATGCCATTGTCAGACTTAAAAATGTATTATTGGTAATCCTTAATACCAGCTATCCTGTTTGTGTTTAAATTTCTCTGATGTTTGCATAAACATTTTTTTGCAGTTCATTTGCTCAAATTGGGATCCCAACAAAAGACAGCCTATGCTTGAGAATGAATTTTTAAAGCAAAGTACCTGAAAATGTTGTGTACTTGTTGCACTTTACTCAGCACATGTTTATTGTGCCCACGTTTTGCAAGGCACGTTTTGAGGCTGGAGAAAGAGATTTCCAAGGAAATGCCAGCTGGCTGTGATGACCGGGTAGACTCAGAAACTGGCAGAGGGTGTTGGTGCCTTTTGCCTCTGAAGTCATACGTTTGGGTGAGTGACACAATGGTAGAGTCTTGACAGGGCTGGAGAAGGTGGGAGGAAGAAACAGCCCCAGGCAAAGAGGATGGGTGTGGCTTGGGGTATGTGTTTAGATTCTTCAGTCATATTCAGTCCAGCATGTCTATTTCCTGCGTTTCATTCTTCGTCTCTACCCTTCCACTTGATTTTTCTTAGCAGTTGTTATGTTGACTTTTCACCCCTTTGTTAAAAAGGTCAGAGACTTGGGGAGGTGTACTGAGTGATGACAGTGTGTTTGAGTCAAGTAAATGAATGCGGTGAGGTAAATCCATGCTTTTAGGGCGTAATCCCAGCGGCAACAGATTTAAGTTTTTAGGTACGTGCTTTTATTATTCAGGCTGGCTCTTGGTACTGAAAATGTCTTGACAAACGAGCCAACATTCAGAGAACTGGAAAAATGAACTTCTGTGAAATATGTCTGTTTGCTTTGAAATTATTCATCACTTTGTTTGGGGGGAACCTTGCCAAATTGAAAGTAGAGTATTGTGATTTACTTTGAGCCTGGTGGAGTTTTTTTTCTGTATTTAACCAAGATCACACTTTAAAACTAGACAGGGAATCATGGGTGTCTTGCAAAAACTCTGCCACGGACACCAGACCTGCTGCTGCAGACGCATGCCTTTTGTCAGGTAGATTTAAGTTGTAACAGGCAGAAGAAGGAAAGCAGTTTGGCTTTGGTGCCAACCAGCAGATTAGCAATTTGCTGATTTCAGCTGTTTTATGGCAGCATTTATAAAGTTGACTAATTTTCTCCGCAGATATTTTGCCAATTAGCGTTAAGAAACAAGAGAATTTAGAAATAAACTTTTGCTCTTTTCCTATCCAAAGAAAGTGGTCTTCTGTTTTTAAACATCTATCATCTTTTTCTTTGATGAGAGAAATTATATTTGATTTATATCTGAATTATTTTTAATGCTCATTGTAAGTTATTTTTGAAACTGAACAATGAAACTACAAGATTTTTTTGTGAGGCATTTAGTTAATCTACTATGCTTAGAAACATACACATTCTTATTTTTGAAAAATTAAAAACATTCATCTTTACATTCAACATTCTTTAAGACTGTGGGGGGATTGTGAGTTGCAGTAGTAGCATAAAGAACATAAGAGAGAATGTGGAAAAAGCCATTTCCTTTCCCTTTTTGTTGAAACTTCTAATCCATTGTCATTTGATTGTCTTTGTCACACTTGCAGGCCTTTCCAACCTCCAGAATCTAGGGTACTGTTACACATAACTAGAAAACTTCTGTGCGCAAGATGATTTAATGCTCCTCATTCTCTTTGCATTTGGCTACACGTCTTCCTTATGTCTTTGTATTAAACTGTAAGTCACCAGTTTTGGTAACACAGCACACTTTAAATTTCTTATGGAAATCAACCCTCGGTCACATTGTCTTAGCCACGGGCCAGGGCCTTCAATTCCCGCCCCACCTCAGGAGTTCACAAATAGAGGAATCAATACATTGTTCCCTGTAATTTTAAGCCAGCTTGACTTGAGGTTTCTGTTACTTGCAACCAAATGCACCTAACGGATCCTGATTGTAATGAACTTTATAATTAGATCTTCTGTTTTGTGTTGGAAATGAAACAGAATAATTCTCCTCTCCTGGCCAAGGAACTTATATTCCCAAAGAGACATGAAGAAAAGTGAACACTTACTGAGCATTGGCTATGTGTGCTGGGTGTTTCAGAGACGTTTCCTCATGGAATGCTGAAGATGGCCATTATTGGGCCTGCTCCCTCTTCTTGTGGGTATGAGTGATAGGGTAGAATTGGTGCATCCTTTAGATCTTTACTGCATTGTTGCTGAAGTTATGCTGATTGTGACTATTTCTGGGCTGTCAATGGAGTTTTACATGGCCCTGAGCACAGTGTCTCAGGGAGGTGGGGCTATTTCCCGTGTCTGAGCAGAACTAATCTCACTTTCCCCGCTAACAAGGTATTTAGGGTCACCTGGTGCATTGTTATTTGCTTTTCTGCTAACCTACTTTCCTTGCACACAGTAGAAAATTGGGCCAAGAGTAACCTAGTGTTCTAACTATAATTAAAAGAATTCCCCCTCATTGGCCAAATGCAAGCACATGGGGTTTTAGAACTCTCAGTTGACTGAATTGCATTCTAACTGCACCGAGAGCTTGCTACTATGGGTGTTTTCTTGTTTTCTGAATTCTACGGGGTGATAAAATGCAGCTACAGCTGTGTCCTTCTGTGGGATGAAGGAGGGTGTCAGTGAAGTCCTCTGTGCCAGGACTGGGAGAGATGGTTGTGAGGGTTCTTATCCTTTGACCTTGGCCATGACCCCAGACTGGCTCTACCATTGACCCTGCCCTTTTGATCTGTACAAGGCTGGTCTGGCCTGGATGGTAGCCGCTCCTTGTGTGGGGGTTAGCTGAGGGTGATATAGGGTATATCTGTTGGTTGAAATTAGCTTGAGGTGGAAAACGTATCTTTCATCATAGGCCAATGGCTCATTGAAAAGAAATTAGTCATGAACTTTACTCTCAGCTGAAAAGCAGTCATCAAGGGCCCTCCTCCAACAATAGGACATTTGTTCCGGTCTCAGGGTCACCTGATCCACACCAAGAGGGGACGACCGGGTAAGGATGCTGTGCGAAACGTTTTCAGAGGTTGTAACAGGCATGTCTGCGTTATAAGAACTCCTATTTCTTTTTTTTTTTTTTTTTTGGCTAGCTGTATATGGTTGAACAGTTTTCAGTTTCAAAGTTGCACCCTTTGGTGTTTAGATCCTTCCTAGGCTGGCCGTAGGAGAATCCTGGGATTCTGGGTTCGGCCAAGCACTACGTGGGGCTGGACTCTGGGCCTGAGCAGCTGCTGCCTTGGAGGGTGTTGGCTTTTCTCCTTCCTGGTGGGTGTGGAGGGGTGAGGGGGGCGGTGGGGGATGGAAGATTTCAGTGGGAGTTGTTTATTGCTAAAGGTCTACAGGAGAGAAGACGATTTGAAAGGCAGGATACAGTAGGTTAAAAAGGTTGTCCTGTACGAAACACACCCGCAGAAATTGCACACATGTAAGGAAAATTGTGGCAGGAAAGAAGCTGGGCTCTTTTGGCTTTCCTCATTTCTGCCCCCAATTTTGCCTTGAACTTGGAATCCTATGTTATAGACATTGCCAAATGGCAACTCCAATCAGGAAACAGATGGTTAGGCAGTACCAGAAAACACAAATAATTATGTGGACCATGAACATTAGGAAACCCTGATGGAAAGTTTAGAACTATGTACATTTTTTTTTTTGGGTGAATATCAGACTTAAATAATGGGGAAAAGGATGGTCTAGAAATATTTTGCTAGGTATTGGAATTTTGTGGTACAGTAAATAATTAATCAACTTCTAGTTTATAAAAAATCTGCTGTGCTATATTATAGAATTCTTAAAAGTAAATTTTGTCAGTGATGGATGCGCTGAGGGCCCTGACTTCACCATGCAGTAGATCAGGTAGCAAAACTGCACTTGTACCCCATGGATATAGACAAAAAAACACTAAAAGGAAATACATAGATAAATAAATTTTGTTAAGCTTGTCTGCGTTAGTTTCTGTCTGGGTGGCTGTAAACACACCCTGGTCTCATTTCCGAGGCCTTGTGCCTCCTCTTTTCTCTCCTGGGACAGCTCTGCCCCAGTTTTTCCTGTTTCCAGCCTTTAGTCCCCTCCTCGCCCCCTCCCTGAAGCTTCCTCTGGTGAATTCTGCAGTTCATTCATTTCTTCTTCTTCTTTTTTTATTTTTTTATTCATTTTTGAGACGGAGTTCCACTCTTGTCACCTGGGCTGGAGTGCAATGGAGTGATCTTGGCTCACCACAACCTCCGCCTCCTAGGTTCAAGTGATTGTCCTGCCTCAGTCTCCTGAGTAGCTGTGATTACAGACGCCCACCACCATGCCCGGCTCATTTTTGTATTTTTGGTAGAGACAGGGCTTCAACATGTTGGCCAGGGTGGTCTCGAACTCCTGATCTCAGGTGATCCACCCACTGTGGCCTCCCAAAGTGCTGGGATTACAGGCAGGAGCCACCACACCCGGCCCTGGAGCTCATTCATTTCTATTTGTTTCTGAAAGCAGTGACTAAACATTACTAACCCCATTTTGGCACCTAGTTATATGCTTATCACTGTTAGAGAATACTATTGAAATTATCTAAGGAATATAATACTTCATCCAGTTTTTAAAACTCTGGAAAGCTAGATTCTGCAGTTTCTTAGTAGCCTATAACTGATTCTTTTTTTTTTTTTCTTTTTTGAAACGGAGTCTTGCTCTGTGACCTAGGCTGGAGTGCAGTGGCATAATCTGGGCTCACTGCAACCTCTGCCTCCTGGGTTCAAGCAATTCTCCTGCCTCAGCCTCCCAAGTAGCTGGGAATACAGGAGCCTGCCGCCATGCCTGGCTAATATTTGTATTTTTAGTAGAGACAGGGTTTTACCATGTTGGCCAGGCTGGTCTCGAACTCCTGACCTCAAGTGATCTGCCCGCCTCTGCCTACCAAAGTGCTGGGAGGGCGTGAGCCACTACACCTGGCCTATAACTGGCTCTTACTCTTGCTGTTGTTAGGCTTTTCCTCTGACTCTCTGCTCAATTAAAATGAAGATGAGGTTGACTTTATACACAATCCCTTCATATATATTTAAGGATCAGTGATGTCTCCTTTTAACTTCGCCTCTGCAGACCAAACACTACAGGTTCCATCAAAACCTGTTACAGCATGCTGATGTTTTTCAGTCTCCACTGGGAATATTAGTTAGCTATTAAGAATATTTTGCTAATTTGTTATCAAATATGGATTATCCTTGGCAATAGTCTACCTGAAATTTCCCCTGTGAAATGGACATGGTTCCGTAGGTTTGAACTTTGATCGTCTTTCTAAATTCAGCGACAGTTCTGTTTTTATTACCTAAAAACCACTTGCAAGAAGTCAAGTCCAGACTCTTCCTGGTTTTGTAGGAGCTTTTGTGCTTTGCAACCTGCCCCATGATTATGGTGTGACCTGTCAGGATTCCCTTCGTGGTTACTTAGCAGAGCGCTCAGGTCTATCATCATCAAAGAATGTCTAACTCTGCTTGGTAATGATGAAACTGGTGGGGGTTTTTGAATTACTCTTAAAAACTTGTTTCCCCAGGTAAGCTCATAGCCTGGATATTTTCCCGCATAAAAGATCAAACATTCCTTAATCTCTTCTCTATATCCCACCCTTTGAGACCTTCAGGTTAGAGAGGAAACATTCTGAAGAAATCCAAATACAAACAGTAGTATGTCAGAAGAAATGGTTTCAAGTGCTTGCTACAGAGAAATAGCATTGGCAAGGCGGGATCAGGGCTGATGATAATGATACAGGTTTTTATATTTCTGCAGGAGTTCTTTTTTTTTTTTTTTTCATTTCAAGCATAGCAGAGTTTCACCAAAGCAGGTAGAAAGAATGTGAGAAGGTGTTGTCATAAGATCCAGGCATGAGTGTATTTCTCCTTCTTAGAACCAGCCTCTTCTGGCAAGCCACTGGATTTCTTCAAGCCTCAGCTTCTCCATCTGTAGAATGGCTACAGCAGTGTTACTTGCTTCCCAGGAGAGGAGCATTCCATCAGCAGTAAAGTGTTCACTGATCTTCCTTTTGTTTCTCTGTCACAGCCTGGCGTGGTCCCAAAATATTGTAGTAATCAATGTGTTTTGACTTAATAGGTTTCTGAATACTCCCCATGCTTCACACAGACCATTTTGGATCTCTGAAGTTTTGCACCACACAGCCTATTAGGCAGTTGATCAACCTGTGACTACCTTGTTTGTGGCTTATTTTCCCAGCCAGAGCAGCCTGGATCTGCTGGCAACCAAGCAATCTTTGTTGTGAGAGGTTAACACGCTTCCTACAGTCTGCACAAGCAGGAGGCAGTGTGGAGGTGGGAGAGGTGTGGAGTTGGAATGGCTCCCAGGCTGCCGTCTTGGCTCGTGTGAGTCAGTGGCATGGAACACCCAGGTTCTGTGCATTTATATAAGGGAAGGAAGGCTGGTGGCCGTAAATTCTTTATATTTCCCAGTTGTCTCTCAGAAGTTATGAAGATCTGTGGGTATTCCATGTTCTTTTGGTCTTACAATGATAGTCATATTAGGCAAAGAGAACACAAAGCTCTTAAACATTGTCTGCTTGCCTTGAATTTCAGTGTGACGCACTCGTTCATTCCATTTATTCATTCAACAAACAATACTTAGCACTTACTCTGTGTCAGGCACTGTGCTAGGAACTGAGATTCCTACCTCAAGAAGCTTCAAGTTTATGGTGGAAGAGACAGGTAATCTTTGTGATCCAGGGTTACCTCGGCAGTGAGATGTGGGCCATGTGCTCTGGGGGAACCCGTGGATGAACCAAGAATCTTCCAATGTTGAGGCTAGGGAGGATAGGAAGGATGCACAGAGCAGAAGATCTTTAGAGTTTGATGCAATACAGTGTCGTGGAGAGGAAACATAGTGTCTTGAAGCAGAGCATAGCTGAGATTGAATTCCAGCTCTTCTTCTTAACAATTACATGACCCTCAGGCAAGTTACCTATTTTTTTTTGAACTTCAGCTTTTTCATGTGACAATAGGCAAAGAAGATAATAATGTCCTAAAACTTCAGCATAGTGCCTGGCAACCAATAGATTTTACCTTAATTAATTAATTAATGTCCAGTCATAAGTTTAAAATATATTAATTAATTAATGTCCACCTGTTTTCAATCTCTTCCTCTTACTGTTCCTCACATTGTTACTGGAGGCAAATTTTTGTAATGGAAAGAACACTGGAATTGGCTGTGCCACCAGCCTACTGTGTGACTCCAGGAATGCAGAGCTAGTTACACCTCACTGAAGACCTCCTATGGGGTCTGTGACGGGAAAGATCTGGGTTGACTTGTTTCCGGTGTTTGGCTATTAAGAGTAATGCAGGCTGGGTGCAGTGGCTCATGCCTGTAATCCCAGCACTTTGGGAGGCCGAGGCGGGCGGATCACGAGGTCAGGAGATCAAGACCATCCTGGCTAACACGGTGAAACCCCGTCTCTACTAAAAAATACAAAAAAGTAGCCGGGCGAGGTGGCGGACACTTGTAGTCCCAGCTACTCGGGAAGCTGAGGCAGGAGAATGGTGTGAACCCGGGAGGCGGAGCTTGCAGTGAGCTGAGATCCGGCCACTGCACTCCAGTCTGGGCGACAGAGCGAGACTCTGTCTCAAAAAAAAAATAAAAAATAAAAAATAAAAAGAGTAATGCAGCTACAAACATTCCCATACAAGTCTTTGTGTAACATATGTTTTCATTTCTCTTGGGTATACACCTAGGAGTGGAATTGCTGGGTCATGTGGTAGCTCCTTGTTTAACCTTTTGAAGGACTTCCAGGCTGTTCTCACATGGCTGTACCATTTTACAATCTCACCAGCATTGCATAAGGGTTCTGATTCCTCTACATCCTCACCAACACTTGTTATTGCCATTTTTTTTTAAATCTGAGCCATCCTAGTGGGTGGAAAATGGTATCCCACTGCAGTTTTGATTTGCAATCTCCTGGTGACTAATGATGCTGAGCGTCCTTTTTTTTTGCTTTTTGGCTATTTATCATAGTCTTTGGAGAAATGTCTGTTCAAATCCTTTGCCCGTTGTGAGAGTCACTGACTTTGCTATTTGTTGTTTGGACTCTCCTTCTCCTAGCTTGTGAGGATTGCTTTATCCTCTGAGGTTACACCGCAGATCCTCTCCTGCAAGTTGACGGATCTGGTTGTGGTGTAGTGGGTCTCAGCAGTAACAGCGGCCTGAGGACCACTAAAAATAAACATAAGGAGTGTCACTATGTTAGCAGCATAGGCTGTTTTATGCTGAAGTCACATCTCTGTGACTTAACACATTAAGCCCCATTTCTTCTTCATGCAAAGCCTGTGGTCCAGGCTGCTGCAATCTTAGGGCACAACTCTGCTTTCCATGAATGTCAACAATGTTGAGGGGACTCAGGAGCTTTTCGATGCTTCAGCCATTGTCCCCATCACATGGCCCCATACAATGGGAAGGGACCTGGGAAGTGTAGTCTTCCATGTCCTGGGAAGGGGTGACCTGGTATTAGTGAGCATCAGCAGTGTCCCTCGCTCCCATTTCATGGCGGGGTCAGTGACTTCTCGTGACAGCCTCATGAAGGTGAAAAAGCGGGGATGCTATTAGACACTCTGATATTTTCTGGAAATCTCACTGTGGCTCAGTGGAACTACAAAACTTCACTTAGGGCCACTGGAATTGTGTCCCTAATTATGTCCACTGGAATTGTGTCCAGATTCATCTGGAATATTTGCTTCTAATTCGACTAAACAGGTTTGGTACACCTTGGAATGGATTGTCTTTTCTGTCTTTTATAGAATAATTCCAGGAAAACGGTGTTTTGAGTATCTACTGTGTGCCAGTATTGTGCTGTGTGCTGCTTATACAGGATTAATCGGAGCACATCCCTGCTTCTTAGGGCTCATCCAGGTAGCACTGTACAAGAGTGGGGATAAACACATAGACTGACATCTCTGCTGTTGAGATTATTAGCAGGAGGAAAGACTTCTGGGAGCAGAAAGGGGGAATCCTTGGAGCTTTCTCGGGGAGTGGGAAGAGCATCCCAGGCCATTCTCTTTATTTTTAATTGTGGTAAAATATACATAACCCTTAGTATAGATCATTTAAATCATTCACAAGTGCACAATTCAGTAACATTAAATACATTCACAATGTCGTGTAACCATCACCACTGTCTATACCTATTAAATAAGAACGCCCATCCCCTGCCACCCTTTGTTCTGCTTGCTGCCTGTGGACTTTCCTATTCTAGGTACTTCCTATAAGTGGAATCTTACAGTATTTGTCCTTCTGTATCTGGCTTATCTCACTAAGCATACTATTTTCAAAGTCCTTGCTCTTTTTTTTTTTCTTTGAGATAGAGTCTCTCTCTCTCTGTCATTCAGGCTGGAGTGCAGTGGCACAATCTTGGCTCACTGCAACTTCTGCCTCCTAGGTTCAAGCAATTTTCCTGCCTCAGCCTCCCGCGTAGCTGGGATTATAGGTGTCCACCACCACGCCTGGCTAATTTTTGTATTTTTGGTAGAGACAAGGTTTCACCATGTTGGCCAGGCTGGTCTCGAACTTCTGGCCTCAAGTGATCCTCCTGCCTCAGCCTCCCAAAGTGCTGGGATTATACACGTGAGCCACTGGTGGCACCTGGCTTTCATTCATGTTGTAGCACATATTAAAATTTCATTCCTTTTCAAGGATGAATAATAAATACTCCATCTTATGTGTAAATAAAATTTTGTTTATCTCTTCATCTGTTGACGGACCCTTGAGCTGTTTCCACCTTTTGGCTATGATGCTGCTGTGGACGTGGGTGTGCAGCTGTGGGTGTCCATTCCAGTGGCACTCATGTTTTTAGAAAAATTTTACTTTGAGCTCTGAAACAGCACATATTCATTGCGGTTCAGGTAGAAAAATACTTAAAACAGAAAATCATCACTTTTACATTTAGTGATAATTTTTACAGTAAAAATATGTTACATTTATCTCCTTTTTTCTCTTTAAATATTTCAATAAATATATTGACTTTATAGATTTTTAGTATTTTATTAATTTATTGATATATTTAAATATTTCAATAAATATATTGAAATATTTAAATAAATGAAATTTATTACATAAATAAATACATAAAATATTTCAAATATTTTTAATGACCATAAACAATACATTGATGGGTATATCTCGATTTATTATTTCATTACTTTTAGATCATTTTGAGATTTATTATACATTACATTGAGATGAACATATTTATATAAATCTTTGTTGATAAATCTGTTATTTACATAAAAATGAAACTGCTACATCAAAGATATGAGCAAATCAAGGTGCTTATCACAAATGGCCAGATTACTTTGTGAGAGTTTTGCCACAGCCCTGCCAGGGTGTCGGCCCCCATGTCCTTAAAGCAGCACAGGAATGCTCTTGCTTAGAACTGTGCTTCCCATTCTGGGGGTTTGGCCTCTCTCTGCAGCCCCCACCTTTGGAGCACCCATTGTGGATGGGTGGAGACTGACTGTTGAGGAGAGTGTGCCTTGTTTAGTTATATACAAGAGTGATTCTCAAGCCTTTGTTCTGCCTCCACCGTCTCCATGTGGTTACACACTCATCACCAGTGAGTCTCATTTCTTGCAGAAGTATTCACTTTGGAGAGAGGTATATATGAGCGGTTTCTGGTAAGCATTTGAGAATCACTGATTGTACTAGCCAGAGAAAGAGAACCAATAAGATGTAGTAAGATGTGTGTACGCACACACACACACACACATATGCGTGCGCGCGCGCGCACACACACACACACACACACACAGAGCTGGCCAGGCTGGAGACCCAGGGAAGAGTCGGTGCTGAAGATCCAGTCCAAAGGCGATCAGCTAGCAGAGTTCCTTCTTCCTCCATGAGGAAGTCAGTCTTTTTTTTTTTTTTGAGATGGAGTTTCGCTCTTGTTGCCAGGCTGGAGTGCAATGGCGCGATCTGGGCCCACTGCAACCTCCGCCTCCCTGGTTCAAGCGATTCTCCTGCCTCGGCCTCCAGAGTAGCTGGGATTATAGGCGCTCACCACCGCGCTCAGCTAATTTTTGTATTTTTCGTAGAGACAGGGTCTTGCCATGTTGGCCAGGCTGGTCTTGAACTTCTGACCTCAGGTGATCCACCCGCCTCGGCCCCCCAAAGTGCTGGGGATTACAGGCGTGAGCCATCGCGTCCAGCCAGTCTTTTTCTCTTAAGGCCTTTGATTGGACGAGGGTCACCCATATCATGGAAGGTAATTTGCTTTATTCACAGTCTACTGGCTAAGTGTTATTATCATCTGAAAGACAGTCACAGAGACATCTAGACATCTAGCTGTCAGATCAAATATGTGGGTACTGTGACCTAGCCAAGTTGGCACATAAAATTAACCATCACACTGATTCGAAAAGTTCAGGTACCACTGACTTTAACGTTCTCCTACATATAGGCAAGAATTAAAACACACAACAAAAGTTTATTTTTACTCTGAACCACTTGAGGGCACCATGAACGAGGGAAATGGAAACTTGTGGCTCATCCGCTGTTCCTTTTAGAACAACCGACATTAGCACTACAGGAAACCTGAGGGGATTTCTCCACGCAAGTCCCTATTTTTGCAGTTGAGAAAGTTACAGTGACTGTGTGCAAGTCTACAGGGCAAGGTAACAGAGTGAGTGAATGAGGCCAGAACGCGAACTGTGTCCTCTTGACTTTGCATTCCATGTTCTTTTTTGAGCATTCTGATAATTTCTATTAATTAGTAATGGAAAGAATTTGAAATATATGTGAGTTGTTTTGGTTCCCATAAGTTACATATGGTGACGTGGCACGTAATGTTACGCAGATTGCATGAGTAAAGAATCCATATAACTTTTAAACATGAATTATGAAATGATAAACTTTCGGATTTCCAAATATTGTTGATACTGAGTCTGTAGCGAGTTTTGGCCAACACTCTAAGGGTTTTGTTTGTTTTTCCTTTTGTAAAATGTTGCCTTCAAGTAACACAAAGGCCTGTGATCTGTGAAGACTCAGTGTGCAAGGATTTCTTTGTTTTTCGTGGAGTGTGTGTGTGTGTGTGTGTGTGTGTGTGTTGGTTGTGGGGGCAAGAACTAGGGGAAAAGGAGATGCCAAAATATGTAAGCTGTGTAGTTTTTGTCCACTTTGTTGTAAAAACAAAATTGATAATGTAACTTTTGGAATCAAGTCTTCTGTATTTAGATTGGAATGATCTAATACCTCATCGTTACAAATAGACAATGTGTCTGAAAGGCTGAATTTTTGAGAGTGGATGGATTATTCAAAATAATGATTCTTAACCCATTTGTACAATTGTGGGTTCTGCTTCAAATGTCTTTTCTTTGTCCTTGCACTTTTGCAGTCAGTTCCTGTTCTCTGAAGAAGGAATTCTCTTGGTAATTTCTGCCCCCTTCTTTAGGTGGTTGGCCACCAGGGGGCAAGCGAAGAACAGTAGAAGCCGTCTGACGTAGCCCCTCATCACTGCAGATAAACTGGTGACGCTTTCCTGCCGCACTCAACGGCACCCAGAGGTTTCTGTCCGTTTGTGTTTGTGTGTAAGTGTGTGGGCTGAGTGTGTGTGGCAGTGGTCATTTGCTGTATTTTGACTGCATAAAATTGCCATGTTTTCCCCTTGGCCTCCTGGAAATCCTTTTAGGATGATTGTAACACAAGTAACAGTTTTAATGCAAATTCTCATAATTCTCATACTCCGAAGCTTAGCTCATTTGCATATTTCAGGCTTGCCAGTGCCCCTCTTCAGTGGCTTGAGACTTGGTCTTAATCTATTTACCTGACTGTAAAACAAGGTCAGTGATGTGGTTAGTATGTTCTTAGAGACACCGCACACTGAATCTGTGGGAGAGAGTTTCAACCATTGTACTCTGTTATTTTTTTTGAGATGGGGTCTCTATTGCCCAGGCTGGAGTGCTGTGGCGGGATCTCAGCTCACTGCAGTCTCCGCCTCCTGGGCTCAAGCAATCCTCCCACCTCAGCCTCCTGAGTAGCTGGGATTACAGGTGCACATCACCGCATCTGGCTGATTTTTTGTATTTTAAGTAGAGATGGGGTTTCACCATGTTGCCCAGGCTGGTCTCAAATTCCTGGGCTCAAATGATCCGCCCACCTCGACCTCCCAAAGTGCTGGGATTACAGGCATGAGTCACCACACCGGGCTCGGTTTTCATCATTGTATGTATGTATATGTGTATGTATGTATTTATTTACTTTTTAAGAGACAGGTGCTAGCTGTGTTGCTTAGGCTTGAGTATGAGGTGCGATCATAGCCTACTGGAGCCTTAGCTTCCTGAGTAGCTAGTACTACAGGTGCATGGCACCATACCAGGCTAATTCTTATTATTTTTTTATTTTTAGAGAGATTGGAGCTTGCGAGGTTACCTAGGCTGGTCTTGACCTCAGAAGATCCTCTCTCCTCAGCCTCCCAAAGTTCTGGGATTACAGGCTTCAGCCACTGTGCTGTGCCTTAGTATTATGAAATAATCAGAACCCTTGGTAGCATGTGATTTCTTCCTTAATCTCTTGTGCCCAGCCTGCTTCTTATTTTAAAATGAGGTTCATTTGTAAGTTGCCTTGCTCACTATTTTTGAACATTTAAAACAACTTTTTAGAATAGGTAAGAAGTTGAGAAAACAGAGGCAGAAAAAAATACACAACTAATTAAGGCATTCCAAAATATGTACCAGATGATCATACGGAGCAACTCTTGTTTTAGGAATTTCTTATTGGATGAATGATGAAAACAAATACAGAGCTGGCTTTGCATAATCAAGATATTGGAAAATAGTGGGGAAGGTAAATACTTATGGTGGGAATTTAATTTTCCCATAGAGTCATGCAATTTCAAAGAGTCATTTATATGGGGAAAAAAAAACTTGACTGTGGAATTCTGAATATTGGCATTACTTTCAGCAAGGGCTGTGTTCTTGCCAGTGTGTGGCTTAAGTCACGAATTTCCTCATATAATCTCTGTAAGAAAAGTTAGATGGATAATGAAGCCACTTGATCCTTTCATGCTCATTACAACATATATTCATTAAAATATAACACACAGGTAATTCTCCATTTCCCTAGTAGCTCTTACCACCTTTCTTGATCTGAGTGTTGAAGAGGCCAGTCTTCTTACTGGCTGCCCAGGCATTCAGCAAAACTCAGTCTTTGTAGGAATGTCTTAGAGCTGCTTTTTTAGATGGAACCTAGTCTATATCAGTTTACTAGTTCCATACGACGTGGCTAAACTAATTTTTCAGATGCTTTGAATGGAGTATAGAAGACTATTGCCTTACTAAAAAAGCAAACATGAAAACTTCAAGCCTCACAGTCAGCTCCTATCAATTTCCCTTTAATTACCTCCTGAAGTACCTGTTAATGGCTCATTAGTTATAAAAATAAATTATAGGTACTCTACCACCCTGTTTGTAGTTTCTTTAGTTTTTGATTTCGCTAACTCCAGGAAAATGGGTGTGTGGCAATAATACAGGAATGTGAGTCAAATTGCTGTGTAATTTTATATATTTAATAAAGTGTACAGCAGGGCTGTGTGCACACGGGGTTAAGCTATGGTGGAGGAAAGTGCTCTGTGAGAACGCTCAAGTCCTCGTACACCATGGTGGCTGCCTGTGTTTCATTTCACGACATAGTGCTCAGCAAATAGGGCTGATTGGTTTTCAGTCCGGTTTTGTGTGGTTTTAGGTTCATAATGGTTCCTTTTCATACATGGCCTTTGAAACTTGCTTGACACTGCAGTCATCTCTCATAGATAAAATAGGTCACAGTGGGTTTTAAACTCTTTTGTGTTTTGAAATAAAAATGTTATTCAGGCCGGGTGCGGTGGCTCACGCCTGTAATCCCAGCACTTTGGGAGGCCGAGGCAGGTGGATCACGAGGTCAGGAGTTCAAGACCAGCCTGGCCAAGATGGTGAAACCCCGTCTCTACTAAAAAATACAAAAAGTAGCCGAGCATAGTGGCAGGTGCCTGTAATCCCAGCTACTCGGGAGGCTGAGGTAGAGAATTGTTTGAACCTGGGAGGCAGAGGTTGCAGTGAGCCAAAGATGGCACCACTGCACTCCAGCCTGGGAGACAGAGCGAGACTCCATCTCAAAAAAAAAAAAAGAAAGAAAAAAAGAAAAATGTTTTTAAAATAAACTTGCACGTGGTATCCCAACCTATAAGGATAAAAGCAGAATGACTCTTTTTGGGAGGAAGGAGAAGAATCTCAGAGCCTCGGCCACACAGCTCACATAGAGACGTCACCCTGAGCCATAGGACATCTCAGAACTCAGTGTGAAAAACACCGAAATAGAAGATGAAATCATTTTTGTACTTACGTACTGTGTATTTCCACTCAATTTTTAGACTTGTTCAGCCACATATGTAGACAGAAACATTGTGTACCTTCATGGGCACTGAACTTTAGATCAGGAGTTGGCAAACTTTTTCCGCAGAGGGCTAGATAGTGTATACGTTCGGCTCTGTGGCCATATGGTCTCTGTCACCACTACTCAGCTCTGCTGCTGTGGCACGAAAGCAGCCAGGGACGTTATGGAAATCGCATGAGCGTGGCTGTGTTCCAGCAAAGCTCTGTGCATGCCAAAATTTCAATTCCATATAATTTGCACATATGATGAAATATTGTTTTGATTTTTTCTGATTTTAGCCAAAAAAAAACCTCTCGGCTTTTTTTTTTTTCTTTGCCTTTTAGTTATTGTAAAGGTAATAACATGAAAGAACATTTCAAAAGGATGAGAAACTCGTCTTTAATTCCATAATCTATATTCTTTTCTTCATACGTCACTGTATCTTATAATAATTGTGATTATAGTTGACCCAGAGTTCTGTACTTTTGCTTTTACTTACTTAATTTTTTATACATAAATCATGGTTTATGTAGTGTAGGTGTAAAATTCTCAGAAGAAATTATGTTTACTTTTTTTTAATGTTTACTTCTTTAATTGCGTCTATACCCAGTGTTGTTCTACCCAATCCGAATTTCTGATCTTTTTAAAAGCAATCTAATAACTGTTTTTTTAAAAAACCAAAATTATTTTTCAATTTGATGAGTTTGTATTTGTTGGTATTCTGGAATGTAAATCTCTGGAAAAGGGACACCCCGTCGCAAGTAGAATGTGAGGATGGCAGCCATGTTTTTCCTCCAACCCTTAACACTATCTTGGAGAATTCCCATGGTGCCGTTGAATATTTTGGTACTGAGAAATGTCTTCAGGAAAGCAGCAAATTGTTTTCCTAGAAAAACAAGCCTGAGAGCTCATTTCTCTCTTTAGATTGCCTGACATTTGCAGCTGAGTGAAACCATGGTGAGCATTGATTTATTTTACTGTAACATTATCAATTTTACTTACTGAGTCCTTGTATATTAAAAATATTTTAAAAAATAAAAACAGGGTATCGTTTTGCTTTACTAAATGGAGTCACCTCTTTTTCTCTTACTTTTGACAATTTGGTTGTCAAATTGTGTGAATTGTAAAAAAATAGCCCTGAGTTCAGAAAATGTTTACCTCAGGGATATCAAAAAAGTCATGTTAGTAGTAAAATAAGCCATTGATTGTGTTAAAACTCAAGGTGAGTCATTTAATTGCAATTATTTAAAAAATTCTTTCATTATTTACCTCTGGGGGAGACTGTAGATGGGACTGTATTAATGAAAATGCCTGTAGATTGGTTTAAATGATTCAGCTTCATCTCACCAAGGAGTTAGCATGTTCATTCATTTTACAAAAATGTATTGAGCACCTCACCTACTGTGTCTTGAGTATTTTGTTAGACACACAAAGTTGACTAAAACATGGACTCTGACCCCAAGGCCAAATCATTATTTCACATGTGCCCAGCGCTTTACAGATTACAAATAACATCATTATGTTCTCATAAGAATCTCATGAAGCAGATGTTTGTTCCATTTTATTCATGATGAAACTAAAACACAGAAAACATAGTGATCTCCCCAAGGCTGCCTGTAGCACAGTTCCTTAGATTCACAATTAGGTGACCTTTCCAAACCATGGAGATGGCTCTATAATAGTTTACAAAGGAGAGATAAGAAATGTCCACCATAGGTAAATACAAAACAGGCAGTAATACGTACGATCACAGAAGTTTAGCTAAAGTGGTACAGGAGTCCAGAAGAGGGAGAGGTGGTTCTGGGTAGGGGATGGATAAAGGGAATAAGGACTAGGGATAGGGATGGATGGACTGTGCACTTTCAGGGCAGGGGAAGATCATTCCATCCAGAGCTGGAAAAGCTTCAGAAAAGCTTAAGCCAAGCAGGATATGGCATGGGAAGAATGGAAATAGGAACGGTCAGTGGTTCAATTTACCTTGAAGATAGAATATACCGCATGGAATTATTAGAGATGAGGCCAAAAAGATGGAAAAGAAACACATCTTCCAGGTCTTTGATGCCAGGCCATAAAGCTTGAATTTTTTTTTGCTGGAAGTAGAGAGCCATTTGAGGCTTCTAAGCAGAAGTGTGCTAATCTGGCAGCAGTTTTGAACAAGGGAGTTGCAAACTCACATACCTGTAAAGGCCAAGAAGATAATAGAGAAGTGATGTGTGGAGGATGCAGCAAAAAGAGACGTTTTCTCTAGGGGACCACCCACCATTCAATGCTTTGGGAATGCGATCTGTTATTCTGCTGCAGATTTACAGTTCTCCTCTGCATATGTGCTTTATTGATATAAATTACATCTTTATACAATATGTTCCCATTGACATAGATTTGTAACTATTATGTGGTTATCTTTTAAATCTTACAGAAAAAGGAGTTAATAGTCAAATATACTTTAATACTGATTTTTGTGTGTACTTATGTAGTATACTTATATGTACTTATAAGCACTTATATGTACCTAACAATGTTCTTTATTTCTTCATGCATATTGAATTATTGTCTAGTATTTTTTCATTTCAACCTGAAGCATTTTTTGTAGGGCAGGTCTACTAGTGACAAACCCTCTTGAGTTTTTGTTTATCTTGGAATGCCTTAATTTCTTCTTCATTTTTGAAGGATAGTTTGCTGAATATAGAATTCTTATTTGACAGTTTGTTTTCTTTCAGCACTTTGCATGTCATCCTATGGCCTTGTGGCCTCCATGATTTCTGATGAGAAATTAACTGTTAATTTTACCATGTATACCTTGTGACAAGGCTGTTTTCTCCTGCTGCCTCCAGGATTCTCTTTTTGTATTTTGACAGTTAGATTATAACGTATCTTGTTGTGGACTTGTGTGAATTTATCACGCTTGGAGTTTGTTGAGTTTGTTGAATGTGTAGATTCATGCTTGGCCATTATTGCTTCAAATATTGTTTTGCCCCTTTTTCTCTCTCCTCCCTTTTTGGAACTCCTTTATGCACACGTTAGTGTGCTTGATGGTGTCCCACAGGTCTCTTTGGTTCTGTTCATTTTTCTTCATGTTTTAATTTTTGTTCTTCAGATTGGGTAATCTCAATTGACCTATCTTCAAGTTTGCTGATTCTTTCTTCTGTCTTTTCAAATCTCCTATTATACACTGAAGTTTGCTTATTGTACTTTTCAACTCCAGAATTTCTTTATGGTTTCTTTTTGTAATTTCTTCCTGTTTATTGATATTCTCTATTTTGTGAGACATCATTCTCATGATTTTCTTTAGTTGCTTGTATATTTTTTTCTTAAAGCATTTCAATGTATTTAAAATAGTCAATTTAAAATATTTGCCTAGTAAATTCAGTAGCTTCCTCAGAGATAGTTTCTGTTCATATCTTTTCTTTTTTTCCAGTGTATGGGTCATACTTTCTTGCAGGCCTTGTAATTTTTTTTTGAAACTGGGTTTTGAATATTGTAATGTGACAGCTCGGGTAGTCAGATTCTTTCTGATTCTCAGGACTTGTTGCATCTGCTTATTGTGGTTGCTATTTCTTTGTTTAGTGACTTTTAGAAACTAATTTTGTTAAGTTCTGCGTTCTTTGTCATGTATGTCCATGGAAGCATATGTTTGATTAGCTTAGCAATTTGACAAAGATTCCCTCAAACATCTGGAACAAAAAAAGAAAAAAAAATCAGAGAGCCAGTGTGCTGTGTGTATTATGCCTTCAACACTCAGTCATACAATTCCCAACTCTGCCTTAGCCTTCACTTCCTGCTTGTGCAGAGCCTGAAAGTCAGACAGAAGTGAGAGCTTAGGGCCATCTCAGGTCTATTCTGAGCATGTGCCCTACCTTTATAGCATGTGTATGGGCTTTTAGAATCCCAGGAATACATGGGAACTTTTCAAAGTCCTTATTTGGAAAAGTATGGCACTCCCTAGGCTTTCCTTTTAGGTTTTTTTGCTATCTGTTGTTTGCCCCAATTTGTATTTCTTTGCCCCAGGTGTTAGCAACTAAGTCATGTACTTTTAATGAATGACAAATGTTTGTTGGGTAGTCACTTTACCACCCAGGGAAAGTTCTGAATTTGCAAAAATAATTCAGAACTTATAGCCCTTTATATCAGTCCTTCAGAGACACCAGACAGGTTAAAAGAAACACAATTATTTGAAAGCAAGGTCTGCTCTCCTTCCAGCACTAGGAACTGTCACCAGGAAAGTGGGTTGCTGTCTTCAAGACCACAATCGAACTGGATAGGAGGAGCATGGGGCCAGGGTAGGTTAAAATGCCATAAATCTCTCCTACTGAAATTCAGTTGCGTTTTTCTTTTGTGTTCACCTGGCTGCTGTAAACCTTTGACCAGTTCCAGCGTTCAGATTAAGTTGATTTTAACAGTTTTTGTCCATTTATTAGCTGTTTCTATGCAGGAACAGGCCCTTGGAATTCCCTACTCCACGATTTTCACTGATGTCACTGTGTGCACATGTGCCTTACAAATAGTGTGTATATAAAAGAAAACATATGTGTGAGCTAAGTGCAGAATGCTACCTTATTACCTTTGGTATAAAGAGAATTGGAGAGGACAGAGATTGAAGGAGAAGAAAGGAGGAGGAAATGGAGGAATATTGACTGGCCCAGCTTCAGGCACCAAAACATAATACAGTCTTCCTAGAAAGTTATGCAGTTTAGGTATCTGTTCTATTCGGGGACAGTGTGTGGTTGCCTGTAACAGAAAACTGATTCATTCTGGCCCACACAAATAAAAATTTATTTGACTCACATAACAGGAAACCTGGGGATGAACAGGTAAGAGCCAGAGTAGTGGCCTAATGATGCTGTTAAGAACTCAGGTCTTATTGATCGTTCTCTTTCACTGTCATTAGAATATTGGCTTCTGTATTCTCCGTCGTTGCCTCTTGATCTCAAGATGGTTGCTGTAGCTCCAGCTAGCATCTCTGCATTCAAGGCACATAATATACAAAAGTCTTTTCCTGGCAACTTTTAAAAAAAGTTGGAACAGAAAGTCCCCGTCAGAAGACTTCTTGTATTTCATTAGCCTTAAATAAGTCACATGCTCACTCTTATATCCATCAGTGGTCAAAAGAAGAGATTACCATGACAAGTCTGTGATTCTTCTGTCAGGGCTGGGGAAGGGCCTCCGAGAGATTAAAGGAGCAGGGTTCTGTAAGCCAGGAAGAAAGAATGAATAACTGTTAGGTGGGCAGTGGACAATGGCTAGATAGAAGCTAAGAAGGATGGCCGATAAGGGTGTGAAGTGGCTGCTTGGAAGGGTACCAGGTACCTGCTTTATCCTAACCATGTCAAGATTGGAGCAAGCTGTCATCTTTATTAGAGAACTGAGGAGTTAGAAGTGAAGATTAGAAATACAAAACATACAGACAGTCATGTAATAGGGTTAACACCAGAAGTGTCAACTCTGAGCCAAAGTAAGCTAAAGCCTGTGGTGTGTCAGATGCTGGAACAGGAGCCCAAAGTCCATGTTGGGGCCCAGGTGGAGGGAATAGAATTCTGCTGAGTGCCTGGTTTCTGGCTCTGGCTCCTGCCTCATGGGAGTTTAGGTTACATTTAGAGCTGGCAAGCAGTTTACAGCAGGTGTGGCAATCTCCAGGCCCTTAGATAACTAGTTAACTCTGGGCATGAACACAGTCTTGCAGGGGCTAGCAGATTCCAAGCATCAAACTAGAGACAGGAGAGGGACAATTTAGGGCCAAGCGGGGAAATTGGCAAGAGTCCCAGGCCCAGGAGGAGCCCGATTTCCTGGGCAGTTACCAAAATCGGAGCTTGGGAACAAGGCTTAAGAGGTGAAACCCTGTTATTTAGGGTTGGAGGCAGCCTGGAATTGGGGAATTAGGAGCTCTTTGACTAAAATTGAGACTTTAGGGTGGAATTATCAGCCACTGCTACTTGGCGCAAGACCCCAGAGTGGGCTGAAGTCAAAGGCCTCCTGCCTCAGTATGGGCTTGATCCTGAGGATTGGAAATTAGCCTGAACCTACTACCTATGGATCAGGGGTTTCCTGTTGGGGCAGGAGAAGAAAGGATGTAGCTTCATAGGAGATACATACAAGAACTCTTTTGGAGATAGCATTTACAGGGCTTGGAAAGAAGACAATGCTGAAGGGTGAGCCTAGCTGGCTGGCTTTATCTAAAATATGGAATACAGAAAGAATAAGAATTGTTGACGCTAAAACACCTTGGGTCTGAGCCTGTGAGTACATAGGGCATCTAGGAGGAGATGTTAGTAATGGATTCTATGAGACTAGGACGTGGGAGATCTCTACAGCCAGAAATAAAGACTGGAGCCAACCACATCGCGTGAGTGAGATTGCGAAGGGAGAGGGCGTTGGGAGTTTGGCACATTGTTTCTGTGTATGCGCCATGAAGGAGAAGCCGCTCCAAGGGTGGTATTTATTTCCATTTTATTTTATTGCTTTTTTCCCAGATTCCTCAGATTTCTGGTTGATTCTTCTTTCCTAATGTTTTTCATCTATAACCAGTTTCTCCAAAATAGCTGCATTTTTCCTTCCTTCCCTCCCTCCCTCC
>NW_012118487.1:3756605-3761709 GCF_000951035.1 Colobus angolensis palliatus | reverse complement strand
GTCAAAAGGGCCGGGTGTGGTGGCTCACACCTGTAATCCCAGCACTTTGGGAGGCCGAGGCAGGTGGATCACTTGAGGTCAGGAGTTTAAGAGCAACCTGTCCAACATGGTGAAACCCTGTCTCTACTAAAAATACAAAAATCAGCTGGCTTGGTGGCCGTAATCCCAGCTACTTGGGAGGCTGAGGCAGGAGAATTGCTTGAACCCGGGAGGCGGAGGGTGCAGTGAGCCGATATTGCACCACTGCACTCCAGCCTGGGTGACAGAATGAGACTCCGTCTCAAAAAAAAAAGAAGAAGAACATGTGCCACCTTCTCCTCCATTCTTTCATCATGTGGTAAATGGGAGAAAGGTTGAGAGAAAGGATGACGCTGTCTTATCATACTCACATCAAGGTTAATTCTAGGTTGGACGATCTGACCACACCCTGTACCTTGGAAGCAGCATTCTCTTCAGCCATGGAAGGTTCTTTTTTTCTGTATTTAGTAGTTAGAGGTGGAACTTTTAAGATTTATGTTAATAAGGAAGAGGAAATCAATTAAAACCTATTTAATAAAATGAATGATTTTGTAAGTTGGCGTAAGGGTGCGTCAGCATAAGTAGTAGAGAGTAGAAAGCTGTAAGTTCCTGATGGTCAAAATGGTCAAGTTGTTATTCAGACTTGTGATTTTAGGGTATGGGTGTCAACTGCTTTTTCAAACATATATGACAAATCTAAATACTTCCCAGAACTGAGGTCGAAGCTGCAGATAAGGTGAGCAAGTCATTTACTGATGAACCCAGGACACTTTGGAGAGGGAAAGGCAGGATTAGGAATAATTGCACACAGGACATTTCTGGGCAGAGTGGGACTTATGGTCACCCTAGTTCTAGACCTCAGCACTGGTTCCCAGATCCCATATTTCAAGGTGAAACGAAATCACAGTAAGGCATTTCCTTCTTGTTCTGGCATCTAAGTTGAAGGACTCTTCTCTTCTATAAAATACAGGTGGCTCAAGGTCCTGGAAATGCCGGAAGGAGATTGTCTTCATTGTCAGGCCTTCCCCTTGCATTGCAAGTCAGGTGACGGTGTTTGCAGACTGTGCTGAGTGGATTCAGGGCCCGGCCCCGTCGGTCCTTAATGACTTCAATGTGGGTTTTTAATCTCCTGCCCAAGTGTTATCTTACTTGCCCAGACAAGTCGTTCGCCGCTACAGGAGAGTGTGGGAAAATTAACACTGCCAGAGCAACCGGGGAAGGGAAGAAATGTCTGAAGGTAGAAATGAATTGCATTAGGATTTATTTTAATACAGCCTGGAAACACACAACTTTAAATCTCTGGGCTGCTTAAGGAGATCCCACACCTTTCCTTGGAGGGAAAAAGAAAAAGAGGATTGAAAAATACACAGAGTACAGCTATCTTTAATGTTTGAGTTAGCTATCAGGAAACTCGAAATAGTGAATGTAATAAAATGTTGACAGCAGTTTCACTTAACATGCGGTAACTCTGGACTAGAACGACATCTTTGGCACCAAAGGAAATCAAGAGAATAAAAGCAGCAGTCGTCAGGATTTGAAGTAAGCCACAGATTATTACCATCTGTACATTTTACAGACCTCTTGCAAAAACCAGAAACCCCGGACCCAGACTGGAGTGTAAGTATATTGAACTCTGGGGTGTGGTGTTAGATGAAGGAAACTCAGAAATTGGTCTGAATTTTTAAATACAGTACTTCATAAAACCTGACTATTCTGTTCTGGCGATGTTAGAATTTGTCTATAATCTGAAACATCAGATTTATTTGGAGGGGTTACTTGCATGTCTCATGTGGGATATCCCATTGTTTCAAACCTTTACTATACCAAGGCTTCATACTTCCGTGATTTCTCTGTGAATGTAGAATTCTCTGTAAATTGCTCTCTGATTTCCGATTGTTCTTTTGTGGTGGATTTTGTGTCCTTTCCTGAAACTTGTGGAAAGGTCATCACGAAACACATATAAGTGTCTTGGATAATGAATTGGTTCATCACTGCCATAGATCACTTAGCTTGGACTTTTCTATTATTCTTGAGAAGGTATTTTCGATGAACCTGCATTAAATATCAGTAGAAGTTTTCACCCAGTGTTTATTTGACATTGTAACTTGGGCCAATGGTTAGATTCCCTACAGCTGAGACTCATAGATAGAGACTAAACATAAAACATGCAAGTTTCACATCATGTCTTTGTGTGTGTCTGTGTGTTTTAATCAGGGCTTATATTTGTTCAGAGATATTAGACCTGAACTCCTAAACTCTAGCCCTTGAAAAACTAGATTCATGATAGGGGGGAGGGGGGATGGTGAGTTTATTATTTTTTATAAAAAGTAAAAGTGTTTTAAAATAACAAGTGGTGAATAAGAGAGGCCCATTTATCTAAAATGTTTACATAAAAATAGAGTCACATCCTATGTAAATGGGACTGTTAGGTAAATTATTTGACATCTCGTGGAGAAATAGAAACTTTCTCATAAATGGTTTTGATATAGAGCACTGAAAATAAAATTTAATGGAATCATTTCAACTTAAAAATGACAATTAATGACAGATTGGAGAAGTCAGCCAATTATCACTTAGTGCTTTTCTATCCAACACATATGGAAGATTGCTTATAAACAGGGAATGTTTTTTTAACATGCATATGAATTTAGTATAATATTTGTCAATTCTTAGCTAGTTTGGCAACATTAAAATCTTGGATCTTTGATACTTAGACTAGTCTCCTGAATATGAAACGTTCCATAGATAGATTTGTTGATTCTCTGCAATCCCTGAATCTTAATGTTTAAACAAGAAACTCTTCACCCCGGTATTTTTCTTTGGTAACCTAAGATTCACAGAATGATGTAACACAGAGTATTTGGCCAAATTAAAATCAGGGAAGGTGCCAATAACAGAATTAATTCCCACACCTGGCGAATACGAGGTTAGCAAGTAAGTTAAATCACACACATTACTTTGAGGGTTTAATTCTGAAAGCTACTCATCCAAGTGTTCACTTTGAAATTTAATTGTGCGTATTTGTGTCTCTTCTCCTGAAGGGTGCTCTTCTGTTAGGGCATCCCATGCCGTTTTTTTAAATGAATGGTGCAGATTCTTTTAGTTCATAGGCTTGTCTTGGGGCAGTAATGTCAGCATGTGTGAAAGGGGCTGTGGGCCTTTCTGGACACTTGGGTCCTATTTGATAAATTATTGCTTCAATACACTAAATGGACCCCAGTGTCCTAGAAACATTCATATCATTTCCACATGTTCACTTCTTTTTCCTGGAAAGTGTAACTTACGACAAGGGTAGCTTGGAAATCCAAGCTTGTTATTGAAGAAAAATGAATGGTCGTCTATTTGGCATATGTTTTGAAAATAACCTCAGTGTGGGAAAATCTTTTGTGAAGTTTATTATGAACATGTTTATAGTATACTTTTAAAATGTATATGTAAGCATCTTAAGGCTTAAGAGAAAAGTGCTTAGTAGGCATAGTTGATTTCTTCTATTGCAACAACACACATGAGCAAGCAAGAAGATTTTATGTAGCGGAAGGTATGGTTGGAATGATTGTTGAGGAATGTTAATGATTTGTCTGGAAGCATGCAAATGTGGGGCAAGTGCAGGCCCTTCACTTCCATCCTGGCTTCCTTTTGAAGTGACATGTGGCATTTTGCCTGCCTTGTGATGCTACTTTGATAGGAATCTTCTGCCTGTGGTGCACATTCGGAGAATGCTCTGGCTGCAGCTGCTCTGGTTTGGGTCAGGAGTAGGGCAGGCTTTGCTGAAGCTGGCAGCTGCCCTGGCCAGTCTCCTCTGAGTTTGCTTCCAGCCTAGGTCTCACTCCGGCCTGGTGGTAGCATCTTGCTGCAGGGATGGACCCCTCAGAAACATCCTAAGTGCATACCCTGGGGTCTCAAACAGGCCGGTCACAGGATTCTAGGACACTGGGGCCCATTTAGTGTATCGAAGCAATAATTTATCAAATAAGACTCAAGTGTCCAGAAAGGCCCACGGCCCCTTTCACACATGCTGACATTACTCCCCCAAGATGAGCCTATGAACTAAAAAATCTGCACCATTAATTAAAGAAATGGTGTGGGCTGCACTAACAGAAGAGCACCTTTAGGAGAAGAGATGCAAATACACACAATTAATTGCAAAGTGAACACTTGGATGAGTAGTTTTCAGCATTACATGCTTAAAGTAAGGTGTGTGATTCAACTTACTTGCTAACCTTGTATTCGACAGGTGTGGGAATTAATTCTGTTATTTCCACCTTCCCTCATCAGTCTCCATCCAAACTGAAGGGCATTTCAGGGATCTGCCTCCAAAGCCTTGTCTAAAAGCCGTCCCTCCTCTCAGCCATCTGCCCCTGGCTGATTGCAGCTAATGGTAGGGTGGTTCATGTGAACATCGCTTTGCAGTTAGCTGTCTCGGACCCCGGGGGGTGACAGCTCCCTTGCCCAAGAATAATGGGGTGTTTTGTTGTTATGGAAGAAGGGAAGGGAGATGTGAAAGTGCCACTTGATAAAAATAGTTTGTTTTTTTTTTCAGTAGTGTCTGTTTAATAGTTAGTGCATATATATTAATGTATATAGCTTTATTTTTTTTGACACTTAGCCCTATGGGATCAAAACAGTCAGCTACCAAGTCTTATTGAGAATTTACTATGGAAAGTCTTGGAGATTTGGTCTGTGGCATCTGACTGAGGAGAGAGGACTTGTGAAGCAGCAGGGAGGGAGATGAGTGGATAATTAGAGCTAAATCGTGTGGTAGAGGCTGGGAGGGGGTTTGGAGGGGTTTGGAGGACAGGAAGATCAAACGAGCCTTCCTCTCCCTTCTCTAGGGTAATCCTTCTGCCTGGTAGGATTGGGTGCCCCATAGGACTGGTTATCCCTCAGGACTGGTTATCCCACAGGACTGGTTATCCCACAGGACCGGTCATCCCACAGAACCGGTTATCCTGCAGGACTGATTATCCTGCAGGTCTGATTATCCTGCAGGTCTGGTCATCCCACAGGACTGGTTATCCCACAGGACTGGTTATCCTGCAGGACTGGTCATCCCACAGGACTGGTTATCCCTCAGGACTGGTCATCC
>NW_012118487.1:3720729-3755941 GCF_000951035.1 Colobus angolensis palliatus | reverse complement strand
ATCCCACAGGACTGGTTATCTCACAGGACTGGTCATCCCACAGGACTGGTCATCCCGCAGGACCGGTTATCCCACAGGACCGGTCATCCCGCAGAACCGGTTATCCTGCAGGACTGATTATCCTGCAGGTCTGATTATCCTGCAGGTCTGGTCATCCCGCAGGACTGGTTATCCCACAGGACTGGTTATCCTGCAGGACTGGTCATCCCGCAGGACTGGTTATCCCTCAGGACTGGTCATCCCACAGGACTGGTCATCCCTCAGGACTGGTCATCCCACAGGACTGGTCATCCCACAGGACTGGTTATCCCGCAGGACTGGTTATCTCACAGGACTGGTTATCCCGCAGGACTGGTCATCCCGCAGGACTGGTCATCCCACAGGACTGGTTATCCCACAGGACTGGTTATCCCGCAGGACTGGTCATCCCACAGGACTGGTTATCCCTCAGGACTGGTCATCCCACAGGACTGGTTATCCCATTGAAGGCAGTGCCACCGCTGCCTGGATTCCCAGCCTCCCACATGCGGACATGTGCAGGTCATCTCTGAATTTGAAGTTCTGCCCGATTCAGCTTCTTAGTCGACTTGTTTTACCTCTTCACCACGTAACTTAAAAGATGTTCTGCTTCCATTCCTTTTATCTTCATACCCCTTACCTCTGGGGTCCTTCCCACCTCCTGAATCCCGGGCAGCTGGGGAATGGAGGAAGCTTCCCCCAGCCCTGCCTCCTCCTTCGGCTCGGCCCCAGTGCTGCTGGTGTCCTTGTCTGCTTTGCAGTCCCCTTCCTTGGTTTCTGGAAAGCTGCTCTGTCCTTGTTTGCATCGACGCTGTTGGTGGCACAACTCCCTCCCATGCCTCTGAGGGAGAATCCTGATATCCCCAGGATTCAGTCCTGCCCATCCCTCGCTCTCTCCCTGGGATAATGATAATTCATCCACTCTTGTCTCCCTACAGGAGTCAGTCATTCACTTCTCAAACATTTGTCGAGTGCCTTTTATACCCCAGGAACTGATCCAGGCATTGGAGTAGAAGGATGAGGCCAAAAACTGCGTCCCTGCCTCCTGGAGTCCACAACAAGGAAGGGGGCAGTAAACAGGCCTCCCCAGCACAGCTGGAAGGACAGCCCCTGGGGAAGTGCGGGCTCCCTGGGAACCCTCAGAGGGGCGCCATGCCTGACCTCAATGCACAGCCCTATCCCTAAGCCCTCACTTCCCCCTCAGCCCCCGGATGACCTGTCCACACCTCACACAAAGCAGGTCCACGGGGAAACCCACAATCTGTTCCTCCAAGCTAAGTGCCCTGCTGTGGCCCGTTCCTGACGCTGTGACCCGCGTCTCCCACCTTATGCTGGCTGCAAGCCTGGGAGTCCCACTACAGCTCTAGTTTCCTTCAGATCCTTACCGCTTCAGCCACCCACCCGGCAGCTCTTCTGCTGTCGTTACACTCAGCTCTGCTTCCAGCTTTCCATTCCTGCTGCCTCTGCCTGCGGCCAGAGCCTCCCTGCCTCATTCCCACACTGTTTCATATTTATAGATGGGGTATTTACTTCCTCAGAGATTTAAAAAAATTACTCAAGTGGTTTATGTTCATGTTGGAAAATAATTAGAAAATACAGAAAAAGAGAAAGAAGGGAGGAAGGAAGGGAGGGACGGGAAAACCACACATTTCACCGTTCAGACAATGTCCCTATTGATGCTTTGATAGTTATCCCTCTAGACTTTTTCCCATGTATCTATTGAAATATCCTCATCTATACAAATGTGAAAAATGTCTTACAAATAATGATTATGTTATCTGTATTGTTTTGTAGTCGACTTCTTTATACTTAGCTTCTATGATTGCTTTTCCATATCTAGAAATATGATAATTTTTTTCATGGCTGCATAATTTTTGGAAGCAATTTGCCCCTTAATCTCTACGTCATTTCAGTGTATTGTACACACCGCCCCTAAGTCATCCTCACACTTGATTGTTCTTGCTGCTCTTCTGCTGAAAAGCATAGGCAGCTTCCTATGTCCCTCCGCCACCCCGCCCCACATTCTTCTATGGGAATGGTTGTGTGCCTTTCTCAGTCTTCAGGATGCTTTCTCTCCTCTGAATAAGATCTATTATTTGGTCCAAGCTTGGTAGCTGTCACAGGCTACACCTTGGGATTAGGAGGGGCAGTTCCTGGGATCCCAGGGTGCCTTATTCATCGCCGCACTCCTGCTGTGGCCCATTCTCTCTCCCTCTCCCCAGTGTTTCAGGGTGTCACGTGCTGCCAGGTCTTGGGACTGAAGAGGTGACCAAAGTGCCTCTGAACTCCAGCTCCTACTGCGGTAGGGTGGATACAGCCATGTAAACAGACAAATGCAATAGGGCAAGGTCAAGAAAGGGTGTCCATCCAGGTGACATTGGAGCTGGTCTTGCCCTGTGACAGGCACTTACGGAGCTCAGCTGGCAGTGATCGAAGAGGATGACAGCGGGCATTTCAGGGGTGGCAGTGGGGACTGGGGGCAGTGGTGGGTGTTGGTGTGGCTTGGCATGACAGAGGCAGTGGGGCCAGGGCATGAACAGGCTTACAGAACCGTCTGCACTCACCCACTGGACAGTTTTGATGAGACAAAGTAAATGGTGATGCACAGAAGGCCAGCATGGCCCTTGCATGCAGGGAACTCGTCACTGAAACCAAGATAAATTTCTGTATTTTTATGATTTTGGTATCACAAGTCAAATCCTGAAACCCACACGTCAGTGGGGTGATCCAAATGATCTTACTGAACTGAATGGAGCTTTTTTTTCTACTATACCAAAGACTGGAAAGACTTTTGATACCTAGGACTTTATTTTCCTTGTCACAATATTCTTTATATTAGGATTTGTTCATATCAGTTATGTATACTGACAGATTAGATTAGATTAGATATTTACTGACAGAATTTACTGGCAGATTAGAATATGTGTGTGTGTATGTATTTGTCAATATATTAAAACTAGTCAAAAAGTCTCTTTGCTGTTTAAAGATAATATATAATTCTGCAATTAAATATCTGTATCCCTTTAAAATCATATTCTTTTTTTTTTTACCAATGTCTACCTATTTAGGATGTAGTTCACTGTGAATTTTTAAATCAAAGAAAATAACTTGTTCCAGTTTTTGAAAAGGGAGACGAGGAATTATTTCAGCTGCACAAATAGAACACAGTGCTTTAAACTGTGAGGGACTTTCTCACTGGGTCCAGCCTCATCATTACACAGAAAAGGAAACGGGCCCTCTAAGGTGAAGCAATTTGCCTAAAATGACATAGCTAATTAGTGACCCAGCCAAAACCCAAATCCAGGACTTCTGGCTTTCAGTGCTGTGACCTTCCCACTATTCCATGCTGCCAGCTGGCTCAAAACAAAACAAAACAAACAAACGAAAAAGAAGAAAAAGAAAAAGAAGAAAAAATTGGAGAATTGAGTTGATGCATTGCTTGAATTTCCCTGCCTCTTTATAGAGTGTGAAAAATCCTGATGTACTTTAAAAGAAACATTTAAAAATGTATCAGGACTTGTAAAGAAAATCAGGAATATTTGTGATATGCTAATTAGAAAGTAGCTCATTCTTCGAGAAACAGGAAACGTGGCAGAGGGAGATGCTATTCAGAGTAACTTAAGGAAACTTCAAAGGTAAGACAAAAGGGCGTTCTTTTTATTTATTTGATAATGTGTGTGGCTGTCATCAAATTTCTGATAGGGCCTGACACCTTTATGAAAAACCCCATAGACACTGGAGGAATCCCTCAGACACACGGAAGGAAAAGCAAATGATTCCATTTCCATCCGAGTTTCCGTAGGTGGAAGACAGGGCCTTTCCCACAGTGCTCGCCTGCCAAACGTCTTCCTGTGGAAACTTGTCAGTGCCACCATTAGTTGTTTGCAAAGGGATTATGCTTTGGCGGCCATGCTAATCACTCCAAGGTGACCCTTTATTTGGAGAAACAAATCCTTTTCAGTTGTTGTTACAGTACACTAATCCAACCATGCAAGTAGTTGTTTGGGAAAAAGTTATCAAAATGCATTTTCTCCCCACTACGTCTTTCTCTCCAGATCTCACCTAACTAAAAGTGCTGTTTCTTCCAAAGAGGTTCAAATTGACAGGGAGAAAAACACCAGAACCTGGTCAGATTTCAAATTCAGGAGCAGACAGGACCCCTTAGATCTCGGAAGGAGCTGCCCCCACCACTGAGGTTCAACAAAACCTCCAGGTGGGAGTGGACTGTCCTGTTACCTTGGGGGGTCCTCACCCTGCTGCAGTGGGACAGATGCGGCTCTTTCTGCCCGTCTGTGTTTGACCATTGCTGGTGTGTTTGCCGCCATGGTGCAGTTTGTTCCACTGTAGTGTTCATAGGCACCCGAGAAGAGGCAGAGCCGGAGTGCTTTCAGCCTCTCTTAGCCTGTGGTAGCCTCTAGGGGAGAGATAAGGGCCCCTTAAAATACCAGTTCTGACGTGAGAAGTGACGTTCAGGCAGGGTTTAGTAGAGCGTGGGGATTTTGGAGCTGGAACCCACTGGCTTGGAATCACAGTTTTGCATCTTAGCTGTGTGACCATGAACAAGTCCCTTTGTCCCTGGGTGCCACAGCTTCTTTATCTGTGAAATGGGTTGTGGTGATTACTGATAGGGATGTTTGGAGGACACAACGTGACAACGTATGTAAAGTGCCTCGCAGAGTGCAGGGCTCATTGTGGGTCCTCAAAAATAGTAGCAGTTATCCTTTTTCCTATATTTATGATTATCTAAACACTAATATACCAACAACCAAATATTAATTTATGGCTCAGTGGATGACTGCAAAGTGTAAAGCCCCAGGTAACCACCATCCAGGTAAAAACTAGAACGTTATAGGATCACAGGCCCCTCATGGCTCCCCTTCCACATTATTTCCCCTTCCCTTCTTACCAAATTTAGCCATTTTCCTAAACTTCTGACACTCACTCAGCAGATACTTCGTGAGGGTTTCCTAGGTTCCAGGCACTAGACCACAGAGTTCTTGTCCCCAGGGAGCTTACGTTTCAGAGGCAGGAGCCAGACAACAAAATCATAAGAGAATGAGGTGATTTCAGATAATGGTACGTGGTTTTTGTTTTTTGTTTTTTTTATTTTTGAGACAGAGTCTCACTCTGTCATCCAGGCTGGAGTGCAGTGGCGTGATCTTGGCTCACCGCAACCTCCGCCTCCCTGGTTCAAGGATTCTCCTGCCTCAGCCTCCCAAGTAGCTGGGATTACAGGCACCCGCCACCACACCTGGCTAATTTTTGTATTTTGAGTAAAGATGGGATTTCACCATGTTGGCCAGGCTGATCTTGAACTCCTGACTTCGTGATTCGCCTGCCTTGGCCTCCCAAAGTGCTATGATTACAGGCATGAGCGACTGCACCCGGCCAATGTTAAGTGTTATGAGGAAAATAAAACACACGAATGGGCCAGAGAACAGCCGTCAGAGGGGCCTCTGCAAGGTGGCCAGGGAAGGGCCTTCTGAAGAAGTGACAGAGAACAGCCATCAGAGGGGCCTCCACAAGGGTGGCCAGGGAAGACCCTTCTGAAGAAGTGACATTGGGAAGACCCAGGGAGGGGGTGCCCACGGCAGGGGGCAGTGGGAGGCCCCTGAGCAGGAGAGGCTGGGACACATTTGCGTGGCAGGAGGAAGCCTTGCAAGAGTCGGCAGGGTTTACACCCTGAGGGCCCGATACAGGCTTTGGGGGCAAATTGGGTTTTAAGACGGACGGTAATTAGTGTTCTGAGGAAAAACAAGGAAACTCAGAAGAAGCGGGGATCACCGCCCACCCCCCTCTCTAACAGTGCCCTGTAGGACTTAGACAGTGCGGTTTCCTTGTAAACACAGGGCCTCCCTGGGCCATCGCTACCACCCCGTGAGGCCTACAAGGAAGGCGTGGTTACTTCCGGTCAGAGAGGAGGTGGCAGACACTGCGAGGGCCTAAGGCTTGTCGTGGAACTCCTTTTTCCACACCAGGGAGCCCACTCATCTCACTGGGGGTGTTTAGGTTGCTCATGTCGTCATGGCTCAGGATCTTCCGACCTAAGAAACAAGCCAACTCCTGCAGGAAGCAGGTAGCCTCGTGCCTGCCACAAGGTCATCGGAGAACATGGGTGGTGTACAGGACTCAGGAAAGAAGGGGTCCCGGTGAGTGACGTGGACACGGAGCACAGTGCCTCCCAGCCCCGGAGAGTCCCAGTGTGAGATGCTGTAACGCCCCTGAGAAGCTCTGCAGTAAGGAAACTTATGAACCGTGCCCCCCACACCAGGCCATGGGAGCTCTTCTGTATGCTGCGTCCATGGACATCTCAAGGAATGCAAGTTCTGGAGGTGCCACTTGGAAAACGCCAGCTGAGAGAGCTGCTATAGAGTATTTACTAAATGGGCTCTTGAAAGAGTTCCAGGATTTTCTGAGCCTGAAAGTCTTCTCTGTGTGAAAGGATTAGAAACAACATTTGTAAAGCACTTCCATATGCGTAGAATGAAGACTCTGGATGAATGGAGATTCGAAGTGTTGAAAGTCATAAATCCACTCCTGTTTTGTACACTAGTGTTAATTACTTTGCCCTTTGAACTCACAGCATTTCCATTAGTATTGTGTGACGATTGGCTGGTTCTTCGGGATTCTGGGATCTCAAAGCAGGAACCAGTCTTACCTGGTTTAAAAGATAAATGTTCTAAACCACACATGGCTTTGATTTTGGATTATTATCTACAAGGATACATAGTTACATAGAAAAGAGTCCATTTCTAGATCACTTGTAATCATCTCTACCTGTTTTCATACCGATTCTTCTTCTTTTAATTTTTTTGTTTGCTCTTACCCAGGGATTTACCCAACCATATCTGAACTTGGAGAAAATGTTTTTGATAGGTGTTCACAGAACCACCAAGCTCTGGCAGTTTGTGGAAGAGTGTCTGGTTGACTTTAATTCGAAACAGAATGTTCAGACCTCTTAGCACCTTCATTTCTCTTCATTTTCCAGCTCCAGCTCCATCTGTGTTACCGCCTTCATTTTAACTCTGTGGTCCACACTTTAAAATATGTGAATGTTATTTTTTTAAATAGTCTGTATTGCCTAGAGTTCTGCATTTCCCAAACTAGGTTCTCAAAAAAAAGTTTTGAAATATGAGGAACTACAGAGGTAAATGAGGCTCTTTACTGCAGGACTTCTCAGTGCCTTTACTATCCTAATATGCACTATTATTCTCCAGACGGGAGATAAAAGAGTTATCATTTTCTAGACTTATTTAACGCCTGAATGTCTGCCTCAACCCCTTTCGGAGCAATCTGTAGGAATGTTATTCTACAAATCCTACTTTGGATTAAAAAAACTAAAAGAAGAGTAATCAGTATGAAAACAGGTACAGATTAGGACAAGTGATCTATAAATGGACTATTTATTTTTTAATTTATTTATGAAATGGGGTCTTACTCTGTCACACAGGCTGGAGTGCAGCGGCACAATCTCGGCTCACTGCAACCTCCACCTCCTGGTTTCAAGTGATTCTCCTGCCTCAGCCTCCTGAGTACCTGGGATTACAGGCGCCCACCACCACGCCTGGCTAATTTTTGTATTTTTGGTAGAGATGGGGTTTCACCATGTTGGCCAGACTGGTCTCAAACTTCTGACCTCAAGTGATCCATGCACCTCTGCCTCCCGAAGTGCTGGGATTACAGACATGAGCCACTGCGCCCGGTCAAATGGACTCTTTTTATGTAAATATATGTCCTTGTAGATAACGATCCAAATCCAAGGAGGATTGATCCTAAAGTAAGATCAAACCCAAACCTCTCAGCTTGGATTTTCCTTAACCATTCCTCTAGCAATATGTCCCATTACCACTTAACTTATCCATCCCAGCAAAACCAGTTGTTTTATAATCTTCCCAAAAAACTTTGCATTTCTTGACTTTTAAGTCTCTTCTCATATTTTCTTTCTCTCCTCCATTCTTACCTAGCAAATCTGAAATGCTTTTCTTTCTTTTGCACTGGTTTGAAAGGTAACAGTTCTCCAAATCCTAGTTTCCCTGGGAAGACCTTTCTGACCATCACAGTCCACAAAGAATCTCTCTTAGAGCTGTTATCATCTGTACCCCTGCTTAGCCCGTATTATGCACATTTGCTTCCTTATGGTTTATCATATACATGCTGTCCCTGCTACTTGAGGCTCACACCTATATGTGCATTTGTGTGCACGTGTGTTTAATCCTTGTTAGGCTTTGTACACAGCAGAAACTCCGTTGAATGAAAAAAAGGTGTATATTTTGTTTTGAAATCTGATTATTTATTATCTCTCTTCTTAGGTAGTTGGTTTTAAAGTGACTGGGGTGGGTGGGATTGCGGTTTTACCTGTCTTTTGGTTCGTGAGTTAGGCAGAGACTATAGAAAAGGCATGAACGATTACCGTAGAAATTGCCACAAACATATTAAGCACGTAGAGGGTGTCGGCATCTATGAATAAAAAGCCCATATTTTCCCTAAATGAGCTTACGGTCTGTTTGGGGAGATAAGTATTATAATACAATTTAATAAAAGACCCTGTAAGTAGTATCAAAAAGCATTATAGGAATACAGGAATGAGGATGGCTAATTTCAGGTGAGTCTGCGGGACCGTAGATAGAAAGAATTTATGGGATGTAAAGAAAAAAAATTCATTGAAGAGGAGATAGTGATTTAGGCTAAAATAATAAGACAGAATTAGGAGTTTGGATGGGGGAGAGGAGGTTACGGAGGTTGCAAGCAGGGGAATGAAATGGCATGAACGCAGACTAGAAGGCAAGAAAACCCTGGTGTGCAGGTTGCATGGAGAAGCCTTGTGGAGACGAAGATAGAATTTGATTTGGGGGTCATTTTGGGGAAGGCTTTTTTCTTTTTAACCACTTAGGCATTTTGAGGCCATTAAAACAAAGTTTAAGCTGATGAATGGTGTGATAAAGATTATGCTTTAGGAAAAAATGGAAGAGGGAATTGACACAGGTGAATAAAATGAGGGCTCCACTGAGACTGCCATGGGTCTAGTGAGCTTGGTTATTCCCAGCAGACCTGGGTATGAGGAGCAGAGAAAAGCCACGGCATAGATGAAGGGGAGAAAGACGCACGTGCCAGTGAACAATTATTTTCAAAGTTAATTTTAATTCTTTGCAGTGAAGGAATAATATAGGGGCCGTAAGCTCTTGTTGTCACCCTTCAAGTGGCCACCCCTCTGCCCCTTCTCTTACATCCTGTGCTTAGCTTATTTCAAGAAGATAAGCCCACAACCCATTCTTTCCTTGCTAAAAACTCTGATTGCTAGTTTTCCTAGTGGTCTTTCTCTCCGGGTTTCTCTCACTGGCAGCCTGAAGATATCATGTTATAATGAGTGAGGAGAGAATGTTCTCCATGGAGAACCTGTTCTGGCGTATTCTTAAGATCCTGTTTCCCCTGGTGTTCTGAGTAGGGTGCTTCAGCCTTCAGAGCTGCAGGGCATCTGATTTAACAGCCATCTGTTTTAATCAGGCATTTTGCCTGATTTATGAAGAGGATGCTGGAGGGGGAGGGGCTGGGATATACTACATTCTCCTAGTTAGACGAGAATTACTGAGAATTACTGTGCAAGCACCAGATCTGGACAATGATGTGTTTGCATTATTGAATGTCATTGCTTTTCCTTTTATTGTTCTTTACCTTAAAGTTTCAGAGCCTCTTGTTAGTGTTTCTAAAACTCCAACACAAAAGTTTGTTTCCTAAATTTTTTTTTTTTTTTTTTTAGGAGATGGAGTCTTGCTCTGTCACCCAGGCTGGAGTGCAGTGGCGTGATCTCGGCTCACTGCAGCCTCCACCTCCCAGGTTCAAGAGATTCTTCTGCCTCAGCCTCCTGAATAGTTGGGATTACAGGCGCATGCCACCATGCCTGGCTAATTTTTGTATTTTTAGTGGAGATGGGGTTTCACTATGTTGGCCAAGCTGGTCTTGAACTCCCGACCTCAAGTGATCCGCCTGCCTCGGCCTCCCCAAAAAACTCATCTAATTCTCTAAGTAACCCACTGAAGTTGGTCCTGTTACTATTGTCACCACAGTATATCAGGAAACTGAGATAGAGAAAGGTACTAGTCCTAGAAGTGGTACTTCTGAGGCTGAGAGCAGTGGCTCACGCCTGTAATCCCAGCACCTTGGGAGGCGGAGGGGGTTGGATCTCCTGAGGTCAAGAGTTCAAGACCAGCCTGGCCAACATGGTGAAACCCCGTCTTCACAAAAATTTGCCGGGCATGATGGCAGGTGCCTGTAATCCCAGCTACTCAGGAGGCTGAGGTGGGAGAATCATTTGAACCTGGGAGGTGGAGCTTGCAGTGAGCTGAGATCGTGCCACTGTACTCCAGCCTGGGCAACAGAGCGAGACTCTGTCTCAAAAAAACAAACAAAAACAGAAGTGGCGCCTCTGAGATTTGAACCGAGGCAGCCTAGCTAACACTCCTTTGGGATTCCTTTCCTCAGATACTTTTTACATTTGCTGCAGCCTAGAAAGATGCTGCTAGTGCCATCTTTTTTTCTAAAAGAAAGCAAAATCTATACTTTAATGTTCCAGATAGGAATTGCGATTTCCTTCTGTTTATCCCTTTCCTTTCCAGAAATTCTTGTGGAAAATATAAATGACATTAAAAGTTGCAAAGCAGACTTGATTTTTAGGCGGCGGTAGTGTAAATGGAGAGACTAGAAAGTCAAAAGAAGTGAGTTTCAGTTTTAGCATTTACTCAGATGAGCTGCGTGGCCTGGCACCAGTTACTTAAATGTTCTGTGTCAGTTCCTCACGTGTGAAATGATTTCAGCTTTAAAAGTCCCACAAAGCCATAAGACAAAACAATGCAGAGAAACGGTTTGGGCTGCCTCTGGGAGAGGTGCGGGTTAGGGCTAGTTCCTTTCAGGATGGTCGGGTCTCCTAGCACTTGCTGGAAGGTGTAGAGCTAAGGAGAGCAGGGGCAGAGGATCTCCCAAAGAACATGCCCTTCAGAGAAGATTCAGCCTGGATTATTGCGTGATTTTTTTTCTGGCTTGCCTTCTGGCTTACCATTTTCATAGAATTCGGTTTTTTTTTTTCCAGAATATAAATTACTACCATTTGGAATTTTGTCACCATTTCCTGTTACCACAAGCACAATCCTCCCTAACAGAAGGAACAAAGGTTACAGGAGTTTGCATTTTCTTCAGGTGTTAGTTTTGCTTATGGTTCTGATTTAGTTGAAGCCCAATACCTTGGTAGCACCTCAGGCAGTGTTAGAGGACCTTTGACTTCTAAGATTGTTACTCCCATTCTAAATCTAAATTTGATCTGTAAGGTTTCTTTTTGGTGTTTCCTGGTTGATTGAAACATGCTACTGTACAAGAAGGGTATGAGACTCTAAAACAGCATTTTCTTGGAAAAAGGCATGTTTCGTTGTATGCTATTTTGCACCTTCTTATTGTTGTACTTTTCTCTGACAGTCCTTTAAAAGCCTTGGAATAGAGTAAAATTTAGGCATCTGTGAAACATTTAATCACCTGGACCTTTTAGTTGTCTGTAATAAAAAGCTTTGAAGTTTGTTTTCCTTCTCTCCTCTCCCCTCCCCTCCCCTCTCCTCCCCTCCCCTCCCCTCCCCTCTCCTCCCCTCTCCTCTCCTCTCCTCTCTCTCTTTCCTCTCTCCTCTCTCATCTCTTCTCTCTTCTCTTCTTTCTCTTCTTTTTTTTAGGGTCTCACTCTGTCACCCAGGCTGGAGTACAATGGTGTACAATCTCAGCTCACTGCAACCTCTGCCTCCCAGGCTCAAGCGGTCCTCCCACCTCAGCCTCCCGAGTAGCTGGGACTACAGGTGCACACCAACACGTCTGGCTAATGTTTTGTATTTTTAGTAGTGATGGGGTTTCACCGTGTTGCCCGGGCTGGTTTTGGACTCCTGAGCTCAAGTGATCCTCACGCCCTGGCCTCCCAAAGTGCTGGGATTACAGGCGTGAGTCATCATACTCAGCCTGAAGTGTTTTCCTATAACTAGTATATTTGAACTGCCAGTTTGGTTGTAAATTCAAGTTTTTTTCCATTGCTAATTTGATAGACTGAAGCGCTTTAGAGACTATAAAATATTAGGTCATGCAAGAAGTGGAAAAGGGAATATAGCTCTAAAATATAAGAAACAAACAATGGGCCGGGCGCAGTGGCTCATGCCTATAGTCCCAGCATGTTGGGAGGCCAAGATGGGAGGATCACTTGAGCTCAGGAGTTGGAGGCTGCAGTGAGCGGCGACTGGGTCACTGCACTCCAGCCTGAGTGACAGAAGGAGACCCTGTCTCCACACAAACAAACAAACAAAAGAACAATGTATTTTATTTTGTCAGTCGACATGAATAGAAGTTGAAGCAATTTACCCTCACATTTGATACTCTGTGATACAAATTAGAAAAAGGTTATCTCTTGTTTATATATATATATGTTTTCCCTATGAGTGAGCAGTATTTACATGTGGAAGGATCTGTGTCCAAACTTTCAATCACCGTGTTTCAGCTCCAGAGCTGCCTGTAAACAACTGTGCAGAGTTTAGAGTGAGTCAAGGTGGGGACATGTTCGCCTTCTCTATTACCCGTATAGGCACACCCAATGTTTAGAAAATAGTTTTTCTCTAAATCTCCATTTGCCGCTGTCACTTTAGGAAATTTTACTAAAATTCAGATGGGTTTGAAACTCCCAGATCACCTTTAAAACTTCCGGAGACTGGTTCTCCAGAGGATAAACAGAGATTTGAAAAATACGACATGGAAGAGAGGGTGAAAGGCTAGCTCTTCTTAAGCCGAGAGCCCGAAGAGAAAGGCCAAGATCGGGACGCAGCAGGTGTGCTTCCTGGACAGGGCTGCTGAGGGAACGTTGCCAGATGAGCTTTCAGCACATGCTGGGTTTCATTTGTTCTTGGTCACTTCATCATTAAAAGCATATCAAAATGTCACAGTTACTCGGAGCAGTGGCCCACCCCACTGTGATCCTGCTTTACAGTGGGACATGGGACCGGAGATCTGAGGTTACCCATCCTTTGTCATCCTGAGAAGGGGTTTCCTTTAATAACTCAGGGTATATTTCCCTTCCTAGCTCTTCTCCCATGTAGTTAACTCTTGGCGTGTGCAGTCACTTTTCGTCTATTAGTATTAATCAAGCCCCCTTGCTGCTGCAGGCTCTGTGCTGGGTTCGAGACACAAAGGTGAGCAGCTTCTCCTGAAAGGCACCCCACAGCTCCAAGGGGGAAGCAGACAGGGATGCAGCTCACCACAAGTGCCAAGAGCTAGAACAGAGCACCCACATGGCTCAGGGGATGCAGAAGAAGGAAGAACTGATTGGGGGTGGGGGCAGTCAGAATTTTCCCTCTGCATTTTTTATTCCTGTAGTGTGAAATTTGCTAATAAAGAAGCAAAGTAACACGTTGTGTCAGCCTACGCCTTTCGAACATTAGAGTGTGTTCTGGATCTGGGGTTTGGCCACTTGCTCAGCAAGTCTGTAATTGCCCTGAAAGCCTTTCTAAAGCATTTTCTAAAGCCATGACTGAAGCCTCTCAGTGGCATCCGAGGACAAATGTTAGGAAAACATTTAGATGGCAGCTCAGTGAATCATAGAAACTATTTTGCTAATACAGTTTAGTGACATTTTTAGAAAAGAGGCCAGAATCCCAGATAGCCATGGACAATCATTTCTTTACATTGTTTCTAGGGCCAGCACTGTGGCTCACACCTGTAATCCAGCACTGTGGGAGGCCGAGGAGGGAGGATTGCTTGAGCTCAGGAGGTCAAGGCTGCAGTGAGCTATGACTGTGCCATTGCACTCCAGCCTGGGCAACAGATGGAGACTCGGTTTCTTTAAAAAAGAAAAAAAAAAATGTTTCTCTACGTATGAGTTGGATAATGGAAGTGACCTGGATCTTCCTTAGGTCATCTGGGCATGCTGGTGAGGTGGCAGAACCTACCCGAAAGACGAATGTCCCAACGTGAGTGAAGGTTGCTCAGGTGGACTTGAAAAGTCTGGGGAAACCAGGAACAGCTAATGAAGCCCCGAGGAGGCATAATATAGCAGCGCTGTGACCCTGACAGCTGGAAAAATTCAGATGCTCGGTTTTTCTCCTGAGTGCAACAATGCTCATCTCTGACTTGAATTCAAGACTTCATGGAATTCAGCAAGCTGTGTATAGCTGCTCGTAGCAAAACCTCAAATGGGTGGAAATAAGATGTCTGGCTTAACTGAATTTTCTAGTTTATTAAAAGTAAACCCTTTTGTTAAGAGTAAGCCCTTTTATTAAAAAAGAGAAAGAGTAAGTCCCTCCCCAATTTTCTTTTGATAAAAATATGTCTTTAATACAATACAGTGAGTATGTCCTCGAACCTTTTTGGTTTATTTGGTGTTTTGGGGATTTCCCCAGATTCTTTCGACTTTGATATTACTCCTTATGGTAAGACATGAGAATGAAGCTCTGGGAGATTCAGATTATTTTCTGAAACTTTAAATAACCAAATAAACACTGATTATATATTTCTTTGCTATGTGAAAGTTCTGGATAGTGAAATTAAAACTTCCCAGTATGGTATGATGTAGACTGTTTTTAGTATACATGACAAACAAAAGAAAGCAAGCTGTACTATCTTTATAACACAGTTTTCCACCAAAAGGAAAGAAAATGGACAATAAAGAAAATACAAACCACCACTTAATAAAGCTGTCAGGATTGTTCGATGGGCCTAGAAACTGAGTGTCATTGAAAGCTGTTGAGAATCCATGTCCGGATCAGCGGTGCATATCAATTGGTGGGTAGAGGCAGCTTCGTAAAAGCTCTTTTTTTACTGTAAGCCTGGGAATCCTATGAAAGGTTCAAAGCTATAATGTATCACCTTTTCAACTTGCTAAGTTATATTTTTATTATCTGAGGTGATTTGTGTTAATATATCTGTATAACACATGATTACACAGCCTTGAAAATAGAAAATGTTTTCATTCCTTAGATTAAATCAGTAAAGGTGAAATTAGGCCCAATTCTCAGAATACTTAGTCATTTATCACACTATTAGCTTGGCATCTCGGAATTCGCCTTTATTAATTTTGGCTTCACTAATTCTAAATTTTTTGATTATCTGGACAAAAGTTGGACTAGAATTACTTTTGTGAGATTCTATAACTGTGTAAGTAGGAACAATCAGTGACTATTTAAAGCTATTTACGAGACCATTCTTTGGAAGTTCCCATATACGTGGAACCATTGATAAGCTATTTAAAAACCATCCTTACCAGTCATCAGTGGAATCCCAGAGATGGTTTGCTTTTTCTTGCTGCTTTTTTTGTGCTATATTCTGGGCTTAATTATGGTGGGACCAAGGAATGGGTGGGACCAAGGAATGAGCGGGACTAAGGAGTGGGCTACTGATTCACAAGCAGTCCGTGAAGCTGCCCAGGTATCTTTCCCAAAATTTGTTTATGGCCTGATTGATTTGGGATATCTCAGAACTCATACTTCCATGGGCAAAAAAATCATTGTAAGTAATAGTGAATACATTTCAGTACTTATGATGAAAAGAAGCCCATTTTATTCCATATGCAGCTGTGATACTCTCATAGTAGTATCTATCTCCAAACTGTAATGCTGTTATATACTCTACTAGTACTAAAGCACCAGAGCCATAGTATGATTAAAATGGCTTTGGGAACTTGCGCGACATTTTTAACACTATATGTGAATGAATGTGTTTTGTATAAAAGTGTTTGCGTTCTAAGAGTTCATTTGTGAGTGAATGGCTGCTTGTAGTAACGAAAAGCATTGTTCAACCCTAAAACCATTTCTTTCTAGGTCATCAAATACAGTTTAGATGACTATGGTTTTTAGCTATTTTAACTACCAGTAGCATATTAATAGCCTTGCACTTTTAGTGATTTCACCTACATGAGAGATTATGTTGGTTTTGGGTACTCTGACCTACACCACGAATGACCCTTTATGATACTGTTTACTGGGACAATGCGTTCTGCAGATGACGGTGGTTTATAAATTTTTAGTCAAGGGCACCTGTGCGCTCTTTCACTTAAAATTTATAAAAATATTTATTATAAGAATGAGAGTACAATATACTTAGTAATACAAATCTTCGAATTTAAAACATGTTCTTTGGATGATTTTCATAGCAGCTTTGTCTTTATATGGTCTTTCAAAGTCATAGTTATGAATTTCGGTTGTTGCACTGATGGGGGAGAAGAATTGCAGTAATTACTATATTGAATGTGGAAATGCTGTATCAGAACCCCATTTGTTGATAGAACTATGTTCTTAAAAATATAAAAGTGTACTCTCCGAGAGGATTTCTTCTTAGATTAACAAACCCACATTCATAGAGTCTACTGAATGTAAAAATGTTCTTGCTTGAAATCTTATGTGATTCTATCCTGAAAGTTAAAACTTAAGAAGCCTAGAAATCCTGAAGATACTGGTTATATGTGGCTTACTGGATGGTTGCCTAACATTATTTATGAACTTTTTATTCTTAGATGGCCTTATTTGCTTTAACTAATACGAGACTGCAGTGAGGAGTGTTATTCTGGTGGGTGGGTGCCATTCCTGGCTGGATCTAACAGGGAGATACCATACCTTGCAGGTGAGACCTGCTTCTCCAGGTGTGCTCATGCCTCATCAACTGTCTTCCTCTAATTACTGTGGACTGTCTTCAGAGAATAAAAATTCTTCATCCTCTCCTTGGCCGCCCTTCAGAAGCAATGTCTTTCTTCTTTCAGTGCCTTTGGTAGGCATTTCTTGCTCTGTTTTCAAGTCTTGCTCAACTTGAAAAAGTTTTTGAACCTTGAAAAGCAGGTATCCTGAGCTGCTTTCAGTACTAATGCCAGTGATAAAATTACACTAATTGCTTTTAATCTCCTAGTCACTTTAATTTTGGTATGAGAACATTCTGGTATTTGTGAACAGGCTTTTGTGCCAGAAAAATAATATAAAACCATTGCTCAGAAAAATAGTGCCATTGGGAGCCCTCGGCAGCATGTAATAATGGCAATTAATGACAATCAGCGACCAACTCACTGCTCACCATATCTGACATTTTTTTAAAGGAGCAAAACATATGAAGTTTATTTTATTATTATTTTTTTACTTTGTGTAAGTATTTTTACATCTGCTTGTGATTATTCTGCCTTGTAACTACCACCTCAGGCCCAGTTCTTTTTAGGGGAAAAAATGAATTCCTTATGTAATAAGTGATCGTTTGGAAAATTTCTCTGACAGACCGTGAGCTCTTCTTATGAAACATTCAATACCAAAAAAAAAATATGCAGCTATAATTCACTACAGAAGTATGGGTTTGTAATAGAAAGAGGATCTTATGTATCCAACTTAGTTACTTTTGTAAGGATGAAAATTTGTGCCTCATATATTAATTTAATAACTTAATATGAAGGGCTACAGGTATAAAAAAACTCTTTCATCTGGATAAACTATAAGTTGTACCAAGACAGCATGGCATCGAGTGGAATCATTTGTTTTGTTTGTTTGTTTGTTTGTTTTCCAAAATGGAGTCTCGCTCTGTTGCCCAGGCTGGAGTGTAGTGGCGCAATCTAGGCTCACTACAACCTCTGCCTCTGGGTTCAAGCGATTCTCCTGCCTCAGCCTCCCAAGTAGCTGGGATTACAGGTGCCTGCAACCATACCCAGCTAATTTTTGTACTTTTTTTTAGTGGAGATGGGGTTTCACCATGTTGGCCAGGCTGGTCTCAAACTCCTGACCTCAGGTGATCTGCCTGCCTCGGCCTCCCACAGTGCTGGGATTACAGGCGTGAGCCACCACACCCGGCCAAGTGGAACCAGTTGAACCTTGTTCAAGATGACTGGCTAATTCGAAACACCTTCAGTTTAGGATTATATTGCTGCATAGACTCCAAAGGAAGAATTATAGCCAGATTCCAGAATATGTACAAACTTTGTATGTATTAAAAAAAATCACAAGTGTGTTTAAAAATGTAAATAAAGGGAGAAATATCAACGCTATGTGTCAGAGACTTGAAATAGCATATTTAACATCGATGATAAAAGGGGCCTCTTGCAGATTGCGAAGTGGTGGTTTTTAAAATTAGAAGCCGGGTGTGTGGCAAGCTCAGAAGCATATGACATAGCTGTTGCTAGGGTAAGCATGCTGCTTTGTGCCAATAGCTGAGTAAATAAACAAGATAAACCCACAGAAACTGATGGCTCTGGTTCTTCTAACTCATTGGCCATCTGCTTATTATTATTTTTTTAATCCTGGGTTTTCTCACCCTACAATGTCCATGTATCTGACACTTTAGAATTCAGATCTGCTCTATGAGATAAGTCCGTCATCTTTGTGGTTCTGCTGTTTGCTTTTCAGCGAAAGTTTGAAAAACCATGAAGGCCATGGAATCAATGATAAGACAGAGCATTTCAGAAAGTCACGTTCTGAAACTTGTCTATAAGCTGTGAATGTTACTTCTCAGATTTTTAAAGTGTTACTTACTTTTTGGAAGCTGGCTCTTTGTTTTTAATACAAAGAGAGTCTAAGTCTTTTCCCTGCATGTTATGTCCTGTTGGTATGTTCAGATCTGTCTATAAGCATTTTTGTGTTGGGCACATATAAAAATTGGGAGGATTGGGCTGGGCGCAGTGGCTCACACCTGTAATCCCAGCACTTTGGGAGGCTGAGGTGGGCAGATCACCTGAGGTCAGGAGTTCGAGACCAGCGTGACCAACGTGGAGAAACCCTGTCTCTCCTAAAAGTACAAAATTAGCCGGGTGTGTTGGCACATGCCTGTAATCGCAGCTACTTGGGAGGCTGAGGCAGGAGAATCGCTTGAATCCTGGAGGTGGAGGTTGTGGTGAGCCAAGATTGCACCATTGCACTCTAGCCTGGGCAACAAGAGCAAAACTCTGTCTCAAAAAAAAAAAAAAAAAAAAGGAGGATTGGTTGATTTCTTTGGGTGTTGTGTTCCAGGTTTCCAGAAGGTGTTGAAGCCTGCCTTGACAAGCACTAAACGGCGACTGTGCTAGTAACACACACAGCATGCAAGCTTCCTCCTGGAGCACTGTGTTGGGGGCGTTTCCATAGATATTGTGGGCTAGTAATGCCTCCCTTCACTGTCTCTAGGGTGTGTGGAAACCAGGAAGTGAGACAATGCACATGAACATGCTTTGAGTTCTTTGGAAGAAAAGCTACTTAAATCAGGCATGTAATTAGTTTCATCACCATTATGTGTGTGCTTCTCCTGAAAATTGCCCAGGGAAGCTCCACAGTAAGGCAGGGCTGTAGTTGTACAAACACAAAACTGCCAGGGCTGTGTTCCGTGGAAATGGTGGTTTCCCCGGCATTGTGACTCCAATGCTCTGTCATGACGCCGAAACGACACCTTCTCCAATTGGAGAGCGTGGATGAGCTTCCTCCAGACTTGTGGTCCGCTCAGCTGAGGTCCGGGTACTTGCCTTCTATTCCATGATTGCCCTTCCTTTTCCCTCCATGGGCTGGATATCTGAGACAGTTTGGCCTGTGGCTCCCATAAGTAAGTGGCGAGTGGACAATCCTGCTGGTTTTCTAAGAGGTGGGCATTCTGACTCACATGTGGGTGTATGAATATCCTAGCAGATGGCAAGAAACAGATTGCAGAGACTTGGAGGAAAAAAAATGTCATACATGTGTCCAACCCCCTTTTGGAGCTGCAGCCCCATTTGAGATACCTTCTTATCAGTGACGCTGGACGCAAGGCTTCATCCCTTGGTAAAAGTGACTCTTTTACATGTCGTTTTTCTTTGGTTGTGCAGGGAATTGTATTATTTTCTTCAACCCCACCCTCCCTGCAGTCATAACTGAATAAGAAAGTCTCTTTATATTTGCTGCCTCTTAGAGAAGGAGGACAGTCCTTAGGTTTACAGAGTTCTTTTAAGCAGCTGCAATCTTTGGTTGACTCCTGGAAAGCTCAGAGTCTCAGGAGGACTGAAGATTGTTAATGAGCTTTTACCTTTGTTGTGTATTTTAAAATGTACTTACTATTCTAAGAAATTATACAGAACTCTTTCTAATAGCATTTGTGTTCTTGATCTGTAGAACAGGGTACTTATATATGCAAAGACTATCTATCTATCTATCTATCTATCTATCTTAGAATTTTACAGTTTGAATTAAGTTTGCATGTTGTGGGATCGCTTTGGTTTCTGTGATTTCTCAAAGATAGAGTCACACACATCTGAAGAGCTCCTGACCTTCCACTGTCTGCAGCCTTAGTGGCCCTTGGCTGTGGCCAACATTTATCTCAAGTAGTCACCGGCAATGCCCATGTTATTACAGGGTGATGGGGATTGTGGAGAAACTGAGTTCTAGATTTCTCTTCTTGACTTTATTCTCTTAAAATCAGGAAAGTCCTTCTTTCTCTCCCTTCCCTCCGCTTCCTCAAGGCTTTCATCTTACTGGTGGTGAATCCCTCGGCTGGGGTTTTAGAAGATGGGGTGGGGGAGGAAGCAATTGTGGTTTTGTTTTCTGCTCCTTATTGATAGCACTTCCCCAGAGGCCAGTGGCTTTTCTAGGGAGAGTCTGTGTTTGCTCCAGGCGAAGCCTCCCATTTTGTGAAGGAGCCTGTGATGGTCGGGACTGTGTTGCCTGGAGAGCTCCCTCTCACTGTGTGGGAGCCCCAGGCCTGGTGGAGCGGGCTTTGCAGCCTCCTTCTTTCATGCTGCGGCAGCTGGTGTCTCCTTTGCTAAGCCCTCGAAGAAAATTTAGTGGCAGCCTGTGTTTTGTCAAAGAAGGATGGAAGAGGAGAGTACACTTAAAACCTGGGTCTTGAGAGGATGAATTCTGCTCGTTTTAGTCTTACATGAGTACTTTTATTGTTGTTGTTGTTATTATTGGAGAGAGGCAGGAGTAAAGTGCCATGATGGTGGCTCACTGCAGCCTTGACTGCCCAGGCTCAAGCGATCCTCCCATCTCAGCTTCCTGAGCAGCTGTGACCACAGATACATGCCACCACGCTGGGCTAATTTTTTAAAAATTTATTTGTAAAGACGGGGTCTTACGACGTTGCTCAGGTCCAGGAGGAGTGATCCTCCTGCCTCAGCCTCCCAAAGTGCTGGGATTATAGGTGTGAGCCACTACGCCTGGCCACATGAATACTTTAGATACTGTTGACCAGAGGCCGCACATCTGCTAGAATTTTTCCAGGAGCATTTTGCCTGTGCTCACCTTGAACCCCATGAGTTCTCCAAGAGCTGCAGATCTCTTGATGACCCAAGCTCTGCATCTTGCAGACACCTGAACCCTGTCTCTGGCACACACAGTTCTCTGACAGAGACTGTTGTCTACAATTTGAACTTCAAGGGGCGACTCCCAGGCGGTCCAATGCATTACCCCCAACTTGGCCAGGTCCCAAGCTCTTGGCAGCCTCCCAGACTGCAAAGGCTGTGTGTAATGGCTTTCCAGAGAGCGCGCAGCAGGCTCGGGAGACCTGGGCTCGTTTCCTTTGGGGAAGATGCCAGCTTTGGCCCAGCCTCCTGGTTGGCTCTGACCAGGAGGTCAGATGAGTGGATGACATCAGTGGATGACGGATAGGCTTCTTGGTATTCCTTGTTTATATTATTAATAACCAGACATGGAACTGCACCAGAGAGGAGGTTTTTAGAAGTGAAAGTAGTTAAGTTGTGTGGAGCCGGGATGGCGAGGAGAGGGTGCCAGTGCCAGTGGTTTGAAAGGTGCTGAGGCCCCACCTGTATGGAGACAGCCCCTCGGGGTGCCTGGTGAGCTGTCAGTAGTTCTCATTGTTCCGTGGGGGACCCAGCACCTCCCCTCCTCTCTGCTGCCCAGCCCTGTGGCCTGAGCCAAGTCGTTCATGGCTGTGCCTCCCACTTTCTTGTCTGCAGAGCAAGTGGGGTTGCCAGGAAGGTCAGGTACACCAGTGAAGTGGGCCAAGCGGGCATTCTGTTGTGATGTTCCTTGAAACGTGCGTGCAGCCCTGTGAGCTCCATTGTGAGTGCGAATGGAGAAGTGTTTTCTAGAGTGAGAACGGCTGACAGTAGTTCCTGCGTCCCGGAACATGGCCGTGCCGTTCCGGCTTTGTGTTGGGAGGGTCTTGGAGAATGTGTGGCCCCTCTATAGGGCCACCACTTGACTTCAGGGAAAAAAAGGCCCATACTGTGATACTATGTTTTTTAGGTTTTCTTTTCTTTTTTTGATGCTGTAAATCTGCAAAACTTACCCAATTTCGAAAAACATGATGAGGACCAAAACTAAAAAATTACATGTGGGCAGGATTTGCTGAGTTTTCCATCTTTGGAATAAAAACGATCTCTTTTAGCTCTAAGTTCTGTGAATCTCTGTTTCTTGCTATCCCCTGAACCAAAGTCCTGCTACTCAAAGCGTGTGGTTTGGGGACCAGCAGGTCAGCATCTCCTTTGAGCTCAAGAGAAATGAAGAATCTCGGGTCCCCACGCAGAGCTACAGGATCTGCATTTTAACCAGATCCCGAACATTTCCAGAAAGGTGGTGCTAACATGTGTTGGTGTAGGGGAAACATGCACACCAGCCAGTATGTTAGCGTGAATCTGGTTTTCAGGTTAATTCACTGACCGAGAGAATCAAGGGATCAGAACATATGAAGATTACTTTTGACAAAGGGAGAAAATAGGGTCTATGACTTTGTTGCAGTGCCATTTTGCATGCTCTGTATGCGTGCTCTGCACAGTGGATCGGGAGGCATGCAAGCTTTGAGTTTCTGGTTGAGGATAAAGGGTTATTAACTTTATTAAGAATTTTAAGCACCTGCCTATTGCCACACTTTCACTGCTGCTGCTGCTGTTGTTTTTGAGAAGGAGTCTCGCTCTGTCTCCCAGGCTGGAGTGCAGTGGTGCGATCTTGGCTTACTGCAACCTCCACCTCCTGAGCTCAAGTGATTCTCCTGCCTCAGCCTCCCAAGTAGCTGGGACTACAGGTGCCCGCCACCACACCTGGCTAATTTTTTTTTTTTTTCTTTTAGTAGACACAGGGTCTCACCATGTTGGCCAGGCTGGTCTTGAACTCTTGACCCCAGGTAATCTGCCTGCCTCAGCCTCCCAAAGTGCTGGGATTATAGGCATGAGCCACAGCGCCTGGCTTATGCCATACTTTCACATAATTTATCCTATTAAGCCCCGACAACAGTATCCTAAGGTAAGAATTATCACTTGAAGTTTTTAGATCCGGAAGCTGAGTTACAGAAAGCTTGAGGAACCATCCAAGGCCGCTTGCTTGCTACCAGAGAAAAGAGCTGTGATTTGCACCCAGGAGATCTAAGAAGAGCTTGTCCAGTGCAAGCTTCATTTATACAACTCTGCCATGGCCTGCCCTTGCTGGAGACATTTTTAGACTCAGTGAACCTGCCTGGTAAAGGTGCCATTTGTAGAATTCCTGGGAATAAGAAAAACTAAAATGCAGGCCTTATAATGCTGCTCCAAGTTTATTCATTATGTTTTGTTTTTTGGTGGTTTTTTGAAACAGCTATTACTTAAGCTTTCATTGGTGGTTTTGGCCATGGAAAAGTGAGTGCAGCTACAAAATAAGAAATATTTGTCACTTCATAAGGACCAATTATTCTGTTTTAACAGTCGTTTTCTGGGTTTAATCCAGCAAGTTGGGTCCTGATTTTGATTTGGAATTAGAATTACAGACAATAGCAAATTGAGAACATACATGCAATCTTGGTGTTGAAAGAAAACCAAATGAGTGTGAATTTAAAAAGCATGTTCATTGTGCACCTTTAATGAAAAAATTTTCTGTATAACGACCTCTTCAATTTAGTATTTAACATTTCAAAGGATTTTGAAGGACTCTGCCTTCTCGAAAGTTGCCAAAGATTTTAGCTATTGTCATCATTAGACTTCAAAGCAGAAACTGCAGGCTATTTTAATGCCAATGCTTTTAATCCTAACCTTTGTATTGAGATTAGCAGCACAAAGGATGGCCTGCAAGGGGTGAGCTGAGTTTTTCTATTTTGTTTTATTTTTATTTTCCCTAAAGATTAACAGTGAAAGCTCTGCTCTCTAGAATTGTTCTTTACTCATGGATAAATTTTTTTTTTTTTTTTTTGTCTAAACTATGTTGAAATTTTTTTTTTTTTTTTTTTGTCTAAACTATGTTGAAATCTGCACAATAGTGTCTGTTATTTAAAAAAAAATAGCCGCCGTAATGAAAGGACTTGGCACTTAGAGATCAATTTCATGTGCCCACAGCCTGTTTCTGTAAAAGATCAAGGGCCATAAATCTCTCCCAAATTATCTGTTTGTTATTATTTCAGTGTTTGAAGATTAGACGTGTGTATGGGGTGAAGGAGTTGGTGAAAATTATGTGTAGGGACCCCAAGCAGCCTCAGGCCAGCCTCTGTCAAGGCATGTCCCCAGGCTCACTGCCACCCTCTCTCTCACCATCTTGTCCTCCTTCACCTTCATGGGCCCTACACATATCCCTTGTACCCCTTTCTGCTCTTGACCCATACATCATGCACGGAAGTATTTGTGCAGTGTCCTCACGGAGCAAAAACAGAGGCATACAGTGGCTCTCTGCTGGCATCAGTCTGGAGGAAACCACAGAGCTCCTCCAGTGAACAGCTTCTCGGGTGCTTGTGCATCGCATGAGTTCACAGTGCGGCCGGGCGGTGGGACGTAGTGAGTGACTTTCTCTTCTCCTGGGCCCTAACATCAGGTAGGCTTGTGAGCTGTAAGTTAACTGAGCCGCATCTCCCTGATCTCATCTGATGCCTTGCGTTGGTGTGGCACCTTTCACCATTCCTCCATGGACAACCCCATCTATTAATTTCTTGGAGAAATCTGGAGCCCAGATTTCGGGGGCTGAAGTGGCATAGTTGATTTGCTGCTGATGAGTGGAAGGAAGAGTTAGTGGGAACCTGTTGGGTCTATGGCCAACTTCAGACAAGGCTTGGGGGATGGGAACAGGATGTCAAATACAGAGAAGAGGGGTGAGGCATACTTGAGAAGAACTGGGGGGGATGGTGCATGGCAGTGAGAGGCGATAGTACGACACGGTGCAAATAGCACCTCGTGGGAAGTCAGAGACCTAGGGCCTAGTCCACTTGGTGCTGCTAGCTAGCTACAGCCTTAGGAAAGGAATTTGGTGCCTCAGTTTCTTTTCTTTTTTCTTTAGAGATGGAATCTTGCTCTGTCGCCCAGGCTGAAGTGCAGTTGTGCGATCTTGGCTCCCTGCAACCTCCGCCTCCCGAGTTCAAGGTCCCAGGTAGCTGGGACCATAGGCATGCGCCGCCACACCCAGCTAATTTTTGTATTTTTTAAGTAGAGATGAGGTTTCACTATATGTTGGCCAGGCTGGTCTCAAACTCCTGACCTCAGGTGATCCACCCGCCTCAGCCTCCCAAAGTGCTGGGAGTACAGGCATGAGCCTCTGTGCCCTGCTGAATTTCTTTATCCATATACTGTGAGTGCAGGAGCAGATGGATTTAAAAATCTTCAGATTTAAAAGTCTTCTTTTTCAGTTATCAGACAATTTGATTCTAAGGTATCCAGGCATAAACCAGTCAACAAACCAACCACCTGATCCAACAAGCTAAAAGTCTTTTCGTGGAGGAGAAAAACGTTGTGCTAATTTTGCAGAGAGATTGATTGAGAGCTACTGTTAGGATTTTAAGAAGAGAATGTCACAGCCAGATCGGAGATAAAGATAATTTTGTCATCTACATTCAGTATGTCCAGAAAAAGTATGTTTGGAGACTAAGAGAACAGAAAAGATGGCACTAAAATGTTTAGGTTAGAATTAACTTGGGGCCTTTGTCCGATAAAATGAGAGATGAAGAGAAAAGGATGGAGCCAGAAAAGTTTGTGAAACAGAGATAGCAGAAAGCCTTGACAGTATCTCTGTTAGATGTTTTCCTCTCATTTAAAAATTCGAATGACCAACGTGAAAGTTTAGCATTTTACCTTGGACAGAAAAAGAACATTGTGGGGTAATAATTTTGCCTGTCTGATAACTTATTTCTGAATTGGATTTTTTTTTTCACCTGTGTGCAGACCCTACGGAGGAATTTTTTTCAAGAAATACACCTGATTTTTGGAGAGTTAAAATTTAGACCATTGTGTGTAGCTGTTAACGTCTTATTGGCTGTGGAAAGAAGAGTGAAAACATTCTCTAAATATAATCAACAGAGCTGTGGGGTGGTACAGGTCTCTTCAAGAACCTTTCTGCCTTCAATGAGACTGAATTACGTAAATAAGTAAATTGCCTTTTCCGAGTTTCTCAAGGGAGGCTGAAGTTACCCACAAGCTCATAGATTGTCCAGGAAAGAGGGACAGCCTCACCATCAGGAGGTAAGGAAATCTTAGACTCAGTCGTGGAGAACAATAAAAGGCTGGCCGGGCGCAGTGGCTCACGCCTATAATTCCAGCACTTTGGGAGGCCGAGGCAGGCATATCCCGAGGTCAGGAGTTTCAGACCATCTGGGCCAACATGGTGAAACCCCATGTCTACTAAAAATACCAAAAAAATTAGTTGGATGTGGTGGCGTGCCTGTAGTCCCAGCTACTCCAGAGGCTGAGGCAGGAGAATTGCTTGAACCTGGGAGGCGGAGGTTGCAATGAGCCGAGATCGCACCACTGCACTTCAGCCTGGCGACAACGCGAAACTCAGTCTCAAAAAAAAAAAAAAAGAAAAAAAAAGAAAACGCTTTGTCAGTGAATTGAAAGGACATCACTGCCTCACGTTTTAAGCTCTTATAGATTTGTTAAATAACTAAATGGAATTTCTTCTGAGAACTAGAATTCAACATGAATTATTACGCAGTGGGGCATAGAAAAACCTCATAAAAATATTGAAATCTCTGTTTAAGATGATATTTAGGCAGAAATGCACAGAAAGAGTAATTTTTCTATGTTTAATTGTGTTATTCTCATCCTCACTCAAGCCAATTTCATAGCATGGAATAGACTTTTCATCTGATTTCATTCTCTTTGTGGCATGCGTGCTGTCATCTACGTAGCTTTGGAAGGCTGACAGATAGTGAACAGAATTATTATAGATCGAGACATCTTTGGGTATTCTCCATTTTAGAAGTGGAACTTCATTTGAACCAACAACTTTAAAAGTAATTTATTTCCACTGGTTTGAACTTGAGCTGAACTAGAACTGAATTAATTACATGTAATGAGGACCCCAGCCAAGGCACCACTCTGAAATATGCGCTGTGGCCAGTCTGGCTATGTGAGAAGTATGAGTAAGTGAAAGATACCAGGACTTCAGGTCTACTGTACATTGATACCCAGCTCACTGTTCTGGAAAATCACAGCAGAAATGTTTGTCCAAAAACAGATTCCAGCGTGTTCTCTTTTTACAAGGACTCCCCAGATGGAATTTGGGAAACTGAATCCCTGAGATAAAATGCTATTCCCTTGATCCCAGAGACCCTTCCCTGTTTTTCTGCATGTGGAATTTTCTCTTAATTGGCCCTTTACTCTGAATACACATTGATCTTTATGGGTTCCTGAGTGCTAGGTTCCCACTTTTTAAAGCAATTATAAAAGAAAAAACAGGGCATTTCCCAGACATAAAACTCCTTCTCATTTCCCAGTGGGTCGGTTAATCTGGAATATTGCAAGAGTTCAGTGAAACCTAATTAAATTAACTTCTATCACTTCATTCTATCCCAATTTTGAGTCTACCTTTGGCTGCATAAAGTGGAACAAAGCCAAGCTTTTGGTCAATGTCAGATGAATATCTTTCTCCCAACATTTAGTTTGAATGATCAGTTTTTGTAGTTGACCAAATGTTGTAGAGTTGTAGCAGCTGTTAGGATTTACTATGCCTGGGCTACACTTTTGCTGCTTCCTTTTAAGTGGGCTTCATATTTCATTGACTCTTATAGCTGCAAGAGACCTTAGAATACTTCTGGTCTGACACACTGGTTTTATATAAATGAAGTAATGAAGCCCACAGACGTTAAGAGACAGGCTTAAGGTCACAAAGCTAGACAGTGGCAAAGCCGGGGCTAGAACTGCAATTTCCCATGTCTTGCACCAGTGTTTTTGGTAGCTTACTTCTGAACAGGATTTAATGATATTCTTTACCTCTGTCCAGACTCTCAGTGGAAAAATTTCCAAGAAATACTAAATGTTATTGTTGGAGATTTAAAATTTAGACCATTTTATATAACTGTTGCTTTTTTTTCTTTTTATCACGTACAATTTCTAAAATACACAAAAGTAGAGAGAATACAAAAACAAACCCAATATCTGGTTTCAGCAATGCCATCATGTTTCATTTATATCCCCATCTACTCCCTCCTCCCCCAAATTATTCTGAAGCAAACCTAGACATCATATTAATTCATCCATAAATATTTCAGTATGCATCTCTAAAAGATAAAGACCCTTGAAAAATAGCTACAATACTATTACTAACCTAAGCAAATTAGCAGTAATTCCATAGTGTTATTAAATACCCCATAGTTGTTCTGTTTGAGCTGTTATAAATATTATATAGTCATTTTATTTTCAAATATGTTTTCCCTTTCGAAGAGGAAACAAACTATTAAGAATGGTGGGTGTTTTAGGTGAATGGAATGAGGAGAGGTGCCGTAAAGACCTTCTTCAGTATCACTGATGAAATGTGACATGACTTTACAATTAATGAGGAATTTACTAGACAGTCATTTAATTTTGGAGTGTTTTCTCTTTTCCACCCAAACTAGTAAATTTTATTTTATTTTATGTTTTTGAGATCGAGTCTTGCTCTATCACCCAGGCTAGAGTGCAGTGGTGTGATCTCATCTCACTGCAACCTCCGCCTCCTGAGTTCAAGCGATTCTCCCTCCCTCAGCCTCCTGAGTAGCTGGGATTACAGGCATCTGCCTCCACGCCCGGCTAATTTTTTATATTTTTAGTAGAGATGTGGTTTCACCATGTTGGCCAGGCTGGTTTTGAACTTCTGACCTCAGGTGATCCGCCCCCCTCGGCATCCCAAAGTGCTGGGATTACAGGCGCGAGCCACTGCACCTGGCCCAAAACTAGTCAATTTTAACATGATGCTTTTCCAAGGCACTGCAGCTGTTCTTTTTATATCCCTTTAAGTCATTTGAGTATTAGTATATTAAATAAACTTTTCACCACAGAAAAGGAGAAAGCCTGGGTCATCTTTGTTGGTTGTCTCTCTTTTGTGTGTGTGTGTGTGTGTGAGAGAGAGAGAGAGAGAGAGAGAGAGAGCAGATGTGAATACCTTGAGCTCCTAGGGTCCAATTTAGTAGCACGAAATAGAAAATATTGTATTGGTTTGGGAGGCTGAGGCGGGTGGATCGCTTGAGCTCAGGAGTTCGTGACCAGCTTGGGCAATATGGTGAGACCCTGTCTTTATTTTAAAAAGAAGAAAAAATAAAATAATTTATGGTTAGATACATGTCCTATTCACTACTAACTATATTTCAGGGAAGCATTTTAAGGGAGACAGGTTTAACCTTTTGTGGGATCCTTTTGTGAAGGCATTTCTCATTTCTTCGACTTCTCCTTTTACAGTTCTTTAGTGATAGAAGCCGCAAGCAGGTGTTGAATGAATATCCCATGCCATTCATACGTTTAGGTTGGCATGACATTGAATGAATATCCCATCCCATTCATACGTTTAGGTTGGCATGACATTGAATGAATATCCCATCCCATTCATACGTTTAGGTTGGCATGACATTTTGTGTTGCAGAATATAGGGTTCAAAACAGAAATGTCCTCATTGCTTGTCTGTTGTGATGAGAAAGCTACAGGTTTGTCAAGCTGGCCGAAACCAGATTGTCTGCCTTAGAGAAACGTTAGGGAGAGTGGGGTCCTGGCAGTGAGAATCCAGAAGCAGGATTTTCCTGAGAGCAGCGGTCATGAAAGTAAACCCTGGTGAACCAGCCAGCTGGGAGAAAGGAAGGAAACAAACCAGCCAAGTATAGCTGTGTGCCTGGGCGTCGCGTCCCTGTCGTCACACATCCCAAAGCTAACGGCGCAGAGACGTGTGAGCTGAAACTAGTTTGAGGCTTGCTCTGTCTAGGTCAGACTGACTTCCAGGGCATCATACAAATCCATGTCCTCTGGTAATTCGGGCCGCAGACGCACATGTGACTTGCTTAAAATGTTTCCTCCTACCCCGCCGTCACAGTCCTAGTCGCCTGCCACTTCCCAACCACCTTTCAGAATTTGGAGAAACTCCTTTTTTCTTCACCTTTCATACTGTTTGTTGTTGGTGTGTATTTGTGTTACCCTTTCTCTCTGCCATTGGCTTTGGCTGGTCCAAGAAGGACAAGTGTTTCAGAACAAATACAGAGAGAGAACAGAGAGACAGAGGACTTACGTCACTGATCAGTGTGAGAGTGGGAACAGCTGTTTTGTAGGGCTGAACACCCAGATGTCCAAAGGCCTGCATTTCATGGTCACTGCCTCCTGCCTGTGGCCTCCTTGCCATATTTGAGTGATGACGATTCCGGTTCTGTGCAGCGAGACAAATGAGGCCCCTCCATCGGTGGAGGCTGTGCCGGCTGCCGGCTGCCTCGTATTTGCTTCGTTAGTGGTGCTGAGGAAGAAAGAGGAAACGCTTCAGCTTCTGGAAGCTAAACAATGTGGACGTCTAGCCTGATGGATGAGTAGAGTTTCTGTATCTCCCCTCACCGACAGTGCATTCATCCAAGGTCCTGCTCCTTCAAAACATGGGTGTTTAATGCTCTGACCATGGGCTTTGCAGGACCTCCTCTTTTATTTATTTTTTTAAAGTTCATTGATGACAACTGACCAACAGCCAAATTCCCAAAACCAGTGGAGGACCTTAGTCCCCTTTATAACATTGTTTGCATGGAAAAACAAGAGTTCCAATGTCAACGTGCATCTCATTGCCCCATTATCTGAATCTGTTGGTCGAGGGAGGGAAGCCTTTCCTGGCCCCAGCTCATGAGTCTGCAGAGATGGAGGCCCACATGACACAGTGGACACAACGGCTCTGAGAAGGGTCCTCCAGAGGGTGAAGGTCCAGATGGTTGTTGGATGGTGTAGGCAGATGCAAGATCAGGCTCACTAGGGTTGTACAACTGAAAGGGTGGGAATAAGGAAAGGCCTCCTTGGAGATGGAGCTTGTGCCTAAGAGATGATTTGACAATCGAATGTTTCTAAGCAGGGGACTACCTGGATTTTTCAGTAATACAGACTGAGAAGAAATTCTGCCTGCATGTCTGTGAGTCCATTGAGGACACTTAGGGACACAAGAGAAAGGGGAAAAAAGCTACTGTTCGAGCAGTAACCATGTGTCTGCAGCTCTTGGCACTCTGTTCCAGCACTACCCAGGTGCAGAATGAAAGGCAGCTGGACTGGAATTAAGCAAGTAGTAGTGGGCTAAGATGCAAGCAGTAGTGGGGTAAGTAGTGTGGTAAGAAAAAGACCGAGTCTTTTTCTTTTAAGCATCTTTCTCTGCAATACCACTTTTCTTTTTGAACAGCCATTCCCCAAGCACAGACGTCTCGTTAGTTGAACATAGAGCAAGCAATCCTTAAAGATAACCTCATTCCACTATCTTTTTTCTCATCCTCCCTCCCACAGATGTGCAGTCAGTACCTTCTACACACAAAGAATAATGCCAGATTCTTGAAGGCTGTGTTCCTCTCCATCTTCAGATTCTTTCTCACGGTGGATCAACTCAGTGCTACTGCATAAAGTTATGTACTTCTGGCTGGGCACGGTGGCTCATGCCTGTAATCCCAGCACTTTGGGAGACTGAAGCAGGAGGATTACCTGAGGTCAGGAGTTTGAGACCAACCTGGCCAAAATGGTGAAACCCTGTCTCTCCTAAAAATCCATTAAAAAAAAAAAAAAATTAGCCTGGCGTAGTGACACATGCCTGTAGTCCCAGCTCCTGGGGAGGCTGAGGCAGGAGAATCGTTTGAACCTGGGCGATGGAGGTTGCAGTGAGCCAAGGTTGTGCCATTGCACTCCAGCCTGGGCAACAAGAGTGAGACTTCACCTAAAAAAAAAAAAAAAAACTTATATTCTTCTTCCTTGCACAGGGACGTCATAGCTAAGAGGATAACCATTTGTCAGAGACACCGTCAATTTAGGCCGTTATAAATTTAGTGATTTAGTATTTGGAGAGATTATAGTATTTGGAGAGATGGAGTAATGTTTCCTTAGAAAGGAAACTCTTTATTCCCCCTGATTGTCCGAAAGGAGCTGTGTGAACTACTGGAAGCCTTTCCCCGTTAGGATCAGACATATTCCTACTAATGAGGGACACTTACACATCGTTAGCAGACACCCCGCTGAGCACCCTGCGTGCACGCTCTTATTTACTCTTCACACACCATTAGGAGAGAGCTATTTTTCCCATTTTGCCTTGGAGGGAATAAAGCCTTAGCAGAGATTTTGGACTTTGCTCAAGGTTATGCATCTAATAAGTGCTAGATCCAGGACTTACATCCATGCTCCAAAGCTGATGCTGTCAAAAAGTGTATTATTTTGTTTCATTTTGAGACAGTCTTGCTTTGTTCCCAGGTTGGAGTGCAGTGGTGCAATCATACCTCACTGTAGCCTTGAACTCCTGGGCTCAAGCTATCCTCATGCTTCAGCCCCCTGAGTAGCTGGGACTATAAGTGTACACCACCATGCCCAGCTAATTTTGTTTGTTTGTTTGGTTTTTTTTTTTTGGTAGAGACAGGTAATCAGCTTTATTGCCTAGGTTGGTCTCAGGCTCTTAGCTTCCAGCGATCCTCCTGCCTTGGCCTCACAAAGTGTTGGGATTACAGGTGTGAGCCACTGCGCCTGGCCCTGATGCTCTTTTTAATACTGTAGAATGGTAGGCAAATGTCTTAGGCCTGTGTGTATCTTTCTACCCGACCGGGAGGAAAAACTAGTATTGGAGACCTTCAGTTGTCTTTCATTCCCCTGAGGCAACTTCATGTTTCAAAGGATGAAGGTTCAAAGCTCTGAGCAAGAACCCCTTAGACCCCTCCCCTAAGCATTACCGACAGTAGCTAACATTTATAATGCTTACTGTTTCCCAGGCATTGTTCCAAGCAGTTCACATGGATTCACTTATTCAAGCCTCACAGCAGCCTTGACAGTTCTATTATTTCCCCCATTTTACAGCTGGGGAAACTGAGGCCCAGGGATGATCACACAGCTAGCCAGTGGCCAGTGCATTTTACCTAGGCAGGCTGGCTCTGCATTCTGTATTCTCTACCTCTCTGGCATGCCTCCTGGATCCCAGGTACCATGAGCCCGTGTCCTGTTTCCTCCTAACCTTGAAAGAGCTGGAGGAGGAGGCCTTTGCAAGTGAGGGCTCAAGGCTGGTACAGAGGCAGCACCGCCTAATTGGGACCTGGATTAATCCTCTTGCCTGCTGCTTGCCAATCCCGTGGTTACTTCTTATTCTGACTTGCTTATTTCTGGGCCCTGGGGCTTGGCAAAGCAGAAGCTAGAGGTTTGCACAGTCTGCACAGGAATGAGACAGACTCTTGCTCCTGTTAATGAGCATTAAATATCTCAAGTGCTACCTTTTCCCCACCCCTTTCCCCCACTTGGTGCTTCTGGATGGTGCTCAAACCCGCAATTATGCTGACTTACCACTTGTTCCCTGGGCTGATTTGGCTCTGTGCTGGGGAAGGGGGTACATGCTGCCTTTCTCTGGAGCACAGAAAACAAGCTGGCTTCTTCCTGTGTCAGGAAAACACAGTTACCCAAAAGGGAAGTTTTGCTTTGATGAACTGCCAAAGATGTTCTCGATGCATTATTGGACCATCTCTTGCTTGGTTTATCTTTTTGCCTTAATGAATTCGGCTTTGGTTTATGAGCCCGAGGGAGTTAAAGGATTGTCCTCAAGAACACTGATCAGGGTTGAACTGCGTCTCTCACAGATTCATATGTTGAAGTCCTAACCAGCAACAGCTCCAAATAGGACCTTATTTGGAAATAGGGTAGTTGGCGATGTAATTAGTTAAGAGGAGGTTGTACTGCAGTAGGGTGGGCCCTCATCCAACATGACTGGTGTCCTTATGAAAAGGGGAAACTGGGACACAGACAGGCACACAGGGAGAATGCACAGACAGGGACGATCATGCAGGAACCAAGGAACGCCAGAGGTCACCAGCGTGCCCCAGAGGCCAGGGGCAGGGCAGGGGGCAGGCTTTTCCCACAGCACCCCGGGGGAAACAGTCCTGCTGTTAACCTTGATCACAGACTTCTGGTCCCCAGAACTGTAAGACAGTGTCTGCTGTGTAAGCTGCCAGCGTGTGGTGTTTTGTTACAGCAGCCCTTGCAAACCTGTACAATCACCTTCAACAAACAGACAGTCAAAACAGAAGCATGAAGTTAGCAAAGTTTGATGGACCTGAGCCTCGGTGAAGGAGGCCTTCCCTTCTGCAGCAGCTTAGAGTCAGAGGGGCCAGCCCTGAAAGGGCCTGGCCAGGGACTTGAGTGGGGTCTGCTGGGGCACGGCAGGCCTGAGTCTGAGGCCGGGCACACCAGGCCACCTCCCCTCCTTCTATGCCTGCCTCCTTTCCATAATTATATGGAGAGAGACAGAGACAATATTCAAGGATGGCTGGAAACCTTTGTTCTCTCTGTGGTAATACTTGGTGTTTTTTCTTCTTCTGATGAAAAGATGGATTTCATAATTGATTGTTAAGGGATTACTGCTGTTTAGAGACCACACAAGAAAAAGTGAGCTACTTCTATTTCCCACAATAGGGCAGACTGTACAGCCTGAGAAGCTTCTACATTTGAAAAAAATTAATTTCCAGCTGAAATATTACATAGTATTTCTTGGCTCTTCAGTCTCATAAAATACAGATCTAGCTCCATCCACCTTCCCATACCATTAAGCTAGCAACTCATACCTGAGGGAACTGGCCAGCTCCTACTGAACAAGGAAACCAGTAACTCAAGTAAACTCAACAAGGAAGGTCTGACTATTTAAAACAGCAATAGGGCCGGGTACGGTGGCTCATGCCTGTAATCCCAGCCCTTTGGGAGGCTGAGGCAGGCAGATCACGAGGTCAGGAGATCCAGACCATCCTGGCCAACATGGTGAAATCCCATCTCTACTAAAAATACAAAAATTAGCCAGGTGTGGCAGCGTGCACCTGTAGTCCTAGCTACCTGGGAGGCTGAGGCAGGAGAATTGCTTGAACCCAGGAGGTGGATGGAGGCTGCAGTGAGCCGAGGTTGCACCACTGCACTCCA
>NW_012118487.1:3688045-3719314 GCF_000951035.1 Colobus angolensis palliatus | reverse complement strand
GTGATCCGCCCGCCTCGGCCTCCCAAAGTGCTGGGATTACAGGCATGAGCCACCGCACCTGGCTGTAAAGTGAACATTTTTAAAAAAAGAATTTGTCTATGTGCTCAGCCCTGAACCGGTGTTACTAGTTTAGAAATAGCTAGTATTTGCTGAGCATTAATGAATTGCCAGGCACTAGTCTAAGGTCTTTGAAGAGATGGTTGCTTTTGTTTTCCCCGAGTTTCAGAGGAAGAACTGAGAAGAGCCTCAGGAGGAAAGGCCCCGCCGCAGTCTCCACAGTGGGAGTAGAGGTGCGGGATTCACACACTATCCGGTATATTCCAGAGCGTTCATGTTTAACCCGTGAGCTATACCGCTTTAGTGAAACCCTTGTTTTGTCTTAGCAAATCCTTCTCTTAGCAAAATTCTGAAAAGGTAGTCAGGAGAACTGTGTCCCTCCGAGATGGCTCAGGGCCGCCCTCCCCTAGTCTCCCATGCTGGGCCTGTGAGCCACCTCGGGAAACCCTGTGGCTGCACACAGCACCGTCCGGAGCCTTGCCCTGCTTCCACAGGTGTAATTCACACTCTTCTTCTTCTTCTTCTTCTTTATTTTTTTCTGAGACGGAGTCTGGCTCTGTCGCCCAGGCTGGAGTGCAGTGACAGGATCTCGGCTCACTGCAAGCTCCGCCTCCCGGGTTCACACCATTCTCCTGCCTCAGCCTCCCGAGTGGCTGGGACTACAGGCGCCTGTCACCTCTCCCAGCTAATTTTTTGTATTTTTAGTAGAGATGGGGTTTCACCGTGTTAGCCAGGATGGTCTCGATCTCCTGACCTCGTGATCCACCCGCCTCGGCCTCCCAAAGTGCTGGGATTACAGGCGTGAGCCACCGCACCCGGCCAATTTACACTCTTCTTGCGAGCACGCTGACAAGGGCATCAAAGCACTTTCTGCTGAACTGCATATCTTAGTTGCGGAGGTTGTGGCGGTGTGGGACAACAGCCTGTAGTGACATGGAAAAGCAAACTGGACACTCTTCTCGTAATCAATACATACTTAGGATATACTTAACCTCTACTCCAAGGCAGTTTTTTTTCACTTGTTCCAGAATCTGAGTTTAAGATACCACACGAACAACTGTTATCTGCTTATTGGCATACAGGTTGTGACTTCGTGAAGACATTGCTTTGTCAAGCCAAGCATGAACGGATTCCCTTACACCTAAAACTTAAGTAGTTTGGGTTTAAAAATGTATCATGGCTCTGGAAAAGTCTGTAGGAAGCTTGTCTCCAGGGACATGGTGGTGCGTCAGCACGGAGTGGCTAGAGCTGGGAAGCCAGATCAGATATTCTTTGGAAACCAGTCTCTGAGATTTTTTTGTGTCCCCACATATCTCTGGGTCCAACTTTCTCTTTTTTCCTCTCTCCCTCACTGTCTTTACTTTATTGCCTTCTGGTTCTTTCTCATGGTTTCTAATTCTGGTCAGGCCTTATCCCATTTCTAGGATATTTTCCCCTTGTTTCTACTGAGACGCCACAGCCACAGGTAAGTGGCCGTTCCCCCGGTGGTACAGAAGTGATCATGTGGAAACCTGCAGTAGGCTGGAACTAGTGTGGCCTGTGAGCCGACCTAACAGCCTCGTCTGTGTTCTGCAACATGCTCCACATGTAGTGCTGGCACTTGTCTCTTCCCTCGCGGCCACTTCTTAGCTTGGTGGACCAGGTGAAGCCGGTGGTCCCTTCAGAAACCTGTGGGAGGAAAAGTCTGGGTGATGCAAGTGGTGCTGGACTTCATGTTTTTGTTACTGGAAACATTTGCAACAGATCTTGAGTCTTCACCCTTCTGGTCGAGGTGAGAGAAACGCAGATGGAGACACCTAAGAACACTATTATTTTACGTATAAAAGTGTCTGATCCTGCAGGTGATTTTTCTTGTCTCCCCACTTAAATTTATTTGTTCCTCTTATAAAGCAAAAACGTAACTTAAAAAGAAAAACTAGCCTTCTTTCCCTAAAAAGTAGGGTGACCCTGTGCCCCTGTTTGTGCAGGAGGGTACGAGTGTGAGCATTTTGTTCTAGTGTAATTAGTAGCATCCTTCTTACTTTAAAAAACATTGTAGTTGGCTCTGGGAGGCCGAGTCAGGCAGATCCCTTGAGCCCAGGAATTTGAGACCAGCTTGGGCAACATGGTGAAACCCCATCACTACTAAAAATACAAAAATTAGCCAGGCCTGCTGGTGTGCACCTGTATTCCCAGCTACTCAGGAGGCTGAAGCAAGAGGATCGCTTGAGCCTGGAGGTCAATGCTGCAGTGAGCTGTGATCATGCCACTGCACTCCAGCCTGGGCAACAGAGTGAGACTCTGTCTCTAAAAAATAAAAAATAAAAACTAAAAACATTAAAAATATCCTAATTGAATAATAACTAATATGGTAACTCTAATGGAAGTTACTGTGAACTACAGTTACATTATAGCTAATCCTCTATGCTTGAAATGGCACCTTTAACATATCATATGAAAAATAATAGAAAGATTTAAGATTATTACCCGTTAAGCCTAGCTACTTAAACTGCTAAATATTGAAACAAAAATTTAAAAAATCTTTCAGATGAACTTAAAGAAATTATTAAATAATAGCATCTCTGTATTTTTATTCTATATTAGCATTAGAAATGTTATTAGCAATTATTAAATGATATCACATAAAAGTCCTGTAATTTGCTGGAGTTAAAAAGTTATTCTTAATAGAGTCTGGGATTTAGATATATGGGGCCTTTTGTTTTGTTTTGTTTTTACAATTATTGAAATTTGATAAAGCAGGAAGCTATTTGAGCTTTGCTTCCCTTTTTGATATATGATTTTAATTGTTCCTGTATAACATTGCCTTAAATTACAGGAAGCCACATGCTGGAAAAAGGATCCGTCCTTTAAACTCCATCTGTGTTATAGTGTGGTTTTTCATTGGCTTGGGAAGCAGCTCTGTGGTGACCTGCAGACAGAATTGAGAAAAGAAAACTTTCAAGATTGATTAGTGTGAAGGAGGTTTGTGGATTTAACTCTCTCAGTCTCTTGCACCATCTGCATAAATGAACTGTGGCAAAGTCATTTGAGTCATCTGAATACATTTGTACTCTATTTTACATGCACATATATTCATAGAAACCATGTAGTAAGACATCCTAAAAATGTGGGGGTGTTCTAGCAATGCAAAGATTTATATGGACTTTGTTTGGATGACACAAACAATAAGAAAACACTAAATCCAGTAACTGCTCACACCAGGCATTACGGAGGCAGTGGAGGGAGGCAGGAGAGTACAGCTGTGGACTAGCATGTCAGGAATGGAATGCTGCTTCCTCAAGCTCTGTGGGCAGATCGTGGACTCTCTCTGAGCCTTAGTTTTTCATCCTTTCCTATGATAGCAACCCCTGCCTTGCCTGCCTTATGCATAAGGCTCAATATTTTGTCAAGTCCGATGCGAACATAAGGCGTTATTTATTTTTCCTCAGATAGAATTCTTATCTGCAAATGGATATGAGGGACATGAAGTAGATACAAGATTTGTTCCTTTATGATCCGGAGTCCACAGCCATTTGATGCCTCTCTGCTGGGAACCAGAGCACTGAAGAGGTCCTAAAGTGAGCACATTGTGGCACACTTTATTGAGGGCCTATTTTTTGAAAGGCACTAGGCATAAAATGATTATAACGTGAAATCTGCCCTAGCCACCCCATTTTACATTGCTAACGCTCAGTCTCAGTCTTCCTCTCCGGCATTACTTTCTTCCATTCATCACTATTTCATATGCAACACAATTCACTAACTGGTGTGTTTACTGTCGTCTCCTGCCCTCAGGAGGCAGATTCCTTAGTGACAGAGTATTTTGTTTTTGTAGCTCTTTCATTGTTTTATTTTGGAATGTTTGTGTCCAGTACCTGGAATCATTATTAGCACATTAGCAAGTGCTCAATAAACATTTGTTGGATGAACAAGGCAGCCATTGCTCTTCAGTTGTGCACAGCCGAGGAAGCAGGCAGACATTTTTGTAGGGTATTATGTTGTATTATTAATACAATGAGGTCAGCAGGGTAATAGAAAGGGCACCTGTTGTTATATAAACAGGACAAGGGCCTCTAAATCTGCAGGGATATTCGAGGGCAAAGACAAGGAGTAGATAGAAAGTCTTTCAGAGAACTGACCTGGGTTTGAATCCTGCAAACGGGATACATGAGAGTTTCCCGGAGGCCAAGGAGGTGCTAGCCAGCTTACAGCAACAGGGCAGCTCCTAAGGCCTGCAATGAAAAATGACCTTGCTGACGACTGGGCATACTTAAAGTGTGTGGTGCACGTTGCAACAAGGGCCCTTGATGATTCACTGGGACAGCAGGAGAAAATGCGAGAACTTGGGTGTTTATAGTGATCTTTTAGGTAGAAAGCACGAAATAAATGAAGTCTTAAAAACTGATGCCAGGACCTGCGCTGGGTGAATGTGTCTGGAGGCAGAGAGTTACAGGAGGATGTGTGGGCGTATCATCAGGCGCAGGCCATTCTGTGTGGCTCCCTGTCGTCTTTTCCTTGTTTATCTTTTTATAGAAACAAGGTCTCACTCTGTTGCTGAGATTGGAGCGTAGTGGCGCAATCATAGCTCACTGCAGCCTCCATCTCCCGGGCTCAAGCAGTCCTCCTGTGCAGACTCCCAAGTAGCTGAGACTACAGGTGCACCCCACCATACCTGGATTATTTTTTTATTTTTCATAGAGACGGGATCTTGTTATGTTGCCCAGGCTGTTCTCAAACTTCTGGGCTCAAGTGATCCTCCCACCTTGGCCTCCTAAAGTGCTGGGATTACAGGCGTGAGCCATCACCCAGCCCCATCTTTTCCATCTAGTAATATTTCTTCCTACTGCAGTTTACCTGTGCTCATTAAGTGGATTCACAGCTCATCTGATCTTCACGATTTTGTAACGAGTTGGGAAGTAACCTTGAAAAGTTTTTCTACTTCACAAAAAATCCACTGATTAATTGACAAAATACTTTAAGGAGGTGTTCAACATAAAGATAAAGTATACGTTTTACTGTATAAATGTCCAGAATTACACTTTTGCTGACCTTTTTTGAATACAGCGATGTTAGTACTAGTCACTATAATCCAAGGAACCAACCAGTATTGTGATTTGGGGGTTAGTCAAATATGAGCTGCATGAAGTTCACGAAGACATTGTGGTGAGTCTTGGGTGGTCCAGGAGAGGACTTGCCCTGCCTATGGAAGCTTGGCAGTGGAAGCAAGTGTTACCCACTGTGGTTTCCCTGGGGCAAGCCTGAGATGCACAGGGAAAATCTAAAGACTCACTTCATGAACTGTTAACGTTGTCAGTCATGTCAGTCAGGCAACTAAATTCCTACTCGTTTCCTCAACATGTAGAGGTTTAGTGACTCAAATCAACTCTTGTTTGATTCCGAAGCTTCCTGGTTTTCATGTGAGAAAGTCCGTTATTTGTTTATCTGGGTTTCAGAGAAACATTCAGTCTTTCTAGAGGAAGCCTGTTCTCCGTGAGAGCATGCCTGGGTGCTTCTGGCTTTCTAGATGATCGTATTTTGGTGCTAGCTTTGCTTACTTGAAGTCTTGTGGGTATAACCTTAGGTTCTTTAGATGAGCCGATGTAGCTGTTGTACATACCAATTTGCAAAGACATTGTTTCAGTATGAGATAGCTTTAAAAAGGGGACTGCAAATAGGGGCTAAGGAGCTGGACACTGAGGTCATGGTGAGCTAGTTTCTTTTAGTTAAATAAGCAACTTTATTCTGAACTCTTTTGATTTTGCTGAAAATATTTTAGCCATTTTGAGGAGAGGCTTAGGTTTGAAAGCTTGATAAAAGAGCCTCATCGGTGTTTTCCCAAAGAAGATGTCAATAATACATTTAGATGTATTACTAAATACACAGCATATGCAGAATAAAAACAGATCTGGAGGTTCATTTCAAGTAATACGGTTTATTAAACAGAAGTCAGCTGGCTCATTGTCAGTGTCCAACCTTATCAGAAAAGATCCTTAAATATTTTTCATGATTTCCAACTGCATTCACATTGGGGCTTCTCCATGCTAATTAATATAAAAAGTGAAACATATAATATTATTATGCAGTCTGATTTTTGCCTTAAACTATTTAATGTTGAAACAAATTGCTGATTATCATGTTCCATTTTTTAATTAAAAAGCTTATTTTGAAGTAAGCATTTTAACAAATATATTAGGCATAGGATTTCATATATTTTGTCATATATCTTATTTTAATTTTTAATATTTAAATTTGTAGCATTGTCTTATTTCATTGGACTTTTTAGTGTCACATTTTCTGTATCTTTGGCAGGTGACACTGATTTTCTGTTTCTGCCATCCCTCTCCTTCCCCAGTGCCTTGCCTCGGGCCTTCAGGAGATGGAAAGGCCATAGAAACACAGTATAGCAGTGGACTGTGTGTAGCGATGTGTGTGGGCTGAAGTGGGGAGAGCAGTGACAGGAGGTGCTTGAGAATGACTCCCAGGTTCTTGCCCTGGGAGACTGGACAGTGGGACTCCCATTTGCCGTGACTGGAAATGTATGCTAAGACCCCGAGGTTGGGAGACTGGGCATAAAGATGATACATTTTGTGTAATGAGCAGCTTGAGTTTGATTGTCCATGGAGCATTCAGAAAGGAGATTCAGTTAACAGTAGGAAGTAAGAATTTGGAGATCCAGGAGAGAGGCCTGGGTTGGTGAGAAGTATCTGGAAATCATTCACTTGCAAGCGCTGAAATAAAGCAGTGAATGTTTTGGAAGGAACTCAGCTGATGAAATTCTGAATGCCAAGAAGGGCGATTGGGTGGAATCCAGAGAACACCCAGTACTGAATGGGCAGAGGTGCCATGGATAAGGAGGAGAGCCTGTAGAGAGTGACAATGAAAATGACAGGGAGGGAAGAGTTTTAAGGGGAGAGAGTGGGCAACAGTGGCAAGCATGAAACCAAATAAGGACCAACGTCCTGAGTGGATTTGGCAGTGGTGAGATCGTTAGCTACATTAGCAAGAAGAAAAATGTGTTTATGGGCACACTTTGTTTCATTGCTCTTTGCTTTATTCCACTTCGCAGATGTTGCATTTTTTACAAACTGAAGTTTTGTGTCAATCCAGTGGTGAGTAAGTCTACCGGCACCATTTTTGCAACGGCATTTACTCACATTACATCTCTGTGTCACATTGTGGCAGTTCTCTCAATATTTCAAACTTGTTCATTTTTGTTATATGTGTTATGGTCATCTGTGATCATTGATCTTTGATGGTATTATTGTAATTCTTTTGGGGCTCCACGAAGTGTGCCCATATAAGATGGCAAACTTGATCTATAAACGTTGTGTGCGATCTGACTGTTCCAATGACTGGCCATTCCCCTCTTTCTCTCCCTGTGCTCTGGCTCCCCTATTTCCTGAGACACAACAGTATTGAAACTAGGCCAATTAATAACCGTGCAATGGCCTCTGCATGTTCAAGTGAAAGAAGAGTTACATGTCTCTTACTTTAAACCAAAAGCTAGAAATGATTAGGCTTCGTGACGAAGGCATGTCCAAAGCTGAGACAGGCCAAAAGCTAGGTCTCTTGCACCAAAGTCAGCCAAGTTATGAATGCCACGAAAAGTTGTAGGAAATTAGAAGTGGTACTCCAATGAACACACGAATGATAAGAAAGCAAAACAGACTCATTGCTGGTATGGAGAAAATTTGAGTGGTCTGGACAGAAGACCAAGCCAGCTACAACATTTCCTAGATTAGCCAAAGTCTAATCCAGAGCAAGACCCTAACTAGCTTCAATTTTCTGAAGGCTGAGAGAAATGAGGAAACTGCAGAAGGGAAGTTTGAAGCTAGCAGAGGTTGGCTCATGAGGTTTAAGGAAAAGAGCTGTCTCTATAACATAGAAGCGCAAGGTGAAGCAGGAAGTGCTGATGGAGAAGTTGCAGTAAGTTATCTAGAAGATCTAGCACAGATCATTGGCGAAAGTGACTACACTAAACGATGTATTTTCAATGTAGACAGACAGTCTTCTTTTGGAAAGAGAGGCCATCTTAGACTTAGAGAGGAGATGTCAATGTCTGCCTTCAATGATACGACCTTCAAAGGACAGGCTAACTCTCTTACTAGGGGTCATGGAGCTGGTGACTTCAAGTTGAAGCCGATGCTCATTTACTATACCAAAAAACTGAAGACCTTTAAGAACAATGCTAGATCTGCTCTGCTTGTGCTCTGTAAATGGAACAACAAAGCCTGGATGACAGCACGTCTGGTTACAACATGGTTTACTGAATATTTTAAGCCCACTGTTGAGACCTGCTGCTCAGAAAAAAAGATTTCTTTTGAAGTATTACTGCTTATTGACAATATACTTCAGTGACAGTGGTCACTGAAGAGCTCTGATGGAGATGTTAAGGGAGATTAATGCTGTTTTCATGCCTGATAACACAATGTTCATTTTGCAGTAGCCCATGGATTAAGGAGTAATTTTGATTTTCAAGTCTTATTATTTAAAAAATAAGTATTTTTCATGAGGCTGTAGCTGCCATAGATCATGATTCCTCTGATAGATCTGGGTACAATAAATTGGAAACTTTCTGGAAAAGATTCACCATTCTAGATACCATTAAGAACATTTGTGATCCATGGGAGGAGGTCAGAATATCAACATTAACAGGAGTTTGGAAGAAGTTGATTCCAACCCACAGGAAAGATTGTGTTCAGATGCTTAGGTTTTTAATGAATGTTCCGTCTACTGGAGATACAAGTTTAAAAATTCAAACTTCAAGTTTTCCTTCACTGGAGATGCAAATTGAAAAATCAAAATATCCATAAGGTTTCAGATTCAATTTATTCTATTTGTAAATTTTGCATTTTTAAGTAAAAAATAAAAATCGTAACTCTTGGGGCCTCTGAAAAACATTTGATCAACTCGAATGGAAGACTAAATCCCCTTTTCTGAACAATTAGCCCTACTTAGAAACATCTTTAAATACATTCCCTTAAACTTTTAAATTGCATCTATAAATTTGGTTTATTTAATTTTTAAAATGTATTACTATTTTTATTGAGCCAAAATACACATAACGTAAAATTTACCATCTTAATCATTTTTAAGTGTATAGTCCAGTTAAGTTACATATATACATAACGTTATGCATCCATTACCACCATCTATCTCCATAATTCTTTTCCTTTTGTAAAATGGAAACTCTCTACCAATTAAACAACAACTCAAACAACGACCCCTCTTTTCACCTTTCCTCCAGCCCCTGGCAACCACCATTCTCCTTTGTGTCATTATGATTTTGACTATTCTAAGTACTTTATGTAAGTGGAATTATGCAGTATTTTTCTTTCTGTGACTGATTTCTTTCACTTAGCATTCTGTTTTCAAGGTTCATCCTGTTGTAGCATTGGACAGGATTTCCTTTCTTTAGAACGCTGAATAGATTCCATTATATGTATATATTGCATTTTGCTTATCCACTCATCCTTCATTGGGTACTTGGGTTGCACCCATGTTTTAACTATTGTGAATAATGTTGCTATTAATATAGGGAGGGTCCAGATATCTCTTCGAGTCCCTGCTTTCAATTTGCAGGTGTATCTAGAAGTGGAATTGCTGGATCATATGGTAATTCTAGTTTTAAGTTTTTGAGGAGTTGCCATACTGTTTTCAACAGTGGCTGTACCGTTTTGCTTGCCTACCAACAGTGCACAAGGGTTCCAGTTTCTCCACATAATTGCCAACATTTGTTATTTTCTGGTTTTTGGGTTTTTTTTTTTCTTTTCTTTTTGATAGTAGCCATGCTAATGGGTGTGAGTTGGTATCTCATTGTAGTTTTGATTTGCGTTTCTCTAATGATTACTGATACTGAGTATCTTTTCATGTGCTTACTGGTCATTTGGATATGTTCTTTGCAGAAATCTCTATTCAAGTCCTTTGTCCATTTTTGAATCTAGTTGTTTGTTTTTTTGTTGTTGAGATTTAGGAGTTCTCTACATACTCTGGATATCAATCCCTTATCAGATATATGATTTGTAAATATTTTCTCCCATTCTGTGGATTGTCTTTTCTCTGTTGACTGTCTTCTGATGCACACATTTTAAAAATTTTATTAAGTCAGTTTTTCTGTTTTTTTCTTTTGTGGCTTGTGTCTCTGATGTCACACACTTGGTATACTTGATTTTAAAAAAGTATTTAATATATCTGACTAGGAAGGCTTCAACCCAAATTTTCCCCAGTACTCTATTGGGTCTTCAGTAGTCATCAAATATGTGCCAACCATTGCTAACCATTGGGGATATAGTTCTGAACAAAACAGAACAATAAGCAACAATGAATAAGACAGAAAATGTCCCTCATCCTCATGGAGTTTACATTCTTCTAACTCTCATTTCATTCAACTATAACAAAGCTAATAAAGTTTTAAATGAAAATGATTTCAAGTCAAAAGTTGTATACCTTTCAATTTAAGATTACAAGTCTAAAATCAATTATACATTTGAGTTAGAGTCACAAAGTAAATCTGTCTAATTAGTGTCTCTAATCTGTCTGATATGAAAATACCAAATATACACATTTTAAATGCCTGATTAAAGAATACTAATGCTATAAAATCAATTTGCTTTATCATTTAATTCTAACTTTCCTAATATTGAATACTGGGTTACAAAACTGAGCTTGCTTGATGGACAACTCATGACCCAGATCCATGATTGTCTGAGGTCGGTTTAGAGATCTGAAACTGACCAGAGTGACTCTTTCCATAACACAGGTGGACAGACTGAGTCTGATTTTAATAGTGGCTGTAGTAACAGGGACCTCCATTTTCTTCAGATTGGACTGGTTTCACAATACTCTGTTTACTAGATTTAAGCTTTCCCTTAATAGCACTATTCAGCATTGTCCCCAGTTTGGATGGATAAATTACTTCACCACCCATACCTACTTTGCCATCTGATCCGATTCAGCTAACTCAGCCTACGTACCCCCTGATTCTTCTACATCAGGCTAGTTGGCCACAAACACTGGATCATGTCACCTCTCTGCAAGGTCTGCATTTGGAGGTGGCTGAGTGGAGCTGTAGCTCTTCTCAAATGTCCATCAACTCACCTCCCTTCTTTCATATGAACAATTAATATTTTCTCAGTTTAATCAAGTGCAATTCAAACTTACTTCCAGAAAATTCTTAGCCAATCTCTCCCTTCAAACAGATTCCCTATTCTTCTGTATAGAAATTCTAAAAATATCATTGCTTCTTTTATCCAAACCCTTCAGCGATTCACACTGCACTTGGAATAGAATATAAAACCTTTACCATGGGCTGCAAGTCCCGGCATGATCTGGCTCTGCATCCTTCCATGACCTCATCACAAATCTCCCCCTTACTATGCTCCAATTTCAGCCACAGTGGCCTTTTTCCACTTCCTCCAACAGAAGTCAAGATCCCTTCTACCCCAGGGCCTTTACACAGACTGCTCCCCCTTTCTGTAACACCGTCTCCCACACTCTGCTTGAGTGGCTCCTCATGCTGTAGGTCTCAGCTCAACTGTCATTTCTTAGAGAGGTTATTGTTCTTCATAGAACTTAGCACAATTTCTGCGTTTATTTGCCTACTGTTTCTCTTCCCTACTAGATGGTTTGCTGCAGGGTCATGTTGGGTGCTCTGTTTGCCTAGCACCCATCCCAGGGCTCACATATTCTAGGCAGTCAGTTATTGTTTGCTGAATGAATGACTGTCACAGTTGCCACAGCAGTCACCATTAGCCTTAAGTCATAGCTATTATAATCATTCATATAACCGCTTTTGGCTCTTGGGAGGTACTGAGTAATTGTTGAATTGAGTTATCTAAATGTCAGTTATCCTACATTCATTACTACAATTTATTATTACTTTTATGATCCTTTACACCAGCGGTCCCCAACCTTTTTCACACTGGGCACCAGTTTCGTGGAAGACAGGTGTTCCTTGGACTGGGGTGGGGGTAGGGTTGGAGGGCAGAAGGTTTTGGGATGATTTGAGCGCATTACATTTACTGTGCACTTTATTTCTCTTATTATTAGATTGTAATATATAATGAAATAAGTATACAACTCACCATCATGTGGAGTCAGTGGGAGCCCTGAGCTTGTTTTTCTGCAACTAGGCAGTCCCATCTGGAGGTGATGGGAGACGGTGACAGATCATCAGGCATTAGATTCTCATAAGGAGCATGCAACCCAGATCCCTCCAAGCGTGGTTCAAACTAGGGTTCGCGCTCCTATGAGAATCTAATGTGGCTGCTGATCTGACAGGAGGCTGAGCTCAGGAGGTAATGCCAGCAAGCAATGGAGAGCTGTTGTAAATACCGATGAAGCTTCACCGCCCACCTCCTGCTGTGCTGTCTGGTTCCTAAGGGGCCACAGACTAGAAGCTGCATGGGTTCCCTAAATATCCGTGGGGTACGTAAATATCCAACCAGTCCATGGCCTGGGAATTGCGGATCCCTGCTTTATACAGCTAGCTTTCTATAACTTCTAAATCTGTAATATTTCTGTTCTTAGCAATTCTCCTACAGGAAGACGTTGAACTAAAAGTACCTTTTGGGGGACTATCCTTTCCTAATTAAAAACAAAACAAAACAAAACAAAAAACCACAGAACACTAGTGAATTGGTTGACAGTTAGTAATCCATTTATTTTTTTGTGGGGGACTATCCTTTCCTAATTAAAAACAAAACAAAACAAAACAAAAAACCACAGAACATTAGTGAATTGGTTGACAGTTAGTAATCCATTTATTTTTTTGTGGGGGCGGGGGACGGAGTCTTGCTCTGTCGCCCAGGCTGGAGTGCAGTGGCTGGATCGCGGTTCACTGCAAGCTCCGCCTACCGGGTTCACACCATTCTCCTGCCTCAGCCTCCCGAGTAGCTGGGACTACAGGGCCCCGCCACTACGCCCGGCTAATTTTTTGTATATTTAGTAGAGACGGGGTTTCACCGTGTTAGCCAGGATGGTCTCTATCTCCTGACCTCGTGATCCACCCGCCTCGGCCTCCCAAAGTGCTGGGATTACAGTCGTGAGCCACCACGCCCAGCCTAGTAATACATTTTGATTATGTAAATATAAATTCCGTAGGCTACTTAGTGATTACTTCTTTATTTATCCTGGGTATCCCAAGAGGTAGTACAGTGGCCACAGGTTATAGAAGGCGGTCTTGAGATCTGAATGAGGGGAGCTCTAATTCTAGATTTTATAATGCCTGTGGCTTAACGCCATCCTGCTCTGCCTGGTTCTTCAAGATCCTTGCTAACCCCCTCAAAGAATTCAAGCCTTGGAATAGCACAGATTGTGTTAGAAGTTCCTGAATCCTAAGCAGCTAGAATCCACTGGCTTGTTTTTGCGATATCAGCGTGTTAAAAGCATATCCCCATAAAGATTTAATATCCCTGTCTCTACGTCTTGGCACCTGTGAATATGAAACAAGAGCATAAATATGATTTTGAACGTTGCATTGTCACAGATGAAAAAATGCACCAACAAGTCAAATAAAATGCAGCGCTGAAAAAGGAAATCAGGCTTATTTTTGTCGTTGTTTACTGTACCAAAGCATTTTTGGAAACCCAAATCGAAGAGATAACCGTTTTTGAATGAACGGCAGTGGCAGAGCATGGTCGGGGTTAGCAGCAACGTGGCTGGGCGCCTTTAACTCGGCGTGACCTCCGGGTCCCGGGCCCGCGTCCCGGGCCCATCGCCCCGGCCCAGGCGGCGCATTGGCCGCTCCTCCCCTCGTGCGCCGCGCGCATTGTTGTCCTTTAGTGATTGGTTGTTGGACCAGAAACAGCTGTGCAGAGCCGTGCCATCTAAAGAGCTGTGGACCTGAATGCAGTGTAGCCGGCTGGCGGTGACTTACACCGGGACTCCAGAGGGAGAAAGGAAGCGCTGCAGGCCACTTGCATTGCGTCTTCCAGGCTGCGTGGACCTGGCGCCCCGGCGTGTGCGGTTGTGGGGGAGCTCGCCGTGGCGCCCCCTCCCTCTGGCTTTAGCTTCCTTTGGGGTTGGCGCAGGTGGGCCAAGCAGGACACCGCAGATCTCCCTTTCCCACGAAGGCTGGCTCGCTGTCTCTCTCAGAGGGGGAGGGACCATCCTAAAAATATGTAAATATCCAAGCGCTGGCTCCAGCCTGGGGCAGCAGCCAAGGTCCCTGCGCCGCCGCCGGGTGTTTTACATGAAAATGAGAAGCCTGATGGGAACCACGCTCTAACTTAAGGCAGCCTGGTGATTAGCATGAGACTGGACGGCTGTCCTGCTTCCTGCCCTTCAATAGCCGTTCCGCGCGCTCGCGCCCGAGCAGCGCTGCCACCGCGCGGGGGTCGATCGCAGGCTCGGCGTCCTTGGCAGCCATGGCTCCGTCGCCGCCTCGGCCAGTAAGTAGGAGCATGCATGTGTAGGGGGCACATGCGTGTCGGCGCACCCACCCAGCCACCCACCCGCGCGCACGCACGCACAGCGCCCGGAACCTCGGCAAGGGGAAGATTGACGAGGCGCTGCAGTCGCTGGGACGACGCGGGCTCTTCCTGGATTCCGCAGGAGCCCGCCCGCCGCAGCTGCTGTCTGCAGAGCCTGCTCGGATCCTGTGCACACGCGCCCCTCGCTCGAGCCTCTGTGATGAAGACTGCCTCCCGGGGACTGCAGCGGAGGCAGAGCCAGCCAGCGCCAGGGACTGCGGGCCGTGCGGCTGTTAGGCCCGCGGGGACACGACTCGGACACTGTCATCCCCACGCCTCGCGCTGAGCCGCCCGGCGCGGAGGGTCTGCCGCCGCCCCTCCGGCCTCCCGCACGCCCGATCCCGGGTCAGCCTCGGAGGCCTCGGCTGCCTCATTTGTTTGGGTCTTTTGTGCGGTGGCTCCCGGTTGCCCAAGCACTCCTGCGCTGAATCGGGCCATTGTCTGCGCTCCCATTGCCTTCACGCTGCAAGTCTCAGCGCCCCCACCCCGCCCGCACACACCCCGCCTCCTCCGGGCCGGGGAGCCTCCTAACGTGCCTTTCCCCCGAGGAATCTGGAAGCTATAAGCCGGGCGGATTGCAAATGAAGTGTAATGCATTGTGGGACGTGTGTAAAATCGGAGCCTTCGCCGTGGGGGTGTGGGGGGGCGTGGGGAGGGCCGGACCCGCCGCTGGCGGTGTAGACGCCGACGAGGAGGGGCTGGGAAAATGTGCGCAGAGTCCGCCCGGGTCGTGCCCGCCGTAGACGGATGAAGGAGCGCGCTGCGCCCCGGCGCTGAGGCCCCGAGGATCGGGGCGGCAGGTCGCCCTCCCCACCATGAAGAAGACCCGGAGCACAACCTTGCGGCGAGCCTGGCCTAGCTCGGATTTCTCGGACCGGGCCTCGGACCGCATGAGGTCCCGCAGCGAGAAGGACTACCGCCTGCACAAGCGCTTCCCCGCGGCCTTCGCGCCCCAGGCTTCGCGGGGCTACATGACATCAGGTTGGTTGGTGACCGCGTTTCTGCCCCCGCGCTGGGGCCGCGGGATGTGCTCGGTATCCCGCGGCCCGGGTCTTGGAGGAGAGTGATGGATGCGATAAGTTATGGGGAAAGCAGGAAAAAATTAGCTCCCATCCACCATTTTGTACCTCCGCAAGATCCATAGCAGGCCCTCTCAATATGGGGTTGGAGAGCTATTAGTTAGGTAAAACGAGGGAGGGGGGACGAGCCGGGCGTTTTGGCCGCAGGGAGATAAATGACTGCAAGCCCCCGCGCTGCAGCCTCCTTGAGCTTTGTGGAGGATCCTGCGCCCAGGATTGCCTGCAGTGCCAGGCTTGCTGGCTCCTGCGTTGTGGCCGGTTATCTGAGTGGGTATTTCCAGCAGCCCCCTGTTCTCCAAAAGGAACAGGTTCCATGCGCAGCTCTGGATGGGCTGAGTCAGGGGAGAGTCCTGCAGACATCCCAGACTCGTCTGATTTGCAGGCAGAGAACTGTGTTGGAGCTCACTGAATGCGTTCTGTGGGGGTAATGGTGTGGATGCGGATTGAATGCTCATACGATTCTGTGTGGATTTAACATATGTTGCTTTGAATTAGGCTGTATGGAAAGAATGGAGGCTGAATCATGTATTTGCATGTCAGACAGGAAGGACAAACAAAACGGTAAATGGAAAAGGGAGGCTTCAGAAAAGATTTCCGCTTAAAATGCAGTGCTGTGAAGAGCCTTCCTGAAGGAGCCAGTTCTTTTTTTGGAAATACAACGGAATGGCTTTGGTTTGATTTGGGAACCCAGGGATGAAATTCTTGAGGGAAATGCTGAAGGAGGAAAAGCCTGGAAAGCTTCCGTTGCCTTCTCCTTACTTCTCGTTAACCACTTGTATGTAATGATGTGTAAGGCATCGGTTTTTATTTATTTTTCATTCAGAGAAAAATTTTGATTTTCTTCTAAGCACACTGTAATGGAAGAACCGAGATTTTCTTTCAAACCACATACTGTACCAAATCACTCTGAGCCCTGTCTTAACTGGGAAGATCATTTTAAGCTTGTGGTTGGTACTTAGAGTCTAGCTTTACTCTCTTTCTCCTAAAACAGCAAGTTCTTTTTAACTGGGGTCAGCATCTCATGCTTCAAAAATGCCTTGCGACCGCATTTCCACGAACGTAAAGCCTAAATAAAAGAACCATCTTTTTTATTGCAAAATCAGGCGACATAAGGATGTTGTACTATTTTGGCAATAAAGCTCCCTTGATTTTCCCTTTCGTGAAAAGCCAAATTCGTAAAGAAAGTGACAACTACAGTTTCTACTTCAGTCATTTCAGTTGCTGCTGTGGTTGCTATATTCTTCAGACTTGTGGCAGTAAATTTTGAAACACACCTAAATCCAAACCTAACCTCAAAACATGTATGTACATAAACCCATGTCTGCCCTGAGTGTTCAGATAATCCTGGGTTTCATGTACTTAGGGTTTGAATGTCTCCATTCCACACTTCACAGTTCCCCTTACGCCTCCTAAGGAACCTGTCCTGACACCAAGTGTGAAGCTGTAGGAGGGCTGGTGGCCATCATTTCGTCAACAAACCTGCAACATTCTGTTTCATGATTCAGGCACATTTCCAGGGAGCCAGTTTTTTTTTTTTTTTTTTTTTAATCTATCTTGGCATTACCTCGTTATCACATTTTCATTCTTTGCAAAAGAACTTGTCTGCTATTGCAGGTGCTGTGAGGCATTTTTGAGGGCTTGAGGAAGAAGCTTTTAATTGTATTTGATTCCCTTATTTCATTTCTTGATCTGCAAATGGTAAGACGGTCCTATGGTGATAATGAAGGATAACCTGTTTCAGGTTGGCAGTTTTCTGTTCAGATTCAATGTTAGGTTACTGCTGAGAAATCTGAAGACCAAAAGATGGAAGAAAAGTTCTATCATTCATTCAGCATTTTTCTGGAGTGCCCCCAAAGAGCACAGTGCCTTGCTGGATTCTCATGGGGTTATACGGTTGCATATAATATGATTCTTGCCCAGGGAGGGAGGCTTATCATTTTTTCTTTATTTTAAATATTAGTTGATACATGGAATAAGAAGCAGGTGTTGCTGCTATGGGAGGAAATAGTAAACATGAAGACAAACACCTACAATGAACATTGGGAGAGTAGGTGGAGTCTTTCTCATGTGCAACTCCTTGGGGGTTGGGTTGGGAAGGATGTGTATCTTCATGTATTTCCTTTACAAATATGGCTCCTTTCAAAATGTGAGTGTTGATAGAAATAGATGGTATATTGAAACACTTGGAAGTGATTTATAAGACATTCTCGTCCTTTTAGGAAATGCAAAAGAGATCCACTTTTATCAAGTTAGTGACTTTGGATACAAATGGAACCTTTGTCACATAAAATATTGAGTAGAAAATGAAGCCTCTTAGAAACACATGAGGCCTTTCGTATTTCTTCTTCTGTTTGTCCAGCCATTTGGTTTAATTACTACTGGTATCCTCATACTTGATTTTTAGTAAAAAGGTTTTTGTTGTGGGGAAATTACTTGGGTTCCAAGGACAAGATAAGCCTTTCAGAGATGTACTAAATGACTTAAAATAACTTCAGTTAAGAGACTATTTTTAGACCCCCTCCCTCAACACATATTCCTGAAAATTGTGGGAAACAGTCACTTAGTTTTAAACTTCAGGACGTGAGAGAGCCTTGGGAATTTCAAGAAACAGATATTAATAATTTTCCTTTTGGTCTAGTGTCCCATATCACGCAGTAGGTGCTTCAAGCAAAATTGTAGGCTTCTATAATAGCTTTCTAATGAGACAGCACCATTTCAAACAGTCTTTTCTCCACGAATAAGTAATTACCAGTGTGAAATGTGATTTATAGCCATAGGCTTGACATTTAGCCTTGGCCTTTCCAATACCTTCAGGAAAAACTACACTTAAGCTCAAGAGGTTAGAGCGGGCACCTATAAACTAGAGAGGTCTTGCAAAAGGACAGTTAGGGAATTCTGAAACTTTAAGTCTCGAAGACTATGCCTTATGTGACTGTTTAAACTCCCAACTCATGCTACCAAATCTGAAGAAATCCTAAGAATTCATGAGCTTCCTAGCAACCAGTAAGTTCACAGGCCGTGAGATGACTTCATTGTTCATCTTGAATATTAATTTCCCAGTGGTGGTTTCTGGGCAGAAAGGGGAAGATCTTGTCTTTTGTTCAAATCAAGATGAATAATAAAAAGTGCATGGCATTATCTTAAAAAGAAAAGGGATTGGACCAAATGCATGTGGGATCATTCTTGTGCATTTTCTAAAACTAGAAGTTACGATATTCATGAACTAGAGATAAAAGTAAAACTCCCCACAAAGAAGCAGATCTGTATAACGAACGCTTAGTACTTTATATATGAAAACATGCGCATTTGTCTCTGTGAAATGATTTTCAAGGCCCCAAACCTTTGGTTGATGAAGTTGTTAGAGCTTTCTGTTAGAATTATGTGAACTGTAATCTCTTCACAAGAATGATGCTGCTAACTTTTCATTTCCTTCACTACCCCTTCCCCTAGCCCTGGGGATGGGCACCTCTTTATATTCCATATATAATACCATCAGAGCTTTGGGGGACATTCTTATTCATCAAGCATGGAAAGTAATTTTTTCATTATACAGGTTTTACAGCACATGATCCTTAAAAGCTTTGTTTATGAATGAGAAAGCGAAGTCCTGGCCCATTTTAGTCTGATGCTTATCATTTTGATAACATCTTTAAGGAGTAAAGTGTGCGTTTTTAATACTGTGATTTTAAAGCCTTTGAAAAGAAAGATAAAACAAAAGCCCTAAACTGACATTGCAAGAAATTGGAAAGCAGTTCTGTCTGCTGGGGAAGAATGGCCAGCTCATCACCTTGATTAGTTTATTAGTTTTTGTTTTATAGAGACTAATTCTGGGGCACATTTGACTGTGTGTTCCAGTTCCTTATGTTCTGTTATTTTAAGAGACATGAGGGTTTTCTGGGAGTGGAGGATGGACACTGGAGGTTCTAATCTGGGCCTGCCACAAACCAGCTGTGTCCCTGGCGAGTAATATGACCTCCCTCCATCTGTAATGAGTCCTCCACTTCCGTGCTGCCATTACAGAATTCGGCTCCGCAGTGGCTCTGTAATGAGCAAGTGCAAGACTTCTGAGCACTTACGCATGAATCGTTACACAAAACTTCGGCCGTCTTCTACTTTTCGGAGTCAGGTGCCTCCCGTATGTGGGAATAGTGCTCATTTTGCCGTACAATCCTATTTCCTATCACCCTGAAATGTTACATGAAATGTATGCATTTTAGGACTCGCCCTGGTGACCAGAGTAATGAGGGAGGAGGAAGTAAATTAAGACCTGGTAAGTTATAATCATATGCAAGTTTTAATAAACAGCATCCCATCACGTTCCTTTCCCTCTTTGCGGAGATCCATTTTCAGCCTAGCCGCTCCAACTGTGTTTTAATTTGAAACTACCTATGTTGACTCCTTTCATCAGGCGAGTGGAAGTAAGGAATATTACACTTAGTGGTGAATGACTTTATTCTTTATTTCCCAGGAGAACGTGAGTGGGCTTACAAAAGGTCACCTCTCTTGGTATTTCAATATCTTTTACATTCTTTCCAATGTTTTTATTTGAAAGAAAGGAATATGAGTATATTGTATAAAAACCTTAGCATTTCTGCACCTCCAGAGCAATTCTGGCCTTAAATTCCCTACACCCCGGAGACTTAGGACAATTCAGACAATGGTATACTCTTTGGTACATGATTGCTTAGGCTGAATGCAGGTTATAACTAAAAGCACAGTCTGCTTGGACCCTTGCCAGTGGGTACTGTGCTAACTTTTGAATTTAGGACATGCTTTTGTAAATCAGTTATAGTATGTGATGCCTAATCTATAAGGTATAAAGTAGAGATTCTTCTAGTTGGTGAGAGTATAGATATAGTCTACTCCAAATTGACCTTATCCACAGTAACACAAGAAAGAAAGGACATGGGTAATTTTTTAAGTAGGTAGTAAACTTTTCCTGAAGTAGGAAAGGGCTAGTCTTTTTTAACATCAGAATGTGCAACCAGTCAATCAGAAAATTCTATTTGTTCCTCCCACTTAAATATTTCTAAAACCTGTCTCTTTCTCTTTATCGCTGTTGCTGAACTCTTTTTCTGTTCTATTACACTATCTTCCAAACATACCTCTCTTCCAGTTCCATCCATCCTCCTTATGTCCCCCAAGGGCTTTGATGGTTTTGTTTTGGTTTTGTTATTTTAAAATCTCTCCTAAAGCAAAATTACTCATGTTGCTTCCCTTCCCAGTGTTCCCATCCATCACGCCTATGGATGAAATCATAGACCAGGGCATATCACAGTGTAACCTCCCTCACTTTTTCCACCTCTTCTTCTCTTTCCCCCTTGTTCACCTCACCCCACGCTCTGGGCTCTGGGAGCTCTTTACCTGCGGCAGTGCCTGTCACCTTGTGTACCTGTTGTAGTTTATGTGACTTTGCCCAGAATGCGTCCTCCATCCTTACAGTTCTGATGGAATCCTCTTTAGCCTTCCAGAACCAGCTCCTATGCCCCCTTCTCTTGCATCGTCTCTTAGATCCTTTCCAGAGTGAATTGCTCCCATGACGTTTGTTTTGTACTTGTGTTACATCAACACGGTCACATTGTGCCACACCACGAGTTTACAGTCCATGTGCGTCTCCCGTCTGGATGGTGAAATCCTCACTGATAGTACCTGCCTTATTCACATCTCTATTTTGCCAGCAACCAGAGCTTGGCTGTATCAGGCACACAGTAAATGTGTATGGGATGAGTGACTAAAACATGACTTCTTAGAAAGTTGAATGAAGTCTTGAAGTCCTAATATGAGTCACCTTCTTGTAACTGAGGAAGTTACAAGTATGTATTCTAAGATCCTACTTTTGAAAAGATCTTCCATTATGATTGGTAGAACCAGGACCAGCAAGCTACTAGTGGATGATTAGAAAGTACTAAATAATAGGATACAATCAAGAGTCAAGTTGAGTTGGTTGATGTGGTTGCTACAAGTGGAACTGGAGTTCCAAGAACAAAAGGACGTTGCTTAGAAAAGGCTGCCTGGAGGGAGGACTTAGTTGGGTCTTGAAGAATGGGTTGATTTGAAGAGATGGAGAAGGAGAAGGATTTGGGGGAGGTTGAGGAAGCGGTACAAACTAAGGCATGAGGCTGGAAATGAAAATGGATGTGTGAAATTTGTCTTACTGTAACTCTGGGATATTACTAGAAATAATGTGTGGGATCTTGAAATTGGGGTGGATTCGGAGTTTGTGGGGTAGGTAACACGTTTGTGATTTGGGGAGAGAAATGACGAAAGGAACCTTTTTAAAGAGGTGTCAGAGAGTGGCTTCCTGGGTAGGTGCATGTTTTGAATGTTTACAGCCTGGGAAACCAGAGGGGAGGTGTTTGGGGGTTGATGTGGTGATCAAGCAGTAAGACGACGACCACAGAACAGTGTGTCCTGGGCCGGGTGCAGTGGTTCGCGCCTATAATCCCAGCACTTTGGGAGGCCAAGGCAGGCGGATCTCAGGGTCATGAGTTCGAGACCAGCCTGGCCAACATGGTGAAACCCTGTCTCTACTAAGAATACAAAAATGAGCTGGGCGTGGTGGTGTGTGCCTATAATCCCAGCTACTCAGGAGGCTTAGGCAGGAGAATCCCTTGAACCCTGGAGGTGGAGGTTGCAGTAAGCCGAGATCGCATCACTGTACTCCAGCCTGGGTGACAGAGCAAGACTTTGTCAGGGGGGTGGGGGGAGCAAAACAAACAAACAAAAAAACTGTGTGTCCCAGCACTGCTAGGCATTATTAGCACACCACCCTCAAGATTTTAAAAATATGTCCACATACCACCTACATTGTTACCTATTTAACACTTCTCTTTAACTTGATCTACTTTTGTATTTAAGTGAATTAAAGAGAAAATTTTGCATTTTCTATGAAATTATGGGTTTCCCTTGATAATTGCATTTTTTCCTAATCCCTATTAAAATGGACATTTAATTATTTCGGTAAAAAATATTCAACTAGATACTACCCGAAATGAACCCATGTGCCCGAGTGGTACTCACACCATGTAGTGGAAAACCTGCGTAGGCCAGGGGAGGAGGGATGGCACAAGGTGGAAAGGGTTATGAAGAGGAAAGGGAGAATCTGGGAGAACAAAGGAACTGGCTGTTCTCTGTACGTGGTTGGGTTTAAGAGGTGAAAGAAAATGAAGGTGAACATGGCGAAACCCCGTCTCTACAAAAGATACAAAATTTAGCCACACTTGATGGCATGTGCCTGTAGTCTCAGCTACTCGAGAGGCTGAGCGGGAGGATCACCTGAGCCTGGGTAGGTTGAGGCCACAGTGAGCGGAGATTGTACCACTGCACTCCAGCCTGGGTGACAGAAGGAGACCCTGTCTCAAAAATAAAAATAAAAATAAAAAAGGTGCAACAGATTTTGTTGTTGTTGGAAGAATACAGTAAATGACCAGGAACCTGCAGAAAGTGAGTGGAGAATGAGTTCCATTTTGGGCTAGTGGTTTGATATTCCAACCACAGAGGGCTCTCAGGTGTACAGGTGAACAATAAAGGCATACAGGTTGGAGGTCATTTGTGCGGCAGTGTTCGTTGTGAACGTGAGAATAGCTTGGCTTTCTGTGCTTTCTGTTCCCCTTCTTGGAGGGGAGCAGATGACCGATTTTTATTTCCAGCAGAAGGAGGTTCAATTGGATTCTGTCAACTCAGAGTTCTCCTTGGGTTTCTGAAACCTGGAAACTCGAGGTTAGGATTGCTTGGAGATTGTCTACTTTCCTGTTCCTGAAAGTAGAGTGCCCTTTAATTCTTGGATTTGTTTTATTAGTGTTCTCATTTATTCAGAAGCCATTGCATTGTTGACAGAAGGGATATGTTTTTGATATCTATAGTCAGGTCTGAAAAGAGAACTCTGCAAGTAGCAGCACAAAAGACTAGGCCAGCTATGTAAATAATGTATATTTCAAACATCTGTCATATACCTATCCCGCTGAAAAATTATGGCTTAGGTAACTCATACACACAGTCAAAGTCTCCATTTATCTTTCTACTTTAATCCGTGATGGCCCCTCCAGGCCAAGTTTTCTCTTTTTGAAGATAAAAGAGAGAGATTTGGCAGATGCCTGTGGGCAGTAGGGGTAGCAGGACTATTGCCTGGCCTTATCCGTCTGATGGCCATAGTTTCAGAGGGAGGAGCCATCTTCTGCAATTAACACTGCCTTCTCACCCCTATGGATTCCTGTCTGGTTGGTTCCCCTAGGAGAGCTGACATGCCATTTATTGCTTTTGGGATATCCAACTTTTGCTTTGAAATTGTCTATTATTAGAGAAAATGAAGGCCGCCACAGTGACTGAGGTGCATGAGGTAGTTGTCCTTTTTTTTTCCTTTTGGCTGCCCAGTATCTGAACCTCTTTTCAGTGTCTGTGTCACTCCCCATTGTTACATGTCGAATGTGTCTGCCCAAAAGATATGTTCAAGTCCTAACCCCTGGTACCTGTGACTATGCCCTTATGTGGAAATCAGGTCACTGTGGCTGTAACCGAGTTAAGATGCAGCAGTACTGGAATAGGGTGAGCCCGAAATCCATATGACTGGTGTTCTTATGGGAAGAAGAAAAGAGACACAGACGCAGGGAGAATACCATGTGACGAGAGAGGCAGAGGTGGGAGTGATGTGTCTACAAATGAGGGAAGGCCCGGGCCGCCAGCCACCCCCAGAGGCTGGGAGAGAGGCACGGGGTTGCTTCACCCTCAGGGTCCAGGAAGGAAACAATCCTGCTGACACCTGGGTTTCCACTTCTAGCATCAGAGCTGGGAGGGCACATATTTCTGTTGCTTTAATCCACCCACTGTGCGGTGCTAGTTCCAGCAGCCGCGCGACACTAGTCTGCCACCTCTGAGCCTCGGTGGAAGGCAGCGCCCGCATTCTCTGTGAAGATGCTGAAATTGCTGTGTAGTTACTTTCCTGGCCTTCCTTACGTGGAGGGCAGGGATCAGAGACCTGGGTTTCACCCATTGAATATTCCCTTCTAATGACTTCTAATCTGGTGCTAGTAGGGTAAGATGATGGGGACTGTGAGGCAGAGTCCCTGGATGTGGTGTGTTGTAGCATGATGGCTTTCCGAGGCCGGAGGTGGCAGCCAGCAGGCGGTGCCCCATGTGACCTTGCTAGTGGTGCCAGCTGCAGGTTCGTGCCTGGTGGTGGCTGCAGAGGTGTCCTTATTGAAGTGGCTCTGGCTGCATGCTTCAAGCCTGGGTCTCCAGCCCTCCCTGGCATCCTTGAGTTACTCAGTGTATTTCACTGTGTTCTTTTTCCTGAGAGGCTGTGTAGCTGGTGATTTAGAGCAGAGATGTGGACCATGTGGCTTGGCTTCATAGTTCAATGTTACCATCACTAGCCAGGTAAACTTGGAGAAACTACTGATTTTCTCGGGACCTCAGCTTCCTTACCTGCAACATGGGAATAATAATGGTACCTACCCACTGGGCTTTGGGTGAATTAATATGTGTAAAGCACTTAGAAACAAGCTTGGTACAATGGAAGCATGATACCCCTATGACTGATTTTGCCATTACAAGTAATGGCCAAAACTGCAATGACTTTTCCACCAACCTAATATTAAAAGAGCCAGCATTGGTTTCTGCAGCATAAAACTGCGAATCACATCAGACACATATATGGAATCACAACGGGATCTCAATCGTTGTCACTTCAAAATATTGTCATAAAGAGTGACTTGCACATAAGCTACACAAAAAAGTATAGTTGAGTTTTACTTTGCAACCATGTCATCTTCCTATGGTGACCTTTCCAGAGCCCTTTTGTTTTCCCTTTCCAATAACACCCTCTTCCCTCTACTTCCTATTTGCTTCCTCCTAGTGTTCAGAACTTAGTTCCTTGTGGAAACCTGATGGAGTGTGACTGAGCTGCTCCTTCTCCGTGCTCTGGCAGCACTTCTTGCACACACCTCTGAAATAAGCGACACATCTGCCATTTTCTTGCCTCACCCTCCATCTAGACTGGAAACGCTTTCAGGCCGTGGCTTGGGTCTGACTTGGTTTTGTGCTCCCAGTGTCTAGCGAGTGCCAGATGGGTAGCAGGTACACAGCAGTTTAAATGTATAGATACGGTGACACATGGTCTTGCTGGCATTCCCAGTAGCTTCAGTGGACTCTGTTTCGCGTCTTTCTCTAACCATATGCATGCTTGGTGCCCCAGGGGTTGATGCGAAGAAGCCACCGGGGTGATTGTGGAGGATCAGTCATCTTTTTTTTTTTTTGGAGACGGAGTCTCGCTCTGTCGCCCAGGCTGGAGTGCAGTGGCCGGATCTCAGCTCACTGCAAGCCCCGCCTCCCAGGTTCATGCCATTCTCCTGCCTCGGCCTCCTGAGTAGCTGGGACTACAGGCGCCGCCACCTCACCCGGCTAGTTTTTTGTATTTTTTAGTAGAGACAGGGTTTCACCGTGTTGGCCAGAATGGTCTCGATCTCCTGACCTCGTGATCCGCCCGTCTCGGCCTCCCAAAGTGCTAGGATTACAGGCTTGAGCCACCGTGCCCGGCCGGATCAGTAATCTTGACCCACTCACAGGGGCCCGGAGGAGCAAACTGAAGGAAACTGGGGTAGTTTAGCTATAACCACCGGGTTGTAGAGATATGAGCTTTGGTCATAGGATTTTTAAGAATTCCGGCATGGATCTTTGGTGAAATTATAAAACAGTATCTTCTGAATTCACCAAATGTCTAAGAGAAAACTTCCATTTAGATTAGATGCTAGAGCTTGTGATTAGAATGGGGCATTCTGTTAACCTAGTGAACTCATTTGGATTTTCATTTCCAGTGGTTTTCAAATAACTGAAAGAAGTATTTGGACATATTTTCCCCACATTTGCAAACTGGCTGTTTATAATGCAGACAATGGGCAGATGTGGATAACTTTTTAACAGTGCTTTTAAAAAGACTGTTTAGCCAGAGAGTGAACAAGTCCCAAAGAGCAGAACAGTGAAGATGGCAATAGTGTCAAGTGGATTTTTCCTTATTTGTGAGAGTGGCTTCTGTCTATGTTCATCAAATGCCTTTATGCAGTAAGGCAGCACTGTGATTTAGGGCTTTGAAATCAGACATTCATACACTGGTGCTGGCACCCACTTGCTGGCTGTGGAATCCTAACAATCTATGTTATCAGTCTATCCTCTGTTTTCTTATCTTTAAGATGAGGATAAAATAGTATCTAATTTATAGTTGTTATGTGGATTAAATGAACAAATGCAATCAAAATAATTAGCATAGTGCCTGACGCACCGTAAGAACCTAGTACATCTTTGCTACTATATGATTATTTCTTTTGGAACATAACTATACAGGATTGACTGGTTTCTAAGTGTTTTACACCTGAGGATGCAGAAGAAGAGAACCAGCGGGCAACTTGTCTAGTGCCGCACATAGTTAAAAGCAGCTTTAAATGGGATTCTTCGCCTAATATTTGGTGCTCATTTATCAGAAATCAAATATTCCGTTTCTTACTGATTTTGGCATGTGCTCTGCTAAGGAAATCTACAGAATTATTCATTTGTCTAAGTGGGCTCATTTGTCCTTGAACTTCCAACTAAGGGAAAATGGCAGAGAATCACCGCGCGGTCGGCGGCCAATGTTCTCGTGGAATATAACTCTAAGAGAGCTTGGCTTTACTTAAAATCAGGGAAATTGTGTCCCATATAATCAGACATAGCTTACTCTGAGATACTTATTTAGACTTTTCAGTTGAAGGTAAAGGAGAAAACTCCCCTTCTGAGCTGCGAGTTCAGCTGCGTGTTGATGTGTTTGCATATGCAATAAAAGCCAGTCTTGCAGAAGCACAATTGAGAGAGGAAAGCTGTGAAACAAAGGGACATCTTTCAAGGCCAATTTGGAAAGTAAAGCCAGTAGGCTCTCTCCTGCCAACCAAGTGCATGTTCCTCCTTTGGTGAGTTTATAAAAGTAGTGATGGGCCCAGTGGAATCTCAGGTCAGCATGGCCGCTGGGTTGCATAGGAAATAAAGGAGGGTGCTAGAATTGGAGGTCCACTTTTCACATGTGTGAATTTTTCATCTGCTACAAGCAGATGGTTTGGCAGCCAGGCCCGGGGCTCCGGGATGACAGCCTGAGCTGGAGGAGCAGAATGGGTTTTCCCTCTGCACCCACCTCCTGTGAACCTCTGCACCAGCCAGGATCTGGGAGCTCAAAGCTGTCCACCTTTGCTGCATCTAGCCCTGAGTTTCCATGTTACTCATTCATTTGCAACACATCCTTTCCCTTCCTTCAAATCAAGGGAAAAATAACTAAAGAAAAACGGAAACGGTACTAAGTAACTTGTTTTCTCTGGTTATGCCCAACTAATTGAACTTGGAAAGCCTCTTCTACTTAACATTCCACAAGTATTGGCTTTCTTTAGTCAAAGCATAGCTTCTGGAGCATGCAGATCTTGTTTTTCCATATGGTGTACCCTGCTTGATGTGGGTGATTTAAACACACGGAGAGTTACACAGAATGTTTGTTTGGGATGCCAGAGGCATAGTAAATAGTAGTGTACCATCCTGGCCTAAGGGCCAGAAATGGAGGTTTCCATTGTGAGATGCAGCCATATGCGTGCAAGGCTTCGTCTCCAAGGCAGCGTGGTGGAGTGTGCTCGGGCTGGGATTGGTGCTGTGGGCCTGTTAGAGGTGGGGTTTAAGGTTCTGCAGTCGTGGAGTCAGGCCCCGCTGGGAGGTGTGTGTTAAGCTCGGCAGTGGCTCAGGCCTGGGACATAAGCACAGTTTGAGAGCATGCTTCCTCAAAGATAGTGGAGTTCTGGTGTGCTCCTGAAATGTCAGTATGAAAAAGGAGCCTCTTTACCCTCAATTCCCTTTCCCCTAACAAAGGAAACCATTGTTGTTATTGGGATTGTTTTTTAAGATGGTCTCACTTTGTCACCCAGGCTGGAGTGCAGTGGTACTATCGTAGCTCACTGCAACCTCTACCTCCTGGGATCAAGCAATCCTCCCACCTCAGCCTCCCAGGTAGCTGGGACTACAGTTGTGTACCACCATACCCAGCTATTTTTAAATTTCTTTTAGACTGGGTCTCGCCATGTTACCCAGGCTGGTTTCAAACTCCTGGGGTCAAGGAGTCCTCCTGCCTTGGCCTCCCAACGTGCTCAGATTATAGACACGAGCCACTGGACCTGGGCGGAAACCATTGTTTACTGAGCATGTACTTGGTACGTTGGTACCTGTGTGTTACCTTATTTAATCCTCACAGCAATCCTGCAAGGATGCCACCGATTACTATTTTAGCAACACAAACATAAAAAATCTGAGAAAACTGAGATTTCACACACACACACACACACACACTCATATGTATACTTTTAATCGTGTTCAATGTTAGTAAAATAACTTCTTATTTTTATTTATTTTTATTTTTATTTTGAGACAGGGTCTTGCTCTGTCACACAGGCTGGAGTGCAGTGGCGCCATCTCGGCTCACTGCAACCTCCGCCTCCTGGGTTCAAGCAATTCTCCTGCCTCAGCCTCCCGAATAGCTGGGATTAAAGCTCCCTGCCACCACTCCCGGCTAATTTTTGTATTTTTAGTAGAGACGGGGTTTCACCATGTTGGCCAGGCTGGTCTTGAACTCCTGACCTCAAGTGATCTGCCTGCCTTGGCCTCCCAAAGTGCTGGGATTACAGGTGTGAGTCACCACACCCAGCCTACTTATTTTTAAATAAAGTATTTAATATTATTTCATTCCCCCAGTGGTTCGTCTTGCACTTTCTCTAAGTGGACCCCACTGTAGAAGTCTGTGCATAATGAGAGAGCAGATTTTAGGGCTCCTTGCATATTCTAACAAGTCTAACCCTAAATATTTGTGTATGTTATTTAAAAATAACCTCTTCTCAGCCAGCTGAGGTTCTTCTGAGAATTACCTTGCCTTACCCAAAGAACAATAAAGCCTCCTAAGATCTGGCAAGGGGCGGGCTGGGGCATTTGCTGAGTGTTTCCCTGCTGCTATTTCTTCCTCTTCCTCTTTTCAGCACCTTAGAGTGGGTTTCAAATGCCATTGTAATGCGCTTGTGAGCTCCTTAGTCATCTTAATTGGCTTAGTGTTATCATGAGCTGTCAATCATGCAGTGAACATCCCTGATTCTTGGAGAAGATGAGATAGTTGGGATCGAACAACTCCTAGGTCTTAACTTATTTAGTGCAAAGGTACCTCGCGACAAAATTTGAAACTTCAAATGAAAAGAAGTCTCAAACATAAACATAATTTCATTCATTTGCAAATCGTTTTCTTTTGCTTACTCCTTTTCTCTTGTATTTTTCTTGACTTTTTTAGTTATGAAAAATTGCTGAAGAAGCATTTGGTTTAGCACAGTCTAATTTCTGCCATCTGTTGTTGTAAGAGTTCGACTGAACATTATTCTGAGGATAGCAGTAGGCTAGGATCCAAATAATGGAACAATTTGACAGTACCTGAGACAATAATTTAAAGTGACGGAACTGGAGGCAAAGAAGAAGTTCCATGGGTTTGCATGGTGTAAGATACAATTCAGTTCAAGGTAATCAAGAAAGAAATTAATAAACTAGAAATGTTGTTGAATATGGTTAAAAAGGATAGTTGGTTAAAATTTGGGTGAACCAACTGTATCTTTGATAAGAATCAGTGAACTGGTTTAGAATACATTAGATGTATATTAAAAAATCTTCAATTTGGGGGAAAACAAAAAAAAGCGTCCTTGTGACTCCCTGTAGGAGGGTCACCGGAGAAAATCTGTTAACAGTTTCCTCCAGCGTTTCAGTGGCCCAGGAGGATGGGCTCGGTAACCCATGGCAACACAGTGACTGCGGGTCATACGAAAACATAAGCTTCGTTCAGTCCTGTTAGGAGGAGGACTTTCAAAATCTAGCACCTACATAATCCTTGGAATGTATAAGATCTAAAATAATACAGACAAAGGAAACCCCAGATCTTTAGAACATTTAAGAGCAGTCACAAAGCTTTATGATTTACGGTATATATTTTTAAAAGACCAAAATTCCTTTTAAACAGTATATGATAGTTAAAAATTACATCTTTTATTAACACTTACCCCTGTTTCATGGCTAGCCAACTAGCTAACACTTAAATTCTGTGTATACTATACTGAAGAAATGTAACACAAAGTTGTAAGCTTTTAACTAAAAATATGATTTATAGTTTCTCTGTATTTTTAAATTTAGAATCAAGACACCAAAAGATAAACTCATAATATGAAAAAGGTCAAATTCACTTGTATTCAGTTTCCTAAGATAAGAATTTCTTAATTATATGCATGTCTACTTCTTGTTGTCTTCCTCCTTCTAATGATATGCTGGGAGAGATTTGACTAATATGCATGTCTACTTCTTATTGTCTTCCTCCTTCTAATGATATGCTGGGAGAGATTTGACTAGTAAACTACCTCTTTAAAGCAAAGGGTTAATGATATACAGCACATTAAATGTACAGAAATTGCATTGATCTGAGCTAGATGACTTTCCATAAATTCGCTATTCCCTGGTGCTTTGAGAAGATGAATGGTTTGTTCCCAAGGCGCAAATATTATTTTAACTGTTTAGATTCATTTTCAGTCATGCATTTTTTTAAACTTACTTTTTCAAATTGTGGTAAAAAAAAACACATACCACTTTTTTTTTTTTTTTTTTTGAGACGGAGTCTC
>NW_012118487.1:3676423-3687376 GCF_000951035.1 Colobus angolensis palliatus | reverse complement strand
TTTCACCATGTTGGCCAGGCTGATCTTGAACTCCTGACCTTGTGATCCACCCACCTCGGCCTCCCCAAGTGTTAGGATTACAGGTGTGAGCCACCGCGCCCGGCACAAAAGTTACCATCTTAACTTCTTAAGGGTACAGTTCAGTGGTATCAAGTACGTTCACATTGTTGTGAGGCCAGCATCAGGGTGTGTCCTGGGAACTGTTTTCATCTTGCAGAACCGAAACTGTGTACCTATTACACACTAATCCCGGTCCTCCCTACCCCGACCCCCTGCAACTACCATTCCACTGTCTGTCTCTGACGTTGATTACCCCACCTCATCTAAGTAGAATCATAAAATATCTGTCCTTTTGTGGCTGGTTTATTTCACTTAGCATATCACCAAGGTTCATCCATGTTGTAGCGTGTGTTGGAATCTTCTTCTTGTTAAGGCAGGATCGTATTGAATTGCCCACATGTACCATGTTTTGTTTATTCATTCATCTGTTGATGGACACCAAACCATTTTTCACAGTGGTTGCACCATTTTGCATTTGTGAAGAATGCTCTTGTGAAGAATGCTGCTGTGCACACAGGTGTACAAAGAACTGGCAAGTCCCTGCCTTCAGTTCCTTTATGTACATACCCAGAAGCAGCATTGCATTTTGCATTTGTGAAGAATGCTCTTGTGAAGAATGCTGCTGTGCACACAGGTGTACAAAGAACTGGCAAGTCCCTGCCTTCAGTTCCTTTATGTACATACCCAGAAGCAGCATTGCTGGCTCACGTGGTAATTCTGTTTAACTTAGTTTGAGGAACCACCAAACCATTTTTCACAGTGGTTGCACCATTTTGCATACCCACCAACAGTGTGCAAAGGTTCTAATTTCTCCACATCCCTGACAACACTTGTTATTTTCTGTTTTTTTTTCCTTGATAGTAGCCATCCTAATGGATGTGTGTTCTTAGTCATGTATGTTATGAAGTATACTCATAGCTCCGTGCTGTGCATGATCTGTCTTCTCTGAGAAGTTAGAAGAAAACTGGAGTACTCTCTGTGTGGTCTGCTGCACAGAGAAACATGATCGGCTGGAGTCTTTCTTAGAAGGCCACTGTCACCTGATTAATAACCAACATGGAAGACAAAGGCAGAGCTGATCAACAAAACTGCTTCTAGTTTCCTGTGCTTTTATTTGAATACTGTTTTCTTATATTTTTTCCAAGTGAGGGAAATCTTTAAATACAGGCAAAGTCAACTTGTAATTCTTCAAGTTTTATCGCTGTTTGCAGTGTGTGCTATGAGGTAGTGCTGTGGGATGTAACTATATGGGCCCTTCCCAAGTTGCTTAAAATGTAGTGAAGAGCTTAGAATGTCCTTGGGGGTGAGCTGCAGAAAGTGAGGTGTTGGATGAGTCCTTACCTGGGGCTGTGAGGGGAGTGGCATGGAGTTGTCAGGCTGCATTCAGCAGGGGCAGCATTGAGTTAACTCTGTCTTGTATTCTAGATGTACCCTCCAGAAGGTAGGAACACTCTGTAGACTGTGGTTCCTAGACACCATCTGTGGAGCAGCATTGAGTTGGTTCCTTCTGCAAAATCATCTGGGGAGCTTGTTAAGCAGATACACATCTTGGCCTCATTCCCCAAGTATTTGTAGCTTGGGATGGGGCCCAGAACTTTATGTTTTAAAAGCTCTTGAGGTGATTCTGATGTACAGTTAGGTTTGGTAGCCACTGATTTGGAATTGCCTGTCCGGGACAGGGAGCCTCTCAGCGCCTTCCTTCAGATCCTCACTGCTTCCTCACACCTTCAGCAAACCAGCGTTGCCTGTTTGTGTCAGGGCCTTGACATGTGTGCTTGTTTTATTAGAGAGTCGGGATCCGTGCTTGCCTTGCAGGCCCCCACAGTTGGCTGGAGATATACAGGAAACCACTGCGTGACAGTGGGATGAAGGTGATGATGGGGGCCTGAGTAAGGGGGCTGGATCCCACAGAGACGAGGAGATGGGAAAGGACTTCTGAGGAGGCACAGGAGCCCCGTGTCTGCCCTTGGAGGGGCAGGCAGCCCAGCAGGAAAGGACAAGAGAGGTTGGAGACAGGAGGAGTCTCCCAGGCAGTGCCCTCCTTCTAGAGGCCAGCAGATGATAGAGACAAGGCGAGAGAGAGGAGAGGCCAGGACCCAGGAGGACCTTATATTTCAAGCGAGGAGCTGTCAGGTTATTCTGAGCTTAATGAGTCCCAGACAGACTTGAAGTAGGGGAGTGACATGTTGGGATATGCATGAGACAGAGAGATTGCCCTGTCTGAGGGTGGAAAATGGATTGTAGGGCCTAGAGGAAGAAACTGATAGGCAGGCAGTGGATACAGATAGGCTCTCAAGGGTGTCAGGGCCAGAATGTTGAGGAATTCCATGCCTGGTGGTGCCTGTCTCTACCTTGAAGCAGGAAGTTGGCTGCAAGATTTGGAGGAGGTCATGGGCAAGATACCAGAGTTAAGATAGCTGTGCTGGCATCAGAAGGTACATGCGTAGACCTCCCTTAGAGAGTCTTAGGGAGGCCTGCTGGGACTGGATACCATGAATTTGTGGTTGGCTTAATTTGTATGACGGAGTGATTTTTATATGTAGTGCTCTATAATCTGAGTGCAAAAGTAGGAATATCAAACATTTGGATTTTTCTAGGTTTATCAGTTTGCCAAGTAGGAGGATCTAGAGTAATGAGGAAGTTGAAGTTTCTTTTTCTCCCCATGCTGTAACCTTCGAATGAAGTCAGTGCTGATGGGATGTCTCCTTTGGGGGTTTGTTCCTAGTGAAAGCACAGGTTGGTATATGAGAAGATGGAAGCACAGGTTTGGTATACGATACTTCTTAATCTTCTGAATGGTTCTCTAATGATGGTAGTCTCGATTCTCAAAAAAGGAATCCAGATTGAAAGAAGTACAATGGGTGAAAATTTGAATCTTGATCACAAACTGTCATTTCAAACTCACTTATTTTTTTGGTAGAGTTGGGGTCTTGCTCTGTTGCCCAGGCTGGTCTTGAACTCCTGGGCTCAAGCGATCCTCCCACCTGGCCTCCTAAAGTGCTGGGATTACAGGCATGAGCCACCTTCCCCGGCCCCAAACACACTTGCAAAGTTGCTTGAAGAATAATTCCAAGTGAAGTCTATTATCATGAAGAATTATTTCTGAAGGATACTTGAGCTCTTGTCAAGCTCTAGTCAAGAAAAATTGATCACCTAATTAAGCTTTTGTCAGATGTGACTTGCTGTGTATATAATGTTCCACTAGACAATGTAATATATATAACTAGGACTAGAATTGCACTAATTTGGGATAATTGGGAGGAAGACCTGTCTAAATAAGTGAAAGATTTAAATTTTATAGAATGTTTAATGGAATGCAGTCTTACTCCTTTCATGTCCTTAGGCTATCTAATGAATGGATACATTATTTAAAAATTAGCATATCATTGGTTCTACTAAGAGATTGCTCCTTTTAGTATTTGAAAACAGGGTTTTTTTTTTCTTCTGGAATCATTGATATGGTGCCCTGAAATTTTAATTATGTCAATTATTTCTCCTAGCTAAAGGAAAGATAACCTTTAACCTGGCCCTATCCCATCATCTCCAAACTCCAAAATGGTAGATTTCAAATCAAAATGAAATTTTATGACATGGGAGAACCAAGTAATTCTGCATCCTTAATGACATGTGAGTCTTTTTCTTTCTATAAAAGAAATCTGTATTTCCACCACCTATATGAGAACAGATGTGTTTTTAAAATTCAAGAGGAAAAATACACAAATATTCAAGATAAAGAAATAAAACATTGAAGATAAATTAAAAAGTACAGATTTTAAAAATTAAGAAAATAAGATAAGGGAATAATAAAAATAAAAAATATAAAACATTCAAGATAAACACTTAAAATGATAAATAAGTAAATATCCAAGAAGAAATAAATAAGAAACATGTTGTTTTCCCTAAAGAATATTGTAGAATTCCTGATAATGTTTTCCACTTATTGAGGCCCTAATAGTAGTCAGTGATATTCTTTCATTTAATACAACAACCAGTTCTCTGAGGTTGGTATTATTATTATATCAATTTACTGATAAGGAATTTGTGGTTGAACATTACTAGCTAATTAATGGCAGCGCAAGGATTCAAATCTGGATCTGCTAACTTTTCTTAGGATGAACCTTTAGTACTTCATCCTCCAATGTATAATTAGAGTGAAGCAAAAAGTGTTTTTGTTTTTGTTTTTTTCCTTTTGAGACAGAGTCTTGCTCTGTCACCCAGGCAGGAGTGCAGTGGCGCAATATCGGCTCACTGAAACCTCCGCCTCCCGGGTTCAAGCGATCCTCCTGGCTCAGCCTCCCAAGTAGCTGGGACTACAGGCACGTGCCACCACGCCTGGCTAATTTTTGTATTTTTAGTAGAGATGGGGTTTCGCCACATTGGCCAGGCTGGTCTCGAACTCCTGACTTCAGGTGATTTGCCGGCCTTGGCCTGCCAAAGTGCTGGGATTACAGGTGTGAGCCACCAGGCCCGGCCATAAATAGTGTTTTTTAACCAGATCTGTAAAAATGTTAGGAGATGGAAACTGGGCAAAGAGTAAAGTATCAACTGCTACTCTTAACAGAAAGAAAAAAAGTGCTATTGGTGCAAAAATGGCAGCGTTTGGGAGGATCAAAACAACACATCATGATGAGTATTATTTCCTCATTGACTCTGATTGCTTTTCTAGCCAGTTATTGATTCTTTGCACACATGTAGACTTTTCAGTTGGTTTTCTGAAAGCAGAGCCAATGCCAGATAGTGGCTTGAGGCCCGGATGTGGGAGAAGGCTGGCTGAGTTTGGGCACAGGCTCTGCACAGAAGCAGCTGTGTAGCCTGGCCCCTATGCCTGGCCTCTGTGTCTTATGTGTAAAATGGGACAATAGCAGCACCTGCTTCATGAGATTGTTTGAGGATCAAATGCCTTCATCAGTGTAAAACCTTGAGGATAGCAATCTTTAGTTTAATGTTATGTGCTCAGGAACAGTTAACAGTTATTGTTATTAATAAGCTTATAGTGTCAGTTTAGCAAGAAGCAGCTTTGGACCTCTAAAAAGGAGTCCATGCCACCATGCCCAGCTAATTTTTTTTTTTTTTTTTTTTTTTTTTTTTGAGGTAGGAGAGAGACTTAACTGCTGGTAATTACAATCTTTCCTGACCTATAGGAGCTGTTTTAAATAGTGTGTTTGAAATAGATGGGCTTTGCAGGATAGACATGGTCCTTTTTCAGTGCACATGTTACTGAGCTAGAAGGACCAATTAGGACTTAATGGTTTAGGAGGTTGCCATCTGATGTTTTTGATACGAGGTAGGAGGGTGTGTGAGTGCTGGTGTGACATTCTAATAATTGCCTTGTTTTGCCCTTTCTGGGTCTTACCCAGGGCTGTACATCTGTAAGGAGCCACTATCAGTCTGCTCTCTCTTCTTGCTTAGGAGGAGAACAGACTTACCCTGTTTTTCCACTTGCAGGTAAGTGAGCACACCCTCAGCAGGGCACACAGGCATCCCACCAAGTGGCCCGGAAACAAACCTGGCTCTGCGCCCCTCCTTGCTGTGGTCGGATGGTCTTCCGGAGGCTGTGATAGGACCAGCATGATGGTCAGGCTGCTCAACAGAGAGGATACAACTGCAGAATCTTTCCGGAAGAACAGAGGTGCTAAGGATCCCTGGCGTATTATTTCAGTGGTTCCGTTTTGCAGTGTTTGTTTATTGGCTTTGTGGCAGCATTTTTTCCCCAGCAGATTGGTGTTCAGTTTAGGTCATCTGTTTTAAGTGCATTTGTGTCTTTCACATCAGTGAGGATAAGGAGTCCTCATGGGGGACCTTTTGTATCTGGTGTACCCTCCTGTTCATCTCTGCACCTTCCCAGAGCTGCCCACGAAATGCTTATAGCCCCAGTGGTCTCCTTTCTATGCAGAAGATAATAAACTGTTGGGTTTAAAACAAAATGAAACAACAAAAAAACCCACACAAACACAAAAGCCTACTTCAGTGTCTGCAGGAGCTTGGATTTTGCCCCCTTCAAGATTCTTGAGAAATTTATCTTTCAGCTGGAGAATACGGTGAAGAGAATAACAGAGGAGAGCTTTGGGGTTCAAGGATTTATCAGATATTTCAATTATTAATGGGTGATCAGGATGGAGGTCTAGGACAAGCTTGTGGTTTTGCTGAGGCACAGATTTTAATCCCGTGTCCTGTGAGCGTGGACCTGAATCGTTAACCCAGTGAGCCAGCCGAGCCTGGCACTCTTGCCAACCCAGTGTAGCTCCATGGGCCTGTTCTCAAAGTTCTGAGACAGGAGGAGGGATTAAAAACCTGGTATCTTGGGAGGCGGAGGTTGCAGTGAGCCGAGATCGCACCACTGCACTCTCCAGCCTGATGACAGAGCGAGACTCCATCTCAGGAAAAAACAAAAACAAAAACAAACAAACAAAAAACAACAAAAAACTTGGTTTCTTTTTGGAAATAGTCCTGAGAAGAACACCAACCAACCGCAGCTGCTGGCGATAAGAATTAAGAGAAAATGACGATGTCTGAGGAAGTCATAGCTCTTACTCAAAGGAAAAGAAGCTTTGGATAAAGTATGAAATGCAAAACTTGGTGATGGTTCAGATCTGTGATGTAACCCAGGCCCCGAAAATGTAACTCCTGGAAGCATCTGGAGAATTCCTCAGATGAGTATGTTTCACTTGCCATCTTAATTTTTATACACACAATATTTAAAGATATAAGGCAGTAACTTAAAATTTCTAGTTATTGGGAAAATTACATGGGATCTAGTCATGATAAAAAACATGGAGATTTGCTGAAGTCTTGGGGCCTCTCCATTACTCACGGCTGGTTTCTTTGATGCAGCATATACAGGATGAGACCAAAAGAGTTCAGAGCTGTGCCCCAAATATCAAGTACACAGCTATCATTAAATCAGATATTTTATGCTGTTTTTGATTGTGTGGTGATATTGGCCTTCCTTTGAATAATCCAGTAAAGATTTAGGTAGATGCATTAGGAATCCAAGGAAAAGAATGATCTAGGTCTGGTGGTTTGGAAGTAGTATGCATTTTCTCTTTCTATGACGTTATGTGTAGTATGTTGGGTCATCGCTGTACCTGAGTATAGTTTGGGGACATAATTTATAACAATAGCCAATTGATTATTGGGTATATTTCAAATACCTTAAGTGAGACTGAGAAAGTGATGGAATCTCTAGCCATGGATCACACTGGTTCTTCTGAGCCTTCTGTAAACATTAAAACCAGATGAACAGCCGGGCACGGTGGCTCAAGCCTGTAATCCCAGCACTTTGGGAGGCCGAGGCGGGTGGATCACGAGGTCAGGAGATCGAGACCATCCTGGCTAACATGGTGAAACCCCATCCCTACTAAAAATACAAAAAATTAGCCGGGCAAGGTGGCGGCGCCTGTAGTCCCAGCTTCTCGGGAGGCTGAGGCAGGAGAATGGCGTGAACCCGGGAGGCGGAGCTTGCAGTGAGCCGAGATCGGGCCACTGCACTCCAGCCTGGGCAACAGAGCGAGACTCCGTCTCAAAAAAAAAACCAGATGAACAAAGAGGCCCTTGCAGGGGATTCGTAACTCTCACTTCTCACTGCCATTCCCACATAAAACCAAAAAAAAAAAAAAAAAAAAAAAAAAAAAAAAAAAAAGGACCATTTAGCAGCATTGTATGTTGAAGGGTCATAACACCGACAAGCTTCCAGTCAAATGCATTTCTGAGCTACAACTACTGTTTTGTTGGTGTTATGTTCACTGCTCTGTGAATAATTTTGTACAGCAAGAAAATATTACAACCAATTATCCTAGCTATACAACTTTTTTTGTTTTGTTTTGTTTTGAGACGGAGTCTCACTCTGTTGCCCAGACTGGAGTGCAGTGGGGCGATCTCGGCTCACTTGCAAGCGCAGCCTCCCGGGTTCACGCCATTCTCCTGCCTCAGCCTCCTGAGTAGCTGGGACCACCGGCGCCACCACCACACCCGGCTAATTTTTTGTATTTTTGGTAGAGATGGAGTTTCACCGTGTTAGCCAGGATGGTCTCGATCTCCTGACCTTGTGATCCGCCCCCCAGCCTCCCAAAGTGCTGGGATTACAGGTGTGAGCCACTGCTCCGGCTATAACTTTTGTTTTGAAGAAGGAAGTTAGTCTTCAATATTCTGTTCTAAAGCTTAACAGAATAATGTGAAGCTATATTTATTTCCCTCTGTTTTGGAGGAAGAGGTCATATTTTTTGGATGTTTTAAGTCTATTTCTGAATAACTTCAATATCAGTTCAAATACTGATCTAGATCTACAAATTTTCTTTTTTTCTTGCATGATATTCCCAGGATCATATGTGGTTTCTGCAGATATCATCAAATCAAAGAGGCTGAACATAAGCCATACTGGTTAAAATAGAAATTTCTATTGGGGGACAACGAAAGTGTCTTTGTTAGTATCAAAATAATTCTTAGAAATATTCATCTAGAAACTGTCATGTTTGTTCTTGTTAAGATGATTGTGTTAAACCCAAATCCTAGCTTGTTGAGTAATTTTTCCTTTTTATTTCTCAAAAGATCTTTATTTATCATCTACTATAATATATTAATTATGGAGCTACTGGTTGGGCATGGTGGCTCACACTTGTAATCCCAGCACTTTGGGAGGCCGAGGCGGGCAGATCACCTGAGGTCAGGAGTTCAAGACCAGGATGGCCAACATGGTGAAGCCCCGTCTTTACTAAAAATACAAAAATTAGCTGGGTATGGTGGCACACACCTGTAGTCTCAGCTACTTGGGTGACTGAGGCAGGAGAATCGCTTGAACCCAGGAGGTGGAGGTTGCAGTGAGCCAAGATCGTGCCACTGTACTCCAGCCTGGGCCACAGAGTAAGACTCCTTCACCCCACCTCCCCCCGCTGAAAACAATTATGGAGCTACCATATTCCTGGTACTCTCTTCTATTGATTTATTCAGAGTTATCTAGTGTCTATATGCAATCAATATATTAGTTGCGAAGTGTCTAGGAACAGTGAAAGACACAAGTCTCCTGTTCACTTAGATTACACAGACTATTGTGAAAGAAAGGGACTGAAAGGAGTTCGCTGTACCGTAAAGGGTAGTGTGGTGCAAGCTGAATGTGAGTCTGTAGGGTAAGGCGAGTCAGGAGGTGCCTTGTAGGTTGGATGACCTTATAAACTGGAACGCTTGGGCCAGTGAAAGAGGGCACTATTAATAATTGCACAGGAAGAGCAGGCATAAGCTGCAACCATCCCAGGCAAATGGGAATGTATGGTTACCCTACTCATGGGGGTAAGGAATTTGCATGCTCTTAAGAGGCAATAAACGAGAAACTGGAGAGAGTGTTTCATCTAGAGAGCTGTGGAAGGCAGAGAAGTATTGGAGCGGGCAAGAAGGGAGGCGTGGAGACCAGGAAAGGTCTGTTTCAGGGATCCAGACCTGGGGAGGAGACAGTGTGGAGCAGTTGATGATGGTGGAGAAGCTGAGTCGTGGGCAGAGCTGAGACGTGCTTTGGAGACTCAGCTGACTGACAGGTGTCAGTGACTGTGAGGATGTAACAGATGAGCAGGAAGGAGGAGTCAAGGCGATACCCAGTTCCTGAGTAAGGGAGGGGTGCCATTTGCTTGGATGGAAATGCATGAGGAGGAGCAGGTATGAGGTTGGGGACATTGATGAGTTCCATTTTATATATATTGAGTTTGAGGTATTGATGCGATATATTGATACAATGTATTAATTGTATCAGTATACACATACAGTATATGTATGTATCAGTATATACATTAATGTATCAGTATATACATTAATGTATTGATACAATATATTAATTACACAGTAGAAATGTTTGGTAGGCATTTTTTTCCTTTCTGTGTTAACCTCAACATCAGCCTGAACATACCAATGTTGTTACTGAGGGCTTTTAATCCCTGTGAAGATCTTGAGGGCCTAGATTTGCTGTGATTCACTTAAGGGCTCATGTCAGTCTTGAATAATTAGTTACTGTTTTGAGCCTAGTGAAAAGTAGCATGGCTGCTCTTGTTGAAGCAGCTTAAATTTGGCTAGGAAATGGGGAACCCGGCTTCCTACAACAACATCCCAACTCCCTGTCAGAACTGTGGAAGAGGTGGGTGTTTCTGCAGCTTTAGAACTAAAGAAATGTCCTACATGACAGCTCCTCATTTGAACAATATTTATAGCCTCTTGCAGAATACTACTTCAAAAATACCTAGTATTTATAAGGCACTTATTCTACAGAGCTTGCCTCTATTTTTCCATTTTTCCTTAGAATACATATGGAGTTGTTGAGAGGCAGATTCACATGCTAAATGACAATGAAAACTATATAAATATGACATTGCTTTCTGAATAGTTTATTAGTTAATGTTTGTATTAACAAATGTTTACATTTTTAATGTGCGTCAATAGCGAAATATCTCCTTAAGCTCTTGGATAATTTCTGAAGCAGATTATCTGGCTCACGTACAACACTTATTGGAGTTTGTGGACAGACGCAAATACTATGCCTTTCCCCAATGTATTTTAAGTGATAGCGATTTACTTTAATACTATAAATTTAGCCAAAGATGTAATTGGGAATGGCTTTTCCTAAGCCTGTCTAATTCTTATTGAAATTAAAGCATTTGCATAGAAAGCTATATGAAAATCCCAATTGTTGTTGTTATTGTCGTTGTTTTGAGGCAGAGTTTCACTCTTGTTGCCCAGGCTGGAGTGCAATGGCATGTCTCAGCTCACTGCAACCTCCACCTCCTGGGTTCAAGGGATTCTCCAGCTTCAGCCCCCTGAGTAGCTGGGATTACAGGTGCCCGCCACCACACCCGGCTAACTTTTGTATTTTTAGTAGAGACAGGGTTTCACCATGTTGGCCGGGCTGGGCTCGAACTCCTG
>NW_012118487.1:3661399-3676373 GCF_000951035.1 Colobus angolensis palliatus | reverse complement strand
CACCATGTTGGCCGGGCTGGGCTCGAACTCCTGACCTCAGGTGATCCACCCGCCTCATCCTCCCAAAGTGCTAGGATTACAGGTGTGAGCCACTGCACCTGGCCAAAACCCAGAAGTATTAAGACATTGTACATTGTGCCCAACTTGGGTATTGCTAATAATTATATTTATGTGATAATTAGAATTGTAGTATCTCCTGTTTGAAAGAGCATTTTATTGTTTACACTGAGCTTCATCTTGCCTCCCTGCAAAAGTATTTAAGATGTGTTAGGGAGATACATAGCTATCATGTGATTAAAAAAAATAAATAGTGGAAAATGGACATAGAGAATAAAAATAGGAAAGTAAGCAGAAGGTGGGATGTTTTAAGAATTAAGATGTGCTGGCAGAATTAAGAAATTCAAACTTGATTCTATCTATTTAAAGATGTAAATATTGGCCAGGCACGGTGGCTCATGCCTGTAATCCTAGCACTTTGGGAGGCTGTGACGGGTGGATCACCTGAGGTCAGGAGTTTGAGACCAACTTGGCCAACATGCAAAACTTCGTCTCTACTAAAAATACAAAAATTAGCTGGGCGTAGTGGTGGTGCCTGTAATCCCAGCTACCTGGGGGGCTGAGGCAGGAGAAGCGCATGAACCCAGGAGGCAGAGGTTGCAGTGAGCTGAGATCGCACCCCTGCACTACTGCCTGGACAACAGAGCGAGACTCCCTCTCGAAAAAATAAAAAATAAATAAAAATAAAATAAAGCTGTAAATGTTGTGTTTAATTGAAAGATCTCTGTCTATCCTGAATGCCTTGGCCCAAGCCCTTTGTCTTAAATCGGGAAAGGGAGAATTATTCAAGCACTTGGGTCTAAGTATATAAAGGCCTTCAGAAATTTTAGATAGCCTAACTTTATTTTATCTTTATTTCTATATAGCCTGTCTTTAATTCTTGTCTCCTTTACTGACTTATTCAGTTGTACAGCAATTAGTGACAGAGTTAATTAAAACAAATATCGAAAATCTTTCACTCAACAATTCCTTGATTTAGAGCAGCAGTTCTTGGCCTTGTTAGCCTCAACGAGCCTCCCTTTAAAACAACAACAACAACAATACTTTGGTAATGCTTCTTTTCTTATCCTGAAATACAATTTATCTACACACATAATTTCAAAAAATCAATATGCTTCTTAATTGTAAAATAAATGAGAAATAAGAAGAATGTAACGTATAGTAAAATTAGGTGTATTTTCGTATGTACATGCTTGGATAGGTCTTCACTAGAAAATGCAGGAAGCTGCTGGCTTCTTTGCCTCTTAGGGGAATCGCTGTGAACACACAAGCAGTGTGACACGTGGGGTTGCATGGGTGCCTCAGACACAATTATCACCATTGCCACTGGCGACACACTTTTCTGAAACAAGAATCAACTCAGGGCAATATTTCAAACAAAACAAAGTTTAGTTTGTTCCATCTCCAGTTGTAATCCTGGAAAACTCAGCTTTATTAAAGCTGGGGAAAGAGTTTGGTGTTTTTATGTAAAATGGAGTGATGTTCTAAGTGCAGATAATTACACACAGATGCTCCCCAGCATGGAGGGCCCGCAGGACAATGGGAAGCCCGCTCAGGAGCATGCATTCTGGGGCTCCACCCCATGCGTGCCCTGGAACCTCATCTGCTAAATACCAGAGGTACCCTCTCAAGCAAAACTGCCTCATACATACCTAAAAGCTCCCCAGTGGGTATCACCCTGTTGACCAGAAAAAGGGGAAGGTGGAAAAGAAACAGCAACAACTAGAAGTTCGTGTTTAGGTTTGTCTTTCCCTTAGGCCTGGAATGCAGCATTTTGGGGCTTAACGCCCTGAGAATTGTAAGGGTGAATAAGTCTATCTGCTTATTCCAGAAAGAGTCGGAGGGAGACTGAAGTGAGAGGGAGAGAAGGCGAGGGCTGAAGATCAGAGGCAAGGCCCAGGGGCCCAGCAGTTTGGGAGTGCAGGGAAATTGAACTGAACTTTGAGTTCTAGTCCTGTATGAAATGTAGCCCCCACGTAGCTGTATGATCTTGGAAAAATGCTTTTAAACTCTGAGTCTTTCTTCACTTGTAGAAACAAGTACTTATTCCTAATTTATAGGGTTGTTATGAGAATTAATATTAATGGGACGGTAGTGCATTAAAGTAACTGACATTGTGCCTGGGACTAAAGAGTACTCAGAAACTGCTAGTTTCCTCTGCTCCCCTCTTCTCACGCAGAGCTTTCTAGTGATGGTGTTTGCATTTCAAGAGGGGGGATGTAAGAGTGATAACAAAGTGAAATGTTTAGTTCTTAATTTTTAAGGTGAAAAACCTGATACACCATACTTTATATACCCTGAAGCATCCTTAATTTTTTTGTTGAAATGAACCGTATGCATTTCAGATTTAGATTTTGTATTTCACAACATTTCTGGGAGAAAAAGGGTTACTTCTTTCAATGGCAAAAGAAATGCTTTCCTGCAGGAACTTCAAACAAGGGACATATAAATAAATTTCAACATGAAATCTTCACCACCCCTAATCCAACTTCCTAAGAGTAACTAACTACTAATAGAATTTAAATGTAAGTACTTCTGCAGTCTTCCTCCAAGCCTTGGCAAACGCTGTTCCTTCCATCTGGAGTTTCTTTGCAGTCTGTGTGAAACCGTGGCTCTCATCTGTGCTGAGGAAGCTGTAGCCTCGCGTAGCCTAGCCTGGCCCACCTGAATCTACTCAGGGTAATTGCTTCAGCACGGCTGGTCTTTGTTTGTAGGGCTGTGATTGATGGATATCAATTTTTATTTCTCCTGTAAGGTTTTTGTATATTTTCTTTTTTTTTTTCACAGTGGATCTTGAGTTTATTGACGACAGTATCTTTTACTTTATTGTAAGGCCTGATGGTGTCTTTTTTTTTTTTTTCTGTATACCAAAGTTGCTCAAAATTGGAAAATATTGACCAAAGCACTGAATTATGATTATACATGAGTAGTCTGTAGGCAGAACTGTGTCTGAAGAAAATAAATGAAAAACCTAGATTTTAAGAAACTAAGAACTTTTAAAGAAACTGAGAATTTAATCACAAAGAAGTTTACTTAAAGGAGAGGTATTGGTGCTTGGAACTGTTGCATAGAACTACTAGCCCGCCTGTATTCTTAGAGGTGTTCCGTGAACAACTGTGTGCTGAGGGACAGTTTGTCTTATTTCAAAACTTCATCAGTACTATCTGTTGTAACCACTTCTACGTCTTGCAAATGATATGTCACCTCACTTTCATTCTGATTAATGAAACAAGGGATTTTTAGGAATAAGCAGTTCTTAAAATATTTGGAGATCTAATTTGGTGGCCAGAGCATGGATACTTTTGCACATTATGAGTTTTCATTATAGAGACATTATCTTACTCATTTTAGTAAACTCTGAAATGGGCATCGTAACTAAGGAGGGAAATAATAATGACGGTATCTTGAATGCACACATGCATATAGTTTTATGCACTCAGGGCAGTGTGTGCATGTCTTTGATGTACAGATAAAGCACCCTTTGGTGAGGTACATTCATTGTACCTTTCCTTTCCTGTGAGTCACGGCCTACCTAAGAGAAAGCTTAGTAACACGCAAGCAAAATTCAGAACACACTGAGGCTCTTTAATGTACGTGATACTTCAGCTGAGATAACCTGTCATTTAAAAAATTTATTATCCAGAATTCTCCTGGTTCATGGCAATTTCCTGTTTAGACACAGCTTTCCGGAAAGGCTGTAATCAATTCTTCATCTATCCTGAAGGAGAGAATTTCCAATGGAAAGAAGACTTGTCTCCTTCCTTTATTTCCGATGCTCAGGAAGCCGTAGGACCCTCTCTTAATTGGATGAGGCCTTGGCACTTGCTTAGGGAGGTCAGCGTTTGTTTTAGAGCTACTCAGAGTGGGGTTGGCAGACAGTCCACAAGGACATATATTTAGACATTGAGAGTAGGCATTGAAACACTAATAGCAGTTTGATATTTCACCAACATCCAAACTCATGATTGGTGAACTTGTCTCATTGAGGTCATTCAGGTGTGGTGTGAGCGGCGGAACAGTCACGCTCAGGACCTTGTTGACAATGTGTGGTGAAATTACTTTAAAATCTTCTTCCATTCTCATTAACATACCTTTTGTGAGACTGGTTCCTCTACTATAACTGTTATTAAAACAAAACGTAAAAGCATTTTAGATATACATTATTCCCTGTGAGTAGCATTGCCATCATCCAGTTTGTGTTAGTAAATTAACATGCAAGAAGCAAGCTCATTTGTCACTTTAAAAAACTTTGTTGATGGTTGAGTGTGGTGGCTCACACTTGTAATCCCAGCACTTTGGGAGGCCAAGGTGGGCAGATTACCTCAAGTCAGGAGTTCGAGACCAGCCTGGCCAACATGGTGAAACCCCATCTCTACTAAAAATACAAAAATTAGCTGGGCATGGTGGTGCACGCCTGTAATCCCAGCTACTCAGGAGGCTGAGGCAGGAGGACTATTCGAACCCAGGAGGTGGAGGTTGCAGTGAACCGAGATGGTGCCACTGCACTCCAACCTGGGCAACAGAGCAAGACTCTGTTTCACAAAAAAAAAAAAAAAAATCTATTTTATTCCCAAAGTTTACTCTTTCAAATGCCATTGCTCCTGTGTGACAACTTTGATTTTCAAAGCTCACCATTACCTTGGAGACAACGTTCTGCCTAATTTCAGGATGATTGTTTTGAGATGCATTTTTGAATTTTTTCCAGCCTTGTACTTGTAGCGTCAGTTGCTACATTTCATCAGCTCTGATTAAGAATGCTCATCTTTTAATAGCCTGCTAATGAACTTAAAAACTTTATAAAGTAAAATAAAAAAATATTTTATTAAATGAATGATTTTAAAAATGCAGGCCGTTAATAAGATCTATCAAAAGAGTCAGCTCCTTGGTACATAGGGAATAGAAGACTATTTTCAGATTTTGGACTTGTAAAAGCTATTGGTAGCTAACCAGGTAATTTGGATGTTTAAGTGATTTGTAACAATCTTAATCATTTGGTGACTTGGGACCAAGGATGGCACATTATTTCCTAGGGCTGCCATAGCAGAGCAGCATGCACTGGGTGGCTTACAACCCCAGAAGTGTATTCTCTCACAGTTCTGGAGCCCAAAGGCTGAAATCAACGTGTTGGATCTAGGGGAGATTCCTTCCCTGTCCCTTCCAGCCTCTGGTGCCTCCAAGTCCTCCTTAGTCTGCAGCTGCATCTCTCCAGTATCTGCCTCTGTCCTCACAAAGCTTTTTCATCTTGTCTGTGTCCTCCTGTCTTCTTCTCTATGAAAACACCTGTTGTTGGATTTAGGGCCCACCTGAGGAATCCAGGATGATCTTCTCATCTCAAGCTCCTTAACTTAATCATATCTGCAAAGACCCTTTCCTAAGTCAAGCTCAATTCACAGGTTCTGGGGGTTAGGACTTAGATGTACCCTTTCAGGGGCCACCACTCATCTACTACAGATGGTAACAGATTCTTGTTTTTTTTTTTTCAGAATCACTATTTATTGAGTGTTGTTTATAATGTGCTCCAGTGGTTGCTGGAGGGAGAGGGACTGTGGTAAAATGAAGAGTGACACCTTTGGGTTGGACAGTCCCAGGCTTGATTTCAGGCTCTAGCATTCTCCCAGCTCTGTGAGCTGGGATGTGCTTCTTAACTTCCCTGTGGCTCAGTTTCCTCATCTGCAAGATGACATAATGGCGAAGTTATGTAAAGTTCCTAAAAATTCTGACCAGTGTGATAGATATATCAGGAGTGATCATAATTATGGTGTTTTCTTATTTAAAGATAGCATTTTTTTTTTTTTTTTTAATGGAGTCTTTCTCTGTCGCCCAGGCTGGAGTGCAATGGCGCGATCTCAGCTCGCAGCAGCCTCCGCCTCCCGGGTTCAAGCGATTCTCCTGCCTCAGCCTCCTGAGTAGTTGGGATTACAGGTGCCCGCCACCACACCCAGCTAAATTTTGTATTTTTAGTGGAGACGGTGTTTCGCCATGCTGGACAGACCAGCCTCAAACTCCTGACCTCAGGTGATTTGCCTGCCTCGACCTCCCAAAGTGCTGGGATTACAGGCGCGAGCCCCCGCACCCATCCAGCATTTTTATTACTTCTGAAATCAAGACACCCGGGTTCCCTGACATTGGTTCATGGTATCTTTCGTGCCTCACGAATTTCTCCACAAAACTGCTAGGGCAAAAGAAACACCTAGTTGTTCTGGTTACTCATTAGTGAGACCCAAACGACTAAGCAGGTACTTATGGCCTAGCAGCTTCGTAGCAATATGAAAAATGTTATTTTATTCTTAAATAAGTCCCGTTACTCCAGGGATATATGTACATGCTGAAAACTGCAGAACTTCTCAAACCTGGGAATTACCTGGGGCATAGCCACTCCTCTTCCCATCATGCTCCACGCTGATGTTTGCACAATCCTGCTTTTTATCTTGGCAACCACCAAAAAACCAGCTTCACAAAGATGTTGTCATCAAAGGGAACACAGCATGTTCTAATTTGAAACTCAAAGATAACCCAAGTTGATTGATTACATGATGTTTGACAGAGGTCAAGTTTTATTTTCTAATTTGGTTGTACAGAATTGACCCCCTAATCAGCAAGATTTGAAAGCCTGACTTCCTTTTTCTTTAAAAACTTCCTGGTCCTAATTGTACCAAATATTTTATGTGTGATCGTTTATTCAAAATATACTGTTTCTTCTAAATTTGCAACCTCTTTATTTTACTATTTTAAAGTTTTATTTTACAATTCCTTCATAAAATAATTGTCCAATAAATATTTGTTGATGAATGCCATATCAAATAAACCACTTTTCATTCAGGCTGACACGAAAATGAAACATTCAGGAGAGACAAAGCTTGCTATAACGTATGCTTTAGATCTGTGGTGTGGCCAACCAACCACTTTTAATGAAACAAGCTCAGATCTAGCTGCTTTTGTGTGCACCAGAGATAAGGATGATGAAGTTAGTAAAAACACATTAGGTCATCTTCAGTTTATCTTTGCAAGAACCAAATCAGTTACTCGTAAGATGAGTGGACTGAATTATGGATTCCATGTGCTGATGGAGTCTGAGTCATATGTTTGTTCATAATATTCATTCTTACCCATCCTTTTGGTTCTCCTACTCTTCAGTTCTTTCATTCATTCAAAAAATATTTTGTGGCCAGACATCGTGGCTCACACCTATAATCCCAGCACTTTGGGGGGCCAAGGCAGGCAGATCGCCTGAGGTCAGGAGTTTGAGACCAGCCTGGGAAACATGGCAAAACTCTGTCTCTACTAAAAATGCAAAAATTAGCCGGGCGCAGTGGTGGGCACCTGTAATCCCAGCTACTCGGGAGGCTGAGGCAGGAGAATCACTTGAACCTGGGAGGTAGAGGCTGCAGTGAGCTGAGATTGTGCCACTGCACTCCAGCCTGGGCAACAGAGCAAGACTCCATCTCAAGAAAATTCTTTTCTTGAGCACCCCAATATTCATGCATGATATGGGGGTGTATACTTAATAAGTATACAGGGCGTATGGTGATAAACAACGTGGATACCATATTATGTGCTTAAAGTACTTAGCACAGTGCCTGGCACAAAGTTAGTCATTAGCAATTGGTAGATGGAGCTAATGTTCGTATTATTAAGTTTATGTGTTGTGCATTAAAAAGCTCCACTGGAAGAAACACAGAGATGAAATATAAATCAATATGTTGTGAATATTTTATTGTACACTTTAGTTAGAGAGAATCTGAGATTCTCCAAGACGACAGACAATACTGATTCTCTTGTTGACATTTATCACTTCGTCATGCCTGGCACCCTACAACTCCTCTTCAGCTATTAGAGGGCACATGTGTTGAAGGGCCTGTCCTCAACCCATTAAAAAATATGGATGGTCCTCAGGGATATTTAGTACCTCAGAAGCATTTAAAACTCTCAAGGATTAGTAAGTAATTAGCCTTCATGCCTGATGTGTAAACAGCAAAGGCATCTTTGATTTTGGCTCAATCAATGTAATTTTAATGTTAACAGCTCTGAGATCAGCAGCCAACAGTTAAATAAACTTTGACACTGAGAGCAGACATTTCAACAGAGGTACAATCCAATTTACTGTTGATTGACCAACCAGCTTATTTCCTCTGAGTTTAGACATTTATAAATTATCTTACACATTTGTATTTTATATATATATATATGTGTGTGTGTGTATATGTGTGTGTGTGTGTGTGTGTATATATATCTATATATATGCCAGGCTTCTAGGGTTTTTTTTTTTTTGTTTTTTGGTTTTTTTTAGATAAAACCGAGGTTAAAAAAACAAAAACAAAACTTGGATGAACACTCATGACTCACCACATGGGACCAGACTGCTGGTTGTTGGATCTGGGTTTCATCTGGTACTGAGGGATCACTAAGAGGCTTCTGATTGTCCTGAGCTCATCCGCATTTCATTTTCATAATCTGTATACAAAAACCTGTAGTCCTCCAGCTCGTCTTTTCTTAAAAAAAAAAAAAAAAAGTCATACCATATTACATAATTTACATTTGTAAACTGATTTCTTTTTTTTTTGAGACGAAGGCTCGCTCTGTCGCCCCGGCTGGAGTGCAGTGGCACGATCTCTGCTCACTGCAAGCTCCGCCTCCCGGGTTCCCGCCATTCTCCTGCCTCAGCCTCCCGCGTAGCTGGGACTACAGGCGCCCGTCACCCTGCCCGGATAATTTTTTTGTATTTTTAGTAGAGACAGGGTTTCACCATGTTAGCCAGGATGGTCTCGATCTCCTGACCTCGTGATCCGCCTGCCTCGGCCTCCCAAAGTGCTGGGATTACAGAGGTGAGCCACCGCGCCCGGCCGTAAACTGACTTTTTAGGCACTACAAAAAGAGATCGAAGAGCTCTTGTTTGTGAAATATGGGCTAACTACTGTTTCAGCCTGAGAAAACAGATGGCAGACAGGAACTGCAAAGTTGGTATAGGGTCCTAGGAGAATGGAGACAGGCCACATTTATAAAGATTTTCTATATAATGTGCTTTAAAAAAAATCTTTTTTAATGGTTTGAAACCAATTCTTACAGCCCTGCAATAAGAAGTCTTTGTTACTATCTTGTCGGATGTTTTCATTTTGTAAAGTAAATGGCCTTTGTTTTTGTGTTGCGACATAATAATTTCTTCTCAGTTCATCTCATTGCTGGGGCTTTGAATTCCACCTCTGGCAGTAGTGAGTTTCAACTTTTCTAGAAGACTGAATCTGGGATGCAGTCAGCTTTCAGAATGGGCATAGAAAAGAAACCTTGAGATTACAAATTTTAAAAGATTTATTAATTCAGATAAACGTTTAGGCTGAAGGAGAACACTGACCTTTCATAATTAAATATATTTAGTCATTTAACTATCACTAATTTTGGGGATAGGATATTATGGGACAGTGACCCTGTGTTTGCGACTTGGCAGTCCAGGAATACCGTCTTCTGGTAGCTGGTTGTCCAGTGAATAAACTTAAAAGGGAATTATTAGCAGGGAACTTAGCAGGGAATTATTTGTTAAAAATCTAAAATATTTTATTTTAACTGAAAACACTTTTTTCATGTAGAGGCAAGGACTGTGAGTTTGCATAGGTTTTCTAGAATAAATCGTACCTATTATGTACCATCTATGATTTCCAGTTTCATTTTCCACAGGGAAACAAAATGAGTTAATTCTTGAAGCTGAGTGATAGGTACATGGAGGTTTTAGGATACTGTTCTGCTAACTTTTGAATGTATTTGGAACTTTCCATTTTAAAATGTTTTTTAAGTAAAATATAGAGAAATAAAGTGATCAAGAATTTCAAACATACGAGGAGAAATAGAAGTGCATAATCGTTCTTCAGTTTTATGATTTAAAAAAGAAATCTCAGGCCGAGACGGGCAAATCATGAGGTCAGGAGATCGAGACCAGCCTGGCCAATACAGTGAAACCCTGTCTCTACTAAAAATACAAAAATTAACCGGGCATGGTAGTGTGCACCTGTAGTCCTAGCTACTCGGGAGTCTGAGGCAGAAGGATCGCTTGAATCCGGGAGGCGGAGGTTGCAATGAGCTGAGATCGTGCCACTGCACTCCAGCCTGCGCGACAGTGCGAGACTTTGTCTCAAAAACAAAAACAAAAACAAAAAAAACCCAAAAAACAGAAAAAGAAATCTCCCCAGGGGATGCCACTGTGCTGTAGCCACCACTGAGCACTGTGCTAGGCGCTGTGGATCCAAAGATGTCTCAAAGTCAGTCCTGCTCTGGCAAAATCCGTGACGCAGTGCAGAAGACAGGCATACAAATGAAAGAGAATACATTCTGGTTGCATAAATGTTCTGAGTATTGATAGAGAGAAGAGAACGAAATCTTTCTAGGAAGCTGGGGACACTTTACAGAGTAGCTGACAATATAAGTCAGGGTAAAATAGTAGTTACTTATCCGTTCATCCCTTTTGCTCAGCGAGTGTCTTGGCCCTGCTGGGCTTAATTAAAGCCAGGGCTGCCCTCCTCCTCCATGTCCTGGGAAACGTGTCTTACTTTGAGCACCACTGCTTAACTGGAATGGTTCACGTGGTGCTGACATGTGAGTCTTCCAAACTCAAGTGCATAAAACACTACATTAAGACCCTGTCATTACTCATCAGATGTTTACTGAGCATGCATTTAAAATATACGGGTGAGAGCCGGGCATGGTGGCTCACGCCTGTAATCCCAGCACTTTGGGAGGCCAAGGTGGGTGGATCATGAGGTCAAGAGTTCAAGACCTGCCTGGCCAACATGCTGAAACCCCATCTTTACTAAAACTGTGAAAGTTAGCCAAGCGTGGTGGCATGTGCCTGTAATCCCAGCTACTTGGGAGACTGAGCCAGGAGAATTGTTGGAACCCCAGAGGCAGAGGTTGCAGTGAGCCAGGATCGCGCCACTGCACCCCAGCCTAGGTGACAAAGACTCCGTCTCAAAATAAAATAAAATAAAGTAAAATAAAATGAAATAAAATGGTGAGAAAGATATTTAAGTATATATTCTCTGTTTGCATTTGAGCACCTCAATATGACAATTAAAAGAATGTTTGGAGAATGTATTTATTTGGGAAATATGGGCCTTGCCTATTATAAGCTTATCTTTTATTCACTCGACAAATTTTATCTAGTGTCTACCATGTCTAGGGCACATCAACAAAAAAGACACAGTTTACAGAATGATATACAATATAATACCATTTTAAAAAGTCTTTTATTATGCGTCTAAAAATACCAAATATTGTTGTGCCTTCATTTACATATGTAAAAGTGTTTAAATGTGCTGGGGGGATTGATGGTCAGGTTCACAAGAGTGCCTCTGGGTGTGGAGTCTGTGAGTGTATCACCTTACCTTCAAGGTTTCATTCTTTTCTGTAGAAAAGATTATGACAAAATTTCATCAGTTGTCAGTTTTAGGTGGTGGCAAGGCAGGTGTGTATTTTATATATCTCTGAGCTCTTTGGTATTTTAAAAATTTCTTCAAAAAGGGAACGTAGGAGAATTTCAGTTGCAGAATTTGGGGGTGGAAGTGGAGGAGACACAAAAAAAATCTGATTTTAACATGAGGGTACACGGGGGAGAGAGGGTCGCGACAGTATACCCATTCCTTGGTGAGAGAGCAAAAGCAAAGTGACTTAATTGATTATTTATTGATTAGAATGACTTAATGAACTTTATAGCCATAAGTCATTTTGTCTTTAGATTTTATAGATCATTTCTAGGTTACGTCTATATTTTGAGCAAAAGATAGTTGTGCTCAAGACGGTTTTGCTGGGTACCAGTTACTATGAATGCCTGTAGGCCTGCATTTAAAAATGGAACCCACAGCAATTCTATGGAGAAAAGGAAAAAGTTTTGTGAAAACAAAGAAAGTTCCTTTTGTTGAGGGATTACGATGTTGCAAGGGGCTGAGGAAATCCGTTTACCATGGGTACAGCAAAGTCGTTTCCCATCGCTGAGCACTCCACGAAGACTGAAAGACCCTGTGATTCAGGGTCTAAGACGCTGGGAAACGCTCTCTTGGCCTCAGTCCGTGTGTTCTTTACCTTCCGTTTGTTTTGCTGGGACGCATCATTGCCTCTCTCCTTGCAAAGAGCTGTAGCCATCGGATCCTCCTTTAGAATATATTTCTTTAAGCTCTTTAGAAAACTTTAGTCATGAAATGCTTAATGTTCTAAATCTGAATAAAACCCTTGTGAGTGTAGTACATAGCTCCCTTAGGACTACAGTTTCTAAAGGGAACAATTTAAAATACTTTCTGTGTCAATAGGCACTCAGGGTAAATGATTTTGGAAAGAAAGCAATAATTTCCTGGGTCTAACAGGTCTTGCTCTAAAACACGTAAATACAACACGTTGGCTGAATTCAACGTCACACTTTTTAATTCAGATGACTTCTCAGGGTTTAATAAAATAGCAGGATAGCATCATGGTTAAAACGATGGGCTTTCTAGGAAGACTGACTTCATTTCAAGCGTTTATTTGCTGTGCGACTTCAGGCAAATTACATGCCTTTTCTTAGTTTCCTCACTTGTAAAGTGACTGTTGTCAGGAGGATTAAATGAGCTTATGCCTGTGACAAGAGCCAAGCACATAGCAAGAACTTAATAATAAGTACAGTCATGCCTCAGTGTCCATGAGGGAGGTTGGGCTATGCTCCCATGGATACTAAAATCTGAGGATGTTCAAGTCCCTAGTGTAAAATGTCCTCCCTATCTATGGGTCCTGCATCCTTGGACTCAGCCAACTGTAGATCAAAAATATTTGGGGAAAAAAGGCATTTGTGCTGAAGACGTACAGACTTTTTTCCAAGTCATTATTCCCTAAATAATATAACAACTGTTTACATATGTTTTTGTTTGTTTGTTTGTTTGTTTTGTGATGGAATCTTGCTCTGTCACCCAGGCTGGACTGCAGTGGTGCGATCTCAACTCACCGCAACCTTTGCTTCCCGGGTTCAAGCAATTCTTCTCCTTCACCCTCCTGACTAGCTGGGACTACAGGTGCGTGCCATCACGCCCACCTAATTTTTGTATTTTTAGTAGAGACGGGGATTCACCACGTTGGTAAGGCTGGTCTCAAACTCCTGACCTTGTGATCCACCCGCCTCGGCCTCCCAAAGTGCTGGGATTACAGGCGTGAGCCACCGTGCCCTGCCTACAACTATTTATGTAGTATTTACATTGTATTATGTGTTGTAAGTAATCGAAAGATGATTTAAAATATATGTAGGATGTGGGTAAGTTCTATGCAAACACCACACGATTTTATATCAGAGATTTGACCATCCATGGATTTTGGTATCTTGGAAGGGTCCTGGAACCAGCTCCCTAGGACAGCAAGAAACAACTGTATTTTCAGTGAACTCTGCACATCCTCCTGGATACTTTAAATTACTTCTAGCTGTGCTTATAATACCTCATACCATGTAAATGCTCTGTAAGTAGTCATTATACTGTATTTTAAAAATTTGTATTATTTTTGTTTAATTGTTGTGATTTTTTTTTTTCTGCATAGTTTTGATCGTTGGTTGGTTGGATAGGAGCTCGCAGAGGGCTGAGTGTAATATTTAATTGTTGGCCTCGGCATTCTCTGCTTTATTAGCTGTCTAGTTTGTGGGGTGGGGCTATCTTTTGCTTCTCATGCAATCCGCATCTCAAAATATGACTTGTTGTGTTGGCCCTTTGGTTCCACACAGAACTTCACTTTTCCACTAGTTATATACCTTATTTAATTTCTTTGTGCTTCTGTTTCCCTGTCTGTAAAAAGCAAATAATAGTAGCACTACATCATTGGCTTGCTGGGAAGATTAAATAAAGTAATGGTCGCCTTATTGCTCAGTCCTAAGTAAACGTTCACTCCGTTTTGTGTTCCAGAGGCTGTTTTCTCTGCTTGAAACACATCTCCCCTTCCTCCTTCCTGAAGACTCTTTCCTTGTCATCTTCTCTGTTGTGTTCATCAGGGTTCTTCCAAGCAGAGTGGAGCGGTGCCTCCTCTGTGTCTCAATACAATTTTGTACATACTAATATTACTGCAGTTAGCATGTGTTATTAGAACCAGTTGGCTTTTTGCTTGATTCTGTGCTATCCTAAGTGATTACAACAAGGCTCCATGGTAGCAAACTTACATTTAAGAGTAAGTAGAGGCTGGGTGCAGTGGCTCACGCCTGTAATCCTAGCACTTTGGGAAGCTGAGTTGGGCAGATCACCTGAGGTCAGGAGTTCAAGACCAGCCTGGCCAACATGGTGAAACCCTGTCTCTACTAAAAATACAAAAAATTACCGGGCGTGGTGGCACACGCCTGTAATCCCAGCTAGTCGGGAGGCTGAGGGAGGTGAATCACTTGAACCTGGCAGTCGGAGGTTGCAGTGAGCCGAGATCATGCCATTGTACTCCAGTCTGGTCAACAAGAGTAAAACTCTGTCTCAAAAAAAAAAAAAAAAAAGTAAATAGAGATGTTTGACAAGTATGTGGAGGCTTATTTCCTTTCAAAAAGGAGAAGCCAATAGATAAATCATTTTTAGGTTGCACATTTATTATTTGTCCTTAAACTGATACATAGCATCTTAAAATTGGCAGGTGGAGTGTTTTCCAATAGCTCCATATTTCTATTAGTCAATTCAACACCTAGTTTGGGGAATAATCACCAGGCAGGGATACAGGTGCTCCTGGGGCTCTTTCTCTAATGACTCTGCAGTCTTTGGACAGGCTGTTAACTTGTTAATGCCGTATTCTTTTTTTTTTTTTTTTTCAGATTTTCTGCTCTCGCTTTATTACAGTCTGACTCAGTGGCGTGATCTCAGCTCACTAAAATATTATACACAGATGATCATGTATCTGTGATAAGATAATCTTATTTGTTCCTTCTCGATACATATTTTATTTTTTATGGCCTTTTTTTTTT
>NW_012118487.1:3658672-3661349 GCF_000951035.1 Colobus angolensis palliatus | reverse complement strand
AGCTGGGATTACAGGCGCCCACCAGCATGCCCGGCTAATTTTTGTACTTTTAGTAGAGACAGGATTTCAGCATGTTGGTCAGGCTGGTCTCAAACTCCTGACCTCAGGTGATTTGCCCGCCTCAGCCTCCCAAAGTGCTGGGATTACAGTCATGAGCCACTGCGCCGGGCTGCTTTATTCTTAAAATTGCAATAATGAGACCTAACTTACCAGGTTGCTATTATTATTAAACGAGAGAACATGTAAAATACTGTCTTCTGATACTTAGAGCATGCTCGGCAAATATTAGATCTTTTCTTCTCTTGGCTCTAATCTATCCATTGCTGAAACAAGGATGCTAATTCCTAGAGAACCATAAGAAAAATAATAAGTGATATCCACTAAGCAAAAGTCCACACAGTAGTGGCATTAACAGTTTTCATATTTTTTTTGTCTTCTCATGGAGAAATCGAAGCTATTGGTATAATAGGTGGGGAAAGCAGTGTTCACAAGCACCAGTCAAACCAAGATTAGGCACTAAAGGAAGAGGAAGAAACAATAGGAGAGGAGATCTCAGAAATGATCTCAAATCGTAAACACTCAGGAACCAAATTACAAAACAAATACACAGGCTAATTTTCAATCAATCACCTTATTAATTCTTTAAACGTGGAAATTCAAAGGTAGCATTTTTTCTCTTTGTCTTTAATTTTAAGAAACTGACCTTAAAATCATAATAGTTTAGATTTGTAATTTGCTCTACTTTCTTAATTTAGGCCAGGCGTGGTGGCTCACGCCTGTAATCCCAGCACTTAGGGAGACTGAAGTGGGCGGATCACAAGGTCAGGAGTTTGAGACCAGCCTGGCCAACATGGTGAAACCCCATCTCTCCTAAAAATACAAAAATTAGCTGGGCGTGGTGGCGGGTGCCTATAATCCCAGCTATTCGGGAGGCTGAGGCAGGAGAATCACTTGAATATGGGAGGTGGAGGTTGCAGTGAGCCCAGATCGTACCATTGTACTCCAGCCTGGGGTGACAGGGCGAGACTCCATATCAAAAACAAACAAACAAACCAAAACTTTCTTAATTTCAATACCAATACACTTTAGATTTTTGCAAGATAGTTATATTTTTAAGTCATATTTTTTTGAGTGCTTGTTGTTTCAGGCTGGTGGTTTTATCCATTTAGACATTTAGCCAAGTCCTGCTTCCCATTTTGTGCTTAGATGTGTGGGTGCTCCATTCAGTCTGCATTTTGTATCCCTTCCCCACTTTCTCTTCCCCACTTTCCTCACCGTGTCCCACTGAGGTTTGAGGGCTCCTACTGGTAGTTAATACCGTGAATTAAAAGTCATAAAGTTTTCATTTTGGCATGCGCTTGTCACCATTGTACAGCATTTTTATTAATTTGCTAACTGCATTTGATTAATCTGCTAACTGCATTACACTTTTATTAAATTACATTGCTATTTCAGAGAAGGGACAGCTAAAGCTGAAATTCTTTAGTTTTTATTTCTCTGGATAGATTAAGACACTTCGGTCGTTCATTTGTTCGTTCATATGTTCAGCACATGTTCACAGAGGCTTATTGTGTGCCTGGCTGTGGTCTAGGTGTGGGGGATTATTCAAAGATATTAGCTAGTGAGCAAAGTTGAAACGGTCTTCGCCTTCATGGACCTACAGTTTAGTGGGGGAGAGAGAGAGACAGACTCAGACTCAAACAAGAAGGAAATAAAACAGGCTGCTAGGAGGTTCAGAAAGAGGGGACCTGGCCTGGGCAGGATGCTCCTGGGGCAGGGAGTGTGAAGGCCAAGGGCAGCAGAAAGTAGTGGGAAGCCGGTGTGGCTGGAGCTCCTGGGGAGATCGGGGGAGGCAGGATGGAAAGAAGAAACAGTGCCCCAGGAAGCCACTGGAAAGCCTTAATGGGGGAAGAGGCATGAGCAGGCCGAGTTTGTCAAAGACCACCGTACGGAGGAGCTGGAATGACATGGAGCAGGGTGGTTGGGCATACAATAGGGCATGAGGTCGGAGAGCCCACGAAACTCACAGCGTGCTGGGGACTCCAGACAAGGAAAGGAGCAGCCTCGCTGCAGCCAGAGAACAGCCTGCAGAGAGCCTGCAGGGGGCTGGTCTCAGGAGCTCACTGTTTTGTGGGGGCATAGACTGGTAGGAGGGAGCAGCTGCTAAGAGATGCAGTTAGGGATGTTCACTGGGGTCAGAGCAGAAAGCACCCACAACCCACATCATGAGGTCCCTAGTTTGTAGAAGAAGGAGAGTAGTGCAAAGGCTTTGCTCAGGAGTGACATGATCACCTGGAGGCACTTTAGGAGCTCATTCTTCCTGCAGTGTGGAGAAAGGATTTGGGGTGGCGGAGGTGGGAAGAGAAGCAAGACTAGAGAGAGGAAGGGAAGTCCATGTTGCTGCCTATTCATAGATATTTTCATCCATGATTTAGAGAACGACAGTCTCTCTCTCTCTCTCTTTTTTTTTTTCTTTTTTGGGATGGAGTTTTGTTCTTGTTGCCCAGGCTGGAGTGCAATGGCGTGATCTCAGCTCACCGAAACCTCCACCTCCCCGGTTGAACCCTTGAGGGTTCAGCCTCTCAAGCAGCTGGGATTACAGGTGTGCACCACCATGCCAGGCTATTTTTGTATTTTTAGTAGAGATGGAGTTTCACCATGTTGGTCAGACTGGTCT
>NW_012118487.1:3657111-3657523 GCF_000951035.1 Colobus angolensis palliatus | reverse complement strand
TTTTTTTTTGAGATGGAGTCTCGCTCTGTCGCCCAGGCTGGAGTGCAGTGGCGCGATCTCTGCTCACTGCAACCTCCGCCTCCCGGCTTCACACCATTCTCCTGCCTCAACCTCTCGGTAGCTGGGACTACAGGTGCCTGCCACCATGCCCGGCAAATTTTTTGTATTTTTAGTAGAAACAGGGTTTCACCATGTTAGCTGGGATGATCTCGATCTCCTGACCTTGTGATCTGCCCGCCTCGGCCTCCCAAAGTGCTGGGATTACAGGCACGAGCCACCGCGCCCGGCCTGAATAATACTTTCATTGTAAACATTTGAGGCTTTAAAAATTGTCCAAATAATCAGGGGTAAATCAAAAAGGAATTTGAAAAGCTGTGAAGTAGGGAGAACAAAATAAAAGTTTCTCCATCTT
>NW_012118487.1:3620310-3656721 GCF_000951035.1 Colobus angolensis palliatus | reverse complement strand
AGGGGGTTGGGGGCTGGGGGAGGGATAGGATTAGGAGAAATACCTAATGTAGATGACGAGTTGATAGGTGCAGCAAACCACCATGGCACATGTATACCTGTATAACAAACCTGCACGTTCTGCACATGTATCCCAGAACTTAAAGTACAGTTACAAGAAAGAAAAGTGTGGTGTTTCCCAGATGGATTTTACCACAAAACTTTTTTTTAAAGAAGTGTGTTCTGGGACTAGCGTTTTATGGGATTTCCTTGGGAAAGGCAGATTTTTCACACGGGGGTGGTACATGGGTCATGAAGGCAAGGATGGTATTGGGAGCATACTTCCTAACCCCACACCCTGTTGCCCCTTTACTACTTTGCATTGTCATGGCCTATTTATCGCCACCTTCCCCTCCCACTAGAGGTCCTGCAGGCAGGGGTGCCCCTTGTTCCTGTTGTACCCAGCGGCAAGACTGGGCCCTTCATAGTAGGTAACAGTTAACTTGCTTGAGCATTTTTTGTGGCATACATGATTATTCTGATTTTTTTTTTTTTTTTTTTTGAGACTAAGTCTGGCTCTATCGCCCAGCCTGGAGTACAGTGGCAGGATCTGGGCTCACTGCAACCTCCACCTCCTGAGTTCAAACAATTCTTCTGCCTCAGCCTCCTGAGTAGCTAGGATTATAGGCGTGCACCACCACGCCCAGCTAATTTTTGTATTTTTGGTAGAGACGGGATTTCACCATGTTGCCCAGACTGGTCTTGAACTCCTGACCTCAAGTGATCCACCTGCCTCAGCCTCCCAGAGTGCTGGGATTACAGGCATGAACCACCGCACCCGACCTTACACCCATTTTATAGACATTAGGCAGTTCAAAACTTGCCCAGAATCCCACAGCTGGTGTGTGAGGGAGCCGGAAAGTGGTTCTTATTAGATGTTTGCTAAATGGGTGAGTGAAATTTGCTTTACTCTTGCAGGGCTAAGACTGTGGGCCTCTTCATTCTCGCTGAAGGTGGTTTCATGTTGATAATACCCCTTCCGTCATCATTCTGGTAAATTTCTTATTAGTCCTTGAGAAAAACTAATTTTTGTAATTAATGCTTCTTTAAAAATAACATGGAAAAAGAAACTAAAAGAATATCCACGGCACTGTGGAGCGCTTCTTGTCACGTTGCAGAGCCTGTGGGAGGGACTCAGAAAGGTCTCGCTGGCGGGTTGATTTCTGCCCTACCAAGCCTGTGCTGTTCATTAGTTTTTTGTTTGTTTGTCTTTGTTTTGCTTTGTTTTTTGAGACACAGTCTCTCTCTGTTGCCCAGGCCGGAGTGCAGTGGCATGATCTCGGCTCACTGCAATCTCCACTTCCCAGGTTCAAGCTATTCTCTTGCCTCAGCCTCCTGAGTAGCTGGGCGCCCGCCACCACGCCTAGCTAATTTTTTGTATTTTTAGTAGAGATGGGGTTTCACCATGTTGGCCAGGCTAGTCTCCAATTCATGACCTACTGATCCACCCACCTCGACCTCCCAAAGTGCTGGGATTACAGGCGTGAGCCACAGCGCCCAGCCCTGTTTTGTTTTTATAATTAATTTTTGCTTTTACAAAGGTAATTACATAATTTAAGAAGTCAAAAATGCACGCACACATCACACACACTACTGGCTAGTATAATGAAAAAAACAATCACCTGATCCCTTCCCCACCAATATTTATTTATTTATTTAGAGATGAAGTCTCACTCTGTTGCCCAGGCGGGAGTGCAGTGGCATGATCTCGGCTCAATGCAACCTCTGCCTGCCTAGTTCAAGTGATTCTTCTGCCTCAGCCTCCCAAGTAGCTGGGATTACAGGCGTGCACCACCACACCCAGCTGATTTTTGTTTAGTAGAGACAGAGTTTCACCATGTGGGCCAGACTAGTCTCCCAAAATGCTGGGATTACAGGCTTGAACTACCACGCCTGGCCCCACCAAACAGTCCTTGATTCTGATTCCCAGAGGTAATCTCTTCAGACTCCTCTAGTTGTTTCCTTGGCATGTATCTAATTTCTAAATGTGCTTGTAATGCTTTATCTTGGTTTATTATTTTGGATTTTATCTTTTTTCTTCCTGGTAGGCTGACTGAAATTTAGCTTCCTTATATACTCACCTCACCCGTTTATCTTCCCCACGTAGTTATACAAGAACTTACAGATGGATCAATAATCAGTGTTGGTATTGTGATGACTATGTAACTTTTATTATTTGAAGGGCCAAGTATTGTGCTATGAATACACTTACTTCCCTTACGCAGCCATTCGTTTTGTCTGCAGTTAATGATTGCCTATTTTAAAAATTGCATAGATTTAAAAAAATATGTCTTTAACTTTTTCCCCAGTGCTCCATCAGATGCACCAGATTCCCACCGTTTTTTTTTTTTTTTTTTCCCAAGTACTTTAGTATCTCAGGCAATCTAGCTATTCTTCCCTGTTCTTGGAGACTTAGCTTTGAGAGGGCTGTGTCCTCCTCCTCTGATCGGGACTACTAGCTTTTAAGGCTGGCTGACAGCTGATATCTGGGGGTTTTCTTTTCACCGCTCCTGTGTTGGATCCTCTGTCTTCTAGGCCCCACGTCTTCCTGTTCCTGGGTTTATTTGCCTATTTTGCTGGGCCACATCTCTAGTGGCTTCCTGGGAATATTAATTTTAGGAGTTTGGGAGAGGATTTTTCTGTTCTGTGCTTTGTATTCACTTCTTTAAAGTTTCTTTTCTAGTTTTTGCTTTGTTTTGATCTCTGCAGGCACTAAAGTGTTGCTTGGAAGTTCTATGGGAGGTGGGCTTATCCCTCGTGGACCTGCCTGCAGAGTGATCTGTAGAGGGCAATGGTTGGGCTTTTCTCTTGCACCTGTTTCTCTTGCACCTGTTTCCCTAGAAGAGTCTACCAGCCTCCAGACTGTGACAGCAGTCTAGAGGGAGAATAAGATGTATGATTTTTCACATAACCCTGTTTCATTCAGTAGCTGATTTCTCCTCTCAGCTGTGCTTGGTGTCCCTAGTTAACAACCTGTGGTTTAACCTCTCCAGTATATAAATTGCTGTCGTCTGCCTAGGTTGAGAGGTAACTGTATTAGATAAAGGAATAGGGCTGAGTGTCTAAATGCTCCTTATAAAGTTTTGCAAACAGTAGTTCTGCTTTCAGTGGTGTTTTACACCTCGCCTTTAACAATATCTGAATTTTAGAGACTTTGCAGCCTTCTTTCCTCCCACCAGCTTTTTTTTTTTTTTTTTTTTTTTTTTTTTTTTTTTTTTTGAGACAGAGTCTTGCTCTGTCGCCAGGGCTGGAGTGCAGTGGCCGGATCTCAGCTCACTGCAAGCTCCGCCTTCCGGGTTCACGCCATTCTCCTGCCTCAGCCTCCCAAGTGGCTTGGATTACAGGCGCCCGCCACCTCGCCCGGCTAGTTTTTTTGTATTTTTTAGTAGAGACGGGGTTTCACCGTGTTCGCCAGGATGGTCTCGATCTCCTGATCTCGTGATCCGCCCGTCTCGGCCTCCGAAAGTGCTGGGATTACAGGCTTGAGCCACTGCGCCCGGCCCCAGCTTTTAATTTATTTCTTTCGACACAAAAGTTACAAAGTACGTGAAAGGAACACTAGTCTACTATTCACTTAGATTTACTAATTGGTAACATTTTGCCACATTTGATCTCTCTATCTATCTATCTATCTATCTATCGATCGATCGATCTATGTATCTATCTATCTCTAATATGTATTTTCTGTACTTTTGAGAGTAGTTGCAAGCATCGTGGCACCAATGTTTTAGAGTTGCATTTCCTAAATGTTTCAGGGGTACATTTCCCAAGAGCAAGGACATTCTCTTATACATAATGAGACTAGAATTACCGACTTCAGAAAGCTGATCATTGATATGATACTATTTCTAGTGTGCAGTTAACATTCAATTTTTTTCGGTTGTCCCAATAATATCCTCTATAACTGTTTTTTAAAATTCTTATATTTGAATTCCAAACTCTAAGGATCACATGTTATACTGAGTTGCATTTCTTCAGTTTCTTTTAATGTCCGAGTTTTCCAGCCTCCTTTTGCATTTTATGAAACTGACTTTTTCTAGCATTACAGGCCAATTGTTTTGCAGACTATTCCTCAGTTTGAAGTCCAGTTATTTCTTAATGATTTAGATTAAGCATTTTTTTTTTTTTGCAAGAATACTATAAGTTGTGTGGTGTTCTTTTCAGTACATAACATTGGGAGGCACATGGTGGCTTTTTATCTCATTGATGATATTAAGTTTGATCATTTGGTTATGGTGGTGGCAGCCTGATTTCTCAATTGTCTTTTTCTTTTTGTAATGAAAAATAATCTGTTGATATTTTGAGACAGTATGAATAGCTTGTTTTCCAACAGCCTTTGACCCTGTGGTTTTTATCATGCATTAGTAATTCTTGCTTTAATCACTTATTGCAGTGGTGGTTACAAATGTGATATTCGAATTTGATAGTTTCTTCTAAAGTTATGAATTGATGTTCATTTGTTGAATGAGAATAAGCATTGTACTGTTCTAAGCACTCTACAATTTTTTGTTTGTTTTTGTGCTGTAATGGACTCACGGATTTCTTTTGATTCAGTGGGTTATAGTCTTTTGCAGGCATGCTATTTTATGCTGAACTGGTTCCCGATTTGACTACAGAAAATCCTTTCAATCTTGTCCCCTTGTTTTTTGAGGTGTCCTCATCAGTTTTGAAGGCTTTTCTGACACTAAATGATGTTGCATGTCCACCTATGTTTTTCCTGCCTTGGACTTATTTGTGATGATCAATTATTTCTCTAAGGCACCCTGGTTTCTTTCAGGGGGAAATGGTAGAATGGTATTTAGAACCCAGGATCGTCAATAAGGCACCTGGTTTCTTTCGGGGGGATGGTAGATTGCTATTTAGAGCCCAAGATCATGAATAAGGCACCCTGGTTTCTTTCAGGGGTGAATGGTAGAATGTTATTTAGAACCCAAGATCGTCAATGCTGCGGGAGCTCTTTGCTACTGGGGTGGCGTTGCTTCCCGAGCTTTTCAGTGGACAGAGTTAGGAGAAATATACATATAAAAGCAGGAGTTCATAAAGATATCACTGGGCTCTTCGTCTCCTTCCCTCATGATTAATTTTCTCAGTCACACCGTATATACATAATCATTTTAGAAGTACCATACCCATCCCATTGTCTGTGGTTGACTTTTCCTCTTGTATATATATTTACACTTTCTTCACTCTCGTAATTCAGCTACTTCTCATCCATCTGCTTTTCCAGCTTCCAGAATTATTTGATGACTTCATCTGCTTTCATCTTCCCTCTCATTCTCTTCTTTTTTATTCCACCTACTGTCATTTTGGTGAGAGTTGGGAGGCACTGTTTGCAGTCTGCCATGTTTAACTGAAAACCCCATCTTAGATCTTCCATCTGTTGGTTACTTGAGGTAAGATGACAGGGAATAAACAGTATTTACCTTTAACACCCCAAGTAGCTCTGCTCATGATGTCTGCCTCAGTGTCCCAAGCTCTGTTCATGATGTCTGCCTCAGTGTCCCAGGCCCGCATTCCTCCCGTATCTCTCACTGGCAATTAGAACTCTGCATGGTTTCCTTGAAGTTTCTCTTCCTAACTCTCAGTGGGTGGGACTTCTTTTCGGTGGTATTGACGGTAGACCTGAAAATTCAGGGATGTAGGCAGTTCTGCAGAGAATAGGCCAGGCTCTCTGTGGATGCATTCGCACTGTGCTTGAGGACTGAATGCTACAAATCAGACAGTCCTGGATTATTTCAGACTGAAAAAAATTAGGAGACTAACCTGGGAAGAGGCAGAAGGCACGCCAGCTCTCTCGGCATGTTTTTGATGTCTCGGTGTTCTCATTTCATTGAAATTAGTGCAGACCTCTCCCCTTAGCTGTAACACTTGGATTTTCTATGTCACTTTGATGTCTCCTATCTCTGCTTGTTTACAATAAACATAACTTCAAATTTTCATTTTCTTTCTACTCTGTTAAATGTGTTACGTGGAAATCTGAAATCTGAAGACAAATTTTTACCTTAGAATTCTAAGAATGCCTTTGGTGTCAACTCCAGTTATGAAGGTCGACCTCAGGGTGGAAGGGGGGTTTTCAAAAAGGTGATATACATGAGGCCGCCATCACCTTCGAAACACTTTGAGAGGTTTAATTTATTTCTCATGCTTTGGTAAACAAAAGCTGGCATTTTCTTTCCATGGTTTTTCAACTGCAAGGCCGCCGTTCCTACCCTTGCCCCGCAGTGGTGCATTTTGGTGATGAAATCTAAAACATGTGTCAGGTTCGTAGGCATGCTTTTTACCAGGAACCTCCTTTAACACTTACCATATTGGCAGTTTTTACAGGATCTTCTCTCTGTGCTTTATTTATTTATTTACTCTGCTTGCATTGTGGAATTATGGGTAGGGCTGCTTTACATCAGCATCATGTTAAATAAAAATATCGAAAGAACATTTTCACCAAGATTAATGTGAATATTTCAACATAAATATCTATGCTGAATTGGCTTCTAGATTTCAGAACAGGAAGAACATCTTTAGCGATGTTCATGATTTGGTTTTGCTTTGCTGCAGATTAGGTTTAGTGACAAATTCCATCTGGCTGGAGCTACATGCAGTCTCTCTAGTGATTGGTTATATTGGGACTTCATGGGAGTGTCCTTCAATTTGCTTTTCCCAGCATTTTTAAAAAGCTCCATTGAAAAAAAAAAATAGAGACTAGAAAAGAAAAAAGGAACCTGCATTGTTTCCGTTTGCATCCAACATGCAAAACATAGTTCTAAATTTTTAATTAGCTAAGTGAGTGGTGAAAAGGAAAAGTAATATAACAAGCCTCCGCGAGCAGCTGGGATGTGTTGTCATGACGACAAGTTCAGCAGGCTGCCAGCAAGCATGTCAATGGGTAATATTGGGAGAGGGCTTTGAAACAGTGCCTGCTAGCCACAATGTGATTGGTCACGCCTCTGTTGTCTTTGTGTGAACCGGTGCATGCTGGGTAAGACCTAGAGTGAATGCTCAGCTTGTCTCAAGGCTGCAATGAGGTAATGCTTCTGAATCTTTGGGGATCATGAGCTCCTGCCTCCAAAAGACTGCAGTCTAGAGTGTTTTCATTCCGATTTGCGTTAATTACCGACTGTAACATGTTAGGAAGTTTTACAGCTGCCTTTATTCAATCTTTGATATGTGCATGTGTATATTATAGATAACACGTGTGTATGCTGCATATAGAATCTCAAGCGTATTCTAAAAAAAGAGATAACCCTCCATATTAGTCATTCTGCTCAGAGTCAACATTTCATTTGATTGCTGGCATCAGTGACAATATCTATTGGTGGATAAATGATATATTAAAGTGCATTTACATTGGGTAAGCAAACTTGTTCATTTCTAGAGAATATTTTGGCATTGATTACTTTTTAAAGTCTTTTATCTATGATGAGTCGTAAGGGGCATAAAGGGGGTTGTAAAGAGTGTCGATTTGCTTGGTCAGGAGGTTTAGTTCATTTTTAGATTCCTTGAAATTGGCTGGTTTATATCCTAATATTGATGTTATAGTCTTTCATTAATTGAACATAATATCTGACTGCTCCAGAATTATCTGCTGAATAATGCTCTGACAGTTTCAACTTAAAGCTGTAAAGGGAAGCTGTGTTTACAGATGCAAAGATCTGGAAATGTTTATGGTGGTTTGTGAAACAAATACATCAAGGTGCGGATGTGACAGAGACACACGAGCTACACCCCTCAGTCCTACCCCTGGTTCTCTGTGACACAGCGACTTGGATGCTCTCCAGGGTTTTGTCGGTTGGTTAGAGAATGTTTTATCACATTCATAAATAGTAACCCAATGCCCTGGAAAGGTTGGGGCAGTGTCTCCAACTAAGGTATGTGTTGCTAGGGGGTACACATACCGTAGTTGAGTTGGGCTGTCTGGTTCATCGTGTCACAAATGGGAAGCATGTGAGCGAGCTTTTGGACAGAGCTCATCGAGCTGTCATATTGCCACCCCAATGTATTTACCTCGCAAACAGTTCATAAAAATTTATAAGCCTTTAAATGGATAAACAAAGAATAAAAACACCTCGAACCACAAGTGGTTGTTGCTGCTACTGCTGCTGCTGCACAGAGCGGTGCGCTCTGCCGGCCACCTTGCTTTATGTGAGGTCAGGCCACCGGCATGTGAGGAAGCTGGATGATCGTCAGCCCAGCTACCTCCATTCACCAAATGCAAGGCCAGCTAGCAAGAATCTGTAGCCAGCTTTGCAGCGCATCACACTTGCTTTATTCTTTTATATATTCATTTTTAAATTGTTTAGATTTAGAGGTACAAGTGCAGTACCCCTAAATCTACATTGTGTTACATGCCTATATTGCACAGTGGTGAAGTCTGGGCTGTTAGTGTGCCTATCACCCTGATAGTGTACATTGATAGTAGGTAGTATGCTTGGCTTATTTCTACTCCTCTGGATGGTTTCTGTTTGTATGGCTTTGTAAAGAAAGACTTTACCAAAGATAAATAAATGCGATAGTACAGCTAGGTTTTTAAATAATTGGTTCAAAATATTTGGAGCACAAAAAGGATCTTGGGTTGTGACTTACCAAGATAGATGTTGAATGTATCTCATGGCACAAATACCAAAGCTCAGCTTGTGCTGAGACCGCAATTAGAGAGGCCTTTGAAGTGGGCTGGAGTCCTTTGTCTAAAACAAAGCACGGTGCAGTGACCCCATGAAGAGAAATCCACCTGTTGATAAAACAGGCACTTTTTCTCTATAAACATTTGATTGTTCTGTCACCTTCATTTCTCTGGGGGATGGGTTAATCGTGTGGTTTCAAATCTCAAGCGTGCTTTTCTAATTTAAACAATGTTTAGGTTCATTAATGACTCGGTTTGCATAAGATGGGACCCTCTATAATGCAGTTCCATTGTTATAAGCAGGATTTGTCACCTTTGTTCACCTGCAGGCTATACAGCTTCCCTTACTTTAAAATGTAGAAACCATATTTATTAATCATCATAGGAAGACACCTTTATTTTGTATAACTATATAGTAATTGTTGTTCTTAAGTGGCAAAAATCTAATCTTTTATATTTAGGTGATTTAGTATGTCTCTGTGGTCAGATTATGATATGGCAAAATCTTCATTATTAAGTCATTTTAGAGCGTCTAACAAATGCAAAATTAATATGTTAAAGATTAAGTAGAATTGAAACGTAAAGAGATGTTCTGTTTAATTTACTGTTTCATGAGCTTTTTCCTTTTTTGAAAGCCCCCTTGAAGAGGAGCAATGGCAAGTTCAAACTAGCGTGAATCATTATATCCTGTGACAGGTTCCACAATAAATGACTTGTGATTGATGTGAAGCCTGATGCTTAGAGATTAATGGCAGATGCAGTATTGTAGCGTTTCTCTTTCATCACTGATATTATCCAGTGAAGCTAGTAGCTTAGCAAAAGACTTTGCTTAGAAATAATTGGGATTGGTAATACTGATGGTCTGTGAAGTTTTAAAAAATACGGCCCATTAGGGAAGTCTAGAGAAAAACAGTGTGCTTTTAGATAATTTCATGGGTTCAAGAAATTTAAAAATACTTTTCTTTAGAAATTCACTGTTTGCAAACAAATATCAAGCTCACTACATTTATAAAAGGCGGGTTATTAAGCAGTAGAAGCAAAAGTTCTTTTGAAGATAGGCAAACTTTAGAAGAAGAATAAAATCAGGGTCTCTGGAAGGTAGAATATCAAGAGTATTAAGGCTTCAAAATCAGACAAAATCTTAATTCTTCTACACTCATTGGAGTAACTTTTGGTCACTTACTCTCTCTACATTGATCCGTCTCCCACACTTACCAGTCACAAAAGTCAGTGTCCCCCAGGTATAGATGAGTGGGATGGACCAGTGGATACACCTGGCTCTTTACTGATCAAGTGGTTCCGTCACATGGAAACATGAGAAGGAGAGAGTATTTGTTACCCTAACTAAGAAACATGTGGTCTCTATTCTTACGAGTTTTATTATGACGTCAAAAAGTCGTATTTGTATAATACTTAACTTCATTAATAAAGTGCCATTAAAATAATTTTTAAATGACACAAATCATAGTGGGAAACAACATGTTGAATGTTGCTTTCATCTATTTAAAAATGTTATATTTTTTCTTTTCTTTTCTTTTCTTTTTTTGAGACGGAGTCTTGCACTATCACCCAGACTGGAGTGCAATGGTACAATCTCTCCTCACTGTGACCTCTGCCTCCTGGGTTCAAACGATTCTCATGCCTCAGCCTCCTGAGTAACTGGGATTACAGGTGCCTGCCACCACACCCGGCTAATTTTTGTATTTTAGTAGAGATGGGGTTTCACCATGTTGGCCAGGCTGGTTTCAAACTCCTGACCTCAGGTAATCCGCCCGCCTCGGCCTCCCAAAGTGCTGGTATTACAGGTGTGAGCCACCACACTCGGCCTAAAAATGTTATATTATTTCTAATATGACAAAAATGAAACCAAACCAGCTTTCTTTACAAAGCTGAATGCTGATCATTGAAATAGAGACTAGCCTGAAATGTACTTCTGTTCCATTTATGTGAAAAGGGTTTCCTAAATGAATTAATGGCACAAGGGAGATTATGTGCTTCAGAGAATAAACTTTGCAAGTCACTTCAGTTCTTCTGATGGGGTGCTAATTAATATTCAAATGTTGTGTTGAGAAAGGACTGATTTTCAGATCTTTATGACCTAGAATCACTTCCCCAGTGGTGCATTTTACACATTGTGTGGTTGTAATATGTCAAATCCTTTTTTATTTGGAGCTCATGTTATTTAGATTGAGTCTATGGTGAGGTTGTACGTAATGCATGATGCCAACAGCACTGGGAGAGAAATGCTGTCTTTATCTCAGTACCTGTTTATCTTGAGTTGAAAATGTTGCTTGTAGATGGATTATACTCTGATTGTACTGTGTCTTGGTCTTCCTTTTGTCCCCAGAGTACCCATACCAGGGCTAAGTATAAAATAGGTGTAAAAAATTGGTGAGTTGCTTTTGTTTTGTTTTGTTTTGTTTTCTGAGACAGAGTATTGCTCCATCACACCCAGCAGTAGTGCAGTCTTGGCTCACTGCAACCCCCGCCTCCCAGGTTCAAACGATTCTCCCACCTCAGTCTCCCAAGTAGCTGGGATTACAGGTGCATGCCACCATGCCCAGCTAATTTTTTGTATTTTTAGTAGAGATGGGATTTCACCATATTGGCCAGGCTCGTCTCGAACACCCGACCCTAGGTGATTCGCCCACCTTGGCCTCCCAAAATGCTGGGATTACAGGCATTAGCCACTGCACCCAGCCAAATTGGTGAGTTTTTATGTTGGAACGTTATGAAAAGTTACTCTTGACCTCAGAAACAGGAAATGAAAGGGTTTTATGAAATCTTAGACATATTATCTGTTGAATTTTCTTATCACCAAATAGTGCTTCTCGTATTTACCCGTTTCTTCTTTCAATCAGCATAAAAATCTTATAGTCTTGAAATCTGAAATTTGAATAAAAAGGAAATATTGTGGTTGAATTTAAATAAGAGCAGTTATGCCGTGTTTACGAATCTTTTAGCCACTCATGGCACCAGCAAGTCTGGCATTTTCTTGGTGACAGGGCATGTGGAATGGTGACAAGTGTGTAGGTTCGGGATATTAGAACCACATTTGAATCCTGGAGGTACCATTTCCTTGCTGGGAGACATAGAACAAATTAGCTTTAATCCTTTAAATGAGGATTACACCCACATCACAGGTTATATTAATTGTGAACCTATATGAAGTGTCTGACATGGAGTACTGGCTGTGCAGTGGGTGTGCGATAAATGTTAGCATTCTTTGCCTCCTGCTTGCATTTAATTGCTAAAATGACCAAATTCTGTTTGCCTTAATGGGATATCTTTCCTGAAGGGATAAGATAAAATTGTTTGTTTTTCAACCCTGATAAGTTATTCTAGAAGAATATCTTTATGATACGATTAGACAATTTCATCATCTGTCCTTATGTAATGTCCTTAGTTTTATCAGATCAAACATAGGGATGCAATTGATATCAACATATTGAGATCATTAGGAGTTCATCATTGGAAAAGGAGTAAGAGAGGAGCATTAGACGGGAAGCTCATTCTGGGACTTATGCTTAGGGTGACAGAGGAAACCAGTGGCGGGGTGAGGGGGTGGTTTCCAGTAGTGCAGGTGAAAACCTAAAGCGAAAGGAAGGAACGGATTGAGAGACATCCAGACAGTGAGTAGAGTGGCTCTGTTGACTGCTTCCATTATGAGGGAAGGGGGTGGTTAGGGAAGAAAGGACAGGTATCTCACATTCATGTGTCATGTGGCTGCCCCAGTGGTAGTGCTACAGTCCAAACCAGGAGATACAAGAAGGGGCAGGATTTACAGGATAGAGTACACATTCAGTTTTGGGTGTGTTGAGTTTGAGGCACCAGAGGTATCTAGGTGGAATCATCTGATAGGTAAAGAGAGAAGGGGGCAGGGAGGGAGGGAGAGAGAGAGAGATTGAGAAAGACAGGTGGGTCAGGCAGTCAGGGAGAGTTTTGGGACCAGGGAGGGAGTTTTGAGAGGAGGTTGGGTTGCAGGGGAGTGGGTGGCAGGGGTTTGGCGGGAGGAGGGGAGAAACCCCATCTCTACTAGAAATACAAAATTAGCCGGGTGTGATAGCGTGTGCCTGTAATCCCAGCTACTCCGGAGGCTGAGTGAGGCAGGAGAATTGCCTGAACCCAGGAGGCAGAGGTTGCAGCGAGCAGAGATGGCGCCATTGCACTCCAGCCTGGGCAACAAGAGCGAAACTCTGTCTCAAGAAAGAAAAAAAAAAGAAGTGAGAGGAAAGCAGTTAAAGATGATGGGGTGTGCATACAAGTGAGAATGTTTATTATCAAGAAAGTGAGTGGTGCAAGAGGAAGAAAGGGGATCATGAGGGTGTTTGGTGTCTTTAAGGAAGAGTGAAGGAAGGGTAGGAAGGCACGGCAGCATACACGGGCCACCCAAGGGTAGTGCCCACACCTGACAGTTGGATGTTTGGGACCTGAGATGTACCTAACTTAGGTAACTTGTTGCATGCTCTATGCTCTGGTTGTTTTGAGTTTCCTGCAATCAGACATAGGTTGGATTGTAGGATGTCATGAAAATGGTGATAGTGGGAAGGGAAGTAGTGATAATCCTGTCTTGGATGAAAAAGATCATCAACTTTGGGTTGTGAAAAATGTAGTGCCACAAGAATATGAAAATATTAAAACTTAGAAACATAAAATAACAGTTTATGAATGCAAAGCTTGGGGAATGAATTATGACAGTCTACTGTTTGTTTCGGAGCATAAGACAAAATGAGGAAGACAAAACTTAAGGAAAACCCATGAGGGGATCCAGCTGAACTCTGGATTGGTACACACTAAGAAAATAACTGAAACTGATGTGAGTTCAAATGCAAGTGTTAATGCTTTTTATTAAGCAAAAGATATCAGAGTGGGTAACACTTTGCTTCCCAAACTCCGAACATCACAAATGGAGTTGGGGAATGGCCTCAGGATGTGTGTTAGGATGATAAATCCCTGTGCCCTTTTCCCTCCCATCTGTCTGAAATCTAATCCAAGGGTTCTCACACTTTTGGACTTCACGTTCAAAGAACACTTCAGTAAAATTTGTGTGGATCACTATAGGTCACCAACTTTTAGTTCTGGCAAGCAAGTGCTTTTAAAAAAAATCTGTCATCTCTTATTACCATTACCGCATTAAAAAAGAAGACATTTAACATGCACACATGCATGTACCTACACACACACACACACACAGACACACACACGAAGAAGAGCATAATTAAAGACAATTTTTGAGCAAGTTTAGTTATCTTTATGAGAAATTTTCTTTGTTGTCTTATCTTTCTTTCTTTTCATTGTAGACTGTTAAAATAATTGTCCACACAAGCATAAGCACAGACCTACAGAATCTGGCCAGAATTTACAAAGTACTAGTCCAGCTGTTGTCTACCTGCTCCCAGGTGACCAGCCCAGGACAGCTTGGGAGACAGAAATCCTGCCACCTTCGCTGCTACAAACGCAGGGCTGAAAAGACCAACCCTTTTTCCGGATCACTCTGTGGCCCAAGCCAAGTTATCAAAAGGATCTTTGTTGCCAGGGGATGTTTTTTTCTTTTCTGAGAGTAGGTTGGGTTGCAGGGGAGTGGGTGGCAGGGGTTTGGCGGGAGGAGGGGAGGGTGGATAGAAAGGATAGAAGGTAAATGGTATAACACAAGAAGGATATTTTAAAGACTTTCAATAATTAAGTACATATGACTTCCTTTTTCTTTTTTGCCCTGGTACTGCCTGAAAAGTACATACGACTTTAAGCTGTATAGGCAAGAATATTTTAGATTCTAGTGTAAAGTAATAGGATATGGTATCACACTGGGAATGCTGTCTTTCTTCATCAATTGTTTGTTCTTAAAACAAGCCTTTTATGAGGTGTGGAATTTTAAAGAGGCCAGTTTTGCTGTTCCTATGAGAATTGACTCCTTTATTGCAAAATATGAATGTGGCAGGCATGTGGATTTTTTAAAGTTAACAGAAAAATCTGCTAATCTGAATAGATGATTAAGAATGTAGCCTGCTTCATCAGTGTACGTGTTACATGAGCAGACAGTAAGAGCTTGTTATGGCAGTGACTTACCAGCAGGGATGGGATAAAAGTAAAATGTGGAAGGAAGAAAATGCCCCATGGTTTTTTATTATAAAAGAACTTACAGACAACTTTTATTGATAGCTTTTGTAAATTTAGAATGAATTTATATTCATTCTAAATATAGAATTAATTCTAAATTATTAAATAATTAATTATTAATTAATTCTAAATATAGAATATGTTTGGCTTCAAACAGTGGTGTCAAAAGTGATATCATTGACATCTGTGGTAGCCTTCGTTCTCTGAAGTCTATCAGCAATGTCCATGCTAATAATTCCGTCTAAATAATTGCCCAGCCACATATTTGGAAACACTTTTAAAAATTAGCCTGTTTTGTATTTAAAATTATTTTTTAAAATACAGCAACAGGGTTTGCTTTGTTGCCCAAGCTGGTCTTGAACTCACGGGCTCAAGCCACCCTCCCACCTCAACTTCCCAAAGCCCTGAGATTATAGGTGTGAGCTACCATACCCCACTAGATTTCTGCTTATTCATAATCTACTAACTTTGAACTTACCATTTTCAGGGTTGCAGGGTTTTTTTTGAGACAGGATGTTAATGTGTCACCCAAGCTGGAGTGCACTGGCGCAATCATAGCTGACTGCAACCTTCAACTCCTGGGCTCACGTCATCCTTCCACCTCAGCCTCCTGAGTAGCTGGAACTCCAGACATGCACCACCACGCCTGGCTCATTTTTAAAAGTTTTCTGTAGAGATAGGATCTCATTATGTTGCCCAGGCTGGCCTTGAATTCCTGGACTCAAGAGATCCTCTCACCTCAGTCTCCCAAAGTGCTGAGATTCCAGGCGTGAGCCGCCACACCCGGCCATAGTTGCAGGTTTTAGGTATTAAATTTACATATCTTGTGTTGGGGAAACTATTGATAGATTTAGGGCCACAGATCTGAACAAAGCATAAAGGAGCTGATCCATCAGCCATTCCCCTCTCCATAGAGACTGTGCTGCATTGCTCTTGGCCCAGACACGAGAAAACGCTTTATACTGTCTTGCTAGGTTTCTCAATCTCAGTCTATAACTACATGTACGTGTGTATGTGTGTGTGTGTGTGTCTGTGTGTATGTACGTGTGTGTAGTTCCAACTGAATTTTCTGTTCCTAGGTTGAGTTAGAAATCAGCTTTTGTTTGCTTTACAATTTCTCATGGCTTCAGTCAAACAGTGGTGTCAAATGTGGTATCATTGACATCTGTGGTAGCCTTCGTTCTCTGAAGCCTGTCAGCAGTGTCCATGCTGATAATTCCGTCTACGTGATGGCCCAGCCACCAGCTGGACAGTGAGCATTGTTTTCTCGTTGGGTTGGGTGCTCCTCAGGGAGTGCCACTATGCCAATCAGATGAAGCACGGTTTGCCACTCACTGAGGAGGAGCCCCTGGGGCCCCATTCTGTGGCCCAGGCCACATCACTGTCCCCGACTGGACCCTTGCCTGGATGAACTGTTAAGTGTCACAAGGAATCACACAGGAGGAAGGGCGGCCACCACATACACACAAGGAGAATGTTCAGGTGACTCCTGCTCTCAGCAGGAGGCATCTCCATGGAGCACTTTGGGCTGAGCTACCTTCGTCCCTATCCCCACTGGCTCCCTCGCCAAAGTGCTGCTGCCAGTAGCCAGAAATTAAACTCCTCATTTGGGTTGAGTAAGAAAGTTTATCCATTACCCATAAACCTTTTCTTGCAAATCTGCTCATACTGTATATATTGACTTTCAGACTTCACTCTCTAATTGAGTAGAATTAGAAATATACCTTGTCCATTCATTCTGCCAAATACTCAATATTTCTGTTCAACAGGCTGTCCTATTATCAGTAAACTGCCCTCACTATGACATACTAATATATATGATATGAACATTGCCTTCTTGGAGCTCTTTTTAGTATAATTGCTGGGGTCATATCCCCCAGTGAGAAGGCCATTAGAATTTTGGGGTCAGGTTATTTGTGCGTGGTAGTGTAACTATCAAGATGTAATGTTTGAGGAGTTTTTTGGTGGAACTTTTGTGTTGAGTATAGAAGCCAATCATATTCATATAGTATACAAACTTGAGTGATACTCTTCTAAGGACCACAAATACCAACAGTTTGAAGTAAAAGTAGGAGGACTGAACATTATTGAGGCAAAGTCTCAGGCCATACCTGTTCCTCTTCTCTGTTGTAATGCCCTCAGCCAGGGCTAAGGTGAATTTTTGAAAGCACCCATCACTATTGTGTGTGCAACGTGGATAGGAGAGGGTCAGAAAGGGTAACAATGAACTCAATAATTACATTTGATGCTAATGATCTGGTCTGTGGGTCATGTGGGTGCCTCCTGTCTCCTGATCCACCTGACACTGATGGCAAAGCTCATTAGTACCTCTGGCCAGAGGGTGGACTTGGGGAAAGAGAGCATGGCACTCATGTCAATCAGTTTGGCTTCTCATTAGTAGTTGGCCAAAGAGGCCAGAACCACAAAAAGGAAGCTAACTTTGAGTTACCCGTATCTGTCCACCATTATCACAGAGGTGGGAAAAGGCTAAGTGTCTGGTATGTGAGAGTGGATGAAGTGAAATGATATTTTCTGAGGCTAAAATAAAACTTAAAAAAAATCTCAATGGCAACAGTCCTAAAATAAAAGTAAGTCTTTATAAACGGAAAACAAAGTCCAAAGTGAACATATTTGCTTCTCCTGCTAACAGTGCTATTTCAAAGAATAAAAAGTAGTTATGGATTCTGCTTCTGAGCAAGAGACAACATGTAGCTGAGACCATGTACAGAATGCATGGCACAGCAGGCACGGTGGGGAAGAGATCAGAATTTGAAGTTCCACTAAACTGTATCACCTGACATAGACTCCGAGGTAGCCCACAATCCAGTAGGTCACACTGGTGTGGACAGAAAGATCTTCAAGGGAAGCCCTTGCTTCCTGACCTGAGAAGCAAGAAAGGGGAGTGCTAACTTCAGAGTGAGTGGAAGAAGCCACCGTCTTCATTCTCCCCTTCCCAGCCCATAGCCAGTTCTGCACAGCAGCGTAGGGCTGGGCAGACATCCAAAACTGTGCATGCTGGGAGAGGAGGATATCCTTCTCTCTGATGAAGGGAACTGTGGTCCTAAGAGCATGGGGCGAATTCCCATTGCTTTTCTTCCCTCTCTGTCCTTCTGCCATTTGACACCACACTGAAATGCAGTTGTGCTAGAAGTATGTGGCTGAGCAAGGTAACTAAACCCCAGCGTTCTAGCAGAAGGACCATGAAAAGGGGCCCTAGGGTACTGGAAGGTACTGGGGAGATCACAGAGAGGATCAAGAGAGCTATTGCGTAAAATATTGTATGTACTCCTGGACTCGCTTCTGAGCTGTGCATATTTGGATCTGACTCTAAGCAGCACTACAGATTCTCTGAGAGCTGAAATATGAACTAGATCATATTGGTCCCAGGCTGACCACTGCATGGTATACATGTAAGGCAGATCCAAATAGCATTGCAAAGGCTTTCTGCACTGAAGTGACATTCAGCTGATAGAAGGTAGTTTGGAAATTGCAGCCTGAACTTAACAATATTGATCACGTGCTTAAAAAAAAATTCAACATTGTCCTTAGGATTTAAAGACTCGGACTCTTATAATATAATAATCAACATTACTGAAAATTAGCCAGCATATGAAGAACTAGGATAATCTCAATTTGTATATGAAAGAACAATTAACAGTTGCAAATACTGAGGTGTCACAGATGTTGGAATTATCAAAGATTAAATCAATTATTCTAATCATGGCCCCAGAAGTGCAGGAATAGATTATATAATGCAAAACCGAGTGGTAGTTTTAGAATATATTTGAAATACATAATAATCAAAAATAAAAATTTATGGGTGGGCTCAATAACAGAATGAAGATGATAGAGAAGAGGCAGTGGACTTTAAGATAAATCAATAGAAATTATTCAATCTCAACAACAGAGAAAAAAAGATTGAAAAAAAAAAAAGTAAACAGAGCTTCAGGGATGTGTGAGACCATACCAAAAATGTCCAACATTTGTGTAATCAAAGTTCCTAAAAGAGTGTGATTGGAAGAAATAATGGTTGGCAACTAAATTTGGTCAAAGATGTAAGCTTTTAAATTTAAGAAGCTGAACACAGCTAAACAGGCTAAAATCAAAGAAATGCATACCCTGACACATCATAAACTGTTGAAAACTAAAGAGAGAAAAATATTGAAAGCAAATAGGGAAAAATGCTACATGACATATAATAGAACAAGTTGAATTACTGCAGATTTAATTGGTATGTTTAGACCTATCAATGATACATAACATATAATAGAACAAGTTGAATGACTGAAGATTTTCCATTAGAAACCACAAAGGCCAAAATAAAGTGGAATACTATTTTTAAAATAACCAGGGAACATATTCTTTATATACAAAGGTTAAAAAAAAGATATTCTCAAATAAAAGAAAGCAATAATTCACTGCCAGAAGACTTGCTCTCAAAGAAATGCTGATAGACAGAAAATTATACCAGAGGAAAACTTGAAACACCAAGAGAAAAAGAAAAGCAACAGTAGTAATATCTGAGTAAATATAATTATTCTCTTCACTTCTTTAAAATATGTATAATAGGTCGGGTGCAGTGGCTCATGCCTGTAATCCCAGCACTTTGGGAGGCTGAGGTGGGCAGATCATGAGGTGAAGAGATCAAGACAATCCTGGCCAACATGGGGAAACCCCATCTCTACTAAAAACACAAAAATTAGCTGGACGCGGTGGCATGTGCCTGTAGTCCCAGCTATTCAGGAGGCTGACGCAGGAGAATTGCTTGAACCCGGGAGGCAGAGGTGGCAGTGAGCTGAGATCGTGCCACTGCACTCCAGCCTGGCGACAGAGTGAAACTCCATCTCAAAATAAATAAATAAATAAATAAAAGTATAATAATGGAAAGCAAATATTATAGCGTGGGTAGAGTTTCATTGTATATAGATGTAACACATATGACAATTGTAAAGAGAAGAGGTTAAAGGGACTAAAATGGTGGTAAGATTTACCACCTGAAATAGTAAAATATTAATTCTAAGTAGACTGTGAAAAGGTAAGTATATATATTGAAATGTGTAGAGCAACAGCTAAAGACACCATACAAAGGAATATAGTAAAAACTCAACAGATAAATAAAAATAGAGCACTGAAAATATTCAAATAATTCAAATAAAAATAGGAAAGGAAAAACAGGAACAAAATGAGGGAAGAAACCTAAAATAAATAAAAGGGTAGACTTAAATTCCAGTGTATAAATAATTACATTAAATATAAATGGTCTAAACATACAAATTAAATGACAGATTGTGAGAATGGATTTTTTTTAATGACCATAGGATATGCTATCTACAGGTAATACATTTTAAATATAATGAATGTCTTAAAAGTAAAAAGTAAAGAGATATACACTAATCATAAGGAAGCTGGAGGGGCCATATTAATATCAGAAATAGTAGACTGTAGAGTAAGAAAAATTACCAGGGATAAAGAAGAACATTACATAAAGAAAAATGGGTAAGTTCACCATGATGACATAAAAAGCATTAAAAAAGTGTATGTACCTAATAACAAAGTTTCAAAGTACATGGAACAGAATAGAACTGAAAGGAAAAATGGATAATTATAGTTAGGGGCTTCAACACAGCTCCCCCAATAATTGCAAGAACAAGTAGATAGAATAGCAGTAAGGATATGGAAAAATTGAACAATACCATCAGACTTGCTAATTGACATTTATAAAGTGTTCCTCCCTCAAATAGCAGAATATACATCCCTTTAAAATCCTCAGAGAGCATTCACAAAAATAGATGATAGCCAGAGACATAAACAAACCTTAAAATTATTAAAAGAATTGAAATAATCAAAAGTAGTTATCTTACCATAAGGAGATTTAACTAGAAATCAACAAAAGAAAGATAATTAATGAATCTCTAAATACTAGGAAATTAAACAACATACTTCTAAGTGATCTGTGAATCAAAGTCTCAGAGAAAGCAGAAAATATTTTGAAGTGAACAAAATTGAGGCTAAAGCCAGCATTATCCTGGTTACCAAACCAAACAAAGTTAGTGCAGTAAAAGAAAACTACAGACCAATGTCTCTTAGGAACATAGATGCAGAAATCCTTCACGAAATCTTAATATTAGCACATTGAATTAGGCAATACATAAAAAGAATAACAAATCATGACCAAGTGGATTTAGCCTTGGAATGTAAGGCTAATTCAGCATTTGAAAATCAGTCAATGTAGGGCTGGGCACAGTGGCTCACACCTGTAATCCCAGCACTTTGGGAGGCCGAGGCAGGCAGATCACGAGATCAAGAGATCAAGAACATCCTGGCCAATATGGTGAAACTCCATCTCTACTAAAAAATACAAAAATGAGCTTAGCGTGGTGGCGCGCGCCTGTGGTGACAGCTACACAGGAGGCTGAGGCAGGAGAATTGTTTGAATTCGGGAGGCGGAGGTCGTAGCGAACCTAGGTTGCGCCACTGCACTCCAGCCTGGGCAGTTGAGCAAGACTATGTCTCAAAAAAAAAAAAAAAAAAGTCAATGTAATGTACCATATTAACATAGCAAGGAAGAAAAAAATCACATGATAATATTAACAGATTCAGAAAAAGCAGTTGACAAAATTCAACATACATTCATGATAAAAACTCTCAACGATCTATGTAGGATTCAAAGGAAACTTCCTTGACCTGATAAAGAACGTCCACAAAAGTCTGCATCTATGATAACAATAGAACTGCAGACTACTAGATGGGGAGGGAGGGAAGAGGGCATGGATTGAAAACTAGCTATGGAGTACTATGCTCACTACTTGGATGACAGGATCACTCATACCCCAAACCTCAGCGTCATACAATATACTCATGTCACAAACTTGCACATATACCCCCGTATCTAAAATAAAAGTTGAAGAAAAAGAAACCTGTAGTTAACATCATGCTTGATGGTGAAAGACCTAATACCCTCCCTTTAAGACTGGAAACAGGGCAAGGATGCTCACGTTTACCATTCGTGTTGAACACAATACTGAAGTTTTTATCCATTGGAATAAGGTAAGAAAAAGAAATGAAAGGCCTACAAGCTGTAATAAAACCACCTATTTGCAAACAACTTGATTGACCATATAGATAATCCCAAGAAACTTACAGAAAAAGTTCCTAGGATGGCATTGCCAATTAGATGCAAGATTGTATCGCCAGTCTGGAAAATAGTTCAGTAGTTTCTTAAAATGTATTTTTATTTTTATAGATTTAGGGATATCAGTGTAGTTGTATTAAATGGATATATTGTGTAGTGGTAAAGTCTGGGCTTTTAGTGTAACCGTCACCCCAAACAGTGTGCATTGTACCCAATAGGCAGTATAACAGGTAGTATTTGATCCCTCACTCCCCTGCTACCCTCCTACCTTTCAGAGTCTTTTGCTCCACTCCACGTGTCCCTATGCACTTGTTGTGTAGCTCCCACTTACAAGTGTACTGTAAGTACAGTTTTTGACTTTCTGAGTAAGTTCACTTAAGATAATGGCCTCCAGTTCTATCCATGTTGCTGCAAAAGACATGATTTAATTCTTTTTTATGGCTGAGTAGCATTCCATTTCGTGTGTGTGTGTGTGGTGTGTGTGTGGTGTGTGTGTATGTGTGTGGTGTGTGTGTTTGTGTGGTGTGTGTGTTTGTGTGTGTGTGGTGTGTGTATGTGTGTGTGTGGTGTGTTTGTATGTGTGTGTGTGGTGTGTGTTTGTGTGTGTGTGGTGTGTGCGTGTGTGTGTATCACATTTTTAGTCCAGTTATCTGTTAATGAACACTTAGGTTGATTCCATATCTTTCCTCTTATGAGTAGTGCTGCAATAAACATCCAAGTGCAGGTGTCTTTTTGGTAAAATAATTTCTTTTCCCTTGGGTAGACACCCGGTAGTGGGATTGCTGGATCAAAGGTAGTTCTATATTTAGTTCTTTGAGAAATTGCCATACTCTTTTCCATAGAGGTTGTACTAATTTACATTCCCACAGACAGTGTATAAGCATTTCCTTTTCACCACATCCTCACAACATCTGTTGATCAGTGATGTTTTTCATATGTTTGTTGGTCTCTTGCCTGTCTTTTTGAAAAATGTCTGTTCACGTCCTTTGTCCATTTTTTAATGGGGTTACTTGTTTCTTTCTTGTTGAGTTATTTGAGTTCCTTGTAGATTCTGGCTATTAGCCCTCCATTGGATGCATAGTTTGCAAATATTTTCTCCCATTGTGTAGGATGTCTGTTTACCCTGTTGCTAATTTCTTTTGCTGTGCAAAAGCTTTTTAGTTTAGTTAAGTCCCATTTGTCTGTTTTTGTTTTTGTTGCATTTCCTTTTGAGGACTTAGTCATAAATTCTTTGCTTTGACCAATGTCCAGAAGAGTTTTTCCTAGGTTTTCTTCTAGGATTTTAATAGTTTCAGGTCTTATATTTAAATCCTTAATTCATCTTGATTTAATTTTTGTGTATGGAGTGAGATAGGAGTCCAGTTCTATTCTTCTACATATTGGCTTTCCAGTTTTCCCAGCACCATTGACTGAATAGGGTGTCCTTTCCCCAGTGTTGTATATTTTTGTCAATGTTGTCAAAGATTAGTTGGTTGTAGTTACATGGCTTTATTTCTTGGTTCTCTATTCTGTTCCATTGATTTATGTGTCTATTTTTGTACTAGTACCATGCTATTTTGGTTACTATAGCCTTGTAGTATAATTTGAAGTCAGGTAATGTGATGCCTCCAGGAACTAAAAAAGAGCCTGAATAGCCAAATCAATCCTACTTCAGTAGTTTCTAATGAAGTTAAATATATCCTTACCATATGATCCAGCAATCCCATTTCTAGTACATGCGACAGCGTGGATACATTTTAACATTAGGCTCAGTGAAAGAAGCCAGTCTCCAAAAGTTACTTGCTATATGATTCCATTTATATGACACTCTAGAAATGGCAAAATGATAAGGAAAAATAATATAACAGTGGTTTCCAGGGATTGGAAGTGTGTAAGGCACAACATGAAGGAGTTCTTTGGGGTGATAGAGCAATTCCATATCTGATTCTATCCTCAGCGATGGCAAGGAGGCAAATCTACACATGTATTAAAACTTACAGAATTTGTACATCAAAAGAGGCCTCAATTTTGTATATGTTAATTTTTTAAATTATATTAAAAATATGAGTTTTCTTGGCCAAAGTGAATGGTACCCGATTTTATTATTCTGTTCTCGCATTGCTATAAAGAAATACCTGAGACTGGGTAATTTATAAAGAAAAGAGATTTAATTGGCTTGTGACTCTGCAGGCTGTAGAGGAAGCATGGCAGGATCTGGTTCTGGTGAGGCCTCAGGGAACTTACAGTCATGGCAGAAGGCGAAGGGGGAGCCAGCATGTCGCCGTGTCTCCATGGCCAGAGCAGGAGAAACAAAAAGGTTGGGGGTACAGGGGGTAAGTGCTACACACTGTTAAACAACCACATCTCACAATAACTCACTCACACACTATCACAAGAACAGTACCGAGGAGATGGTGTTAACTCATTCATGAGAACTCCACCCCTATGCTCCAGTCACCTCCCACCAGCCCCCACCTCCAACATTGGGAAGTAATTACAATTTGACATGAGATTTGTGCAGGGACACCGATCCAAACCATATCACTGATATTCTTGTGATTGCCTATTGATTAACCAGATCAGTACTGTCCAGTATAATTTTCTGAGATGATGAAAATGTTGTCTATCTGCTCCGTCCAGCATCGTAAATACTAGTTACATGTAGCTATTGAGTACTTGTAATAATATTTTATTATTATTTTAAATATTATTAGGAACTAACAATATTAGTTCCTAATTTTCAGTTAATTTAAATAAAATTAAATATGAGTTCCTCAGAAAGTTCAATACCATACTGTGGCATAAACTTTTTCTGCCCTAAGTTCTTATAATCAATGTTCTAAGAAGACAAGGAAGGAAAAGATGAAAGTAATAGGAGAAAAACTGAGAGCTTATGATTTTTTAGTTAAAAAAAATCATTGAGCTTATGATTTTTTAGTTAAAAAAATCATTTAGTTAAAAAAATCATTTTTTAAAAAAAATCATTTAAAAAAAACGTAAAATGTATTGTTAGGTCTTATATTTCAGGTCTTATGTTAGTTCCTCGGGAACTAATATTTTCGACCTGGTCATGCTGAGTTCACCTTTGTGATGAGAATGTTTGGCCAGTGTTATTCCTGAGGAACTAATATTTTAATTTTATTTAATTTAAGTTAACTTATAATTAAAGAGCCACACACACCTAGTAGCTACTCGATTTGACAGCACAAATATAGACGACTGTATAATCACTGTGATCTTAGAAAACAAATTATGTTATTTTTATTCATTCAGAGAGATAAAAGAAATTAGGACGAGTTTTTACTTTTTGACATCAGGATTTTATGACGTTTTCTAGCTTTATAAACAAAAATGCATGATCCAACTTCCATGAGGTGATATAGGGAGGTGATACTGAGGATGAGGCTAATGTACATTAAAGATGTTAGTAGGAGTGTAGAAGTTTGTGGTTGTGATACGAAAGGTATAGGGGAGACCGAAGCCCAAATAATGTTTATTTTTAAGCCAGTGAATATTGGGCTGTTTTTGGGGTGAACACAACAGTCCGGATCCTGTTGCCATCCTTGTCAGTAGGCACAGAGGTGGACATTAGGAGCCTGTCCCTGGATGCGGAGGTGTCAGGAAAGCAGCCCTTGGAAGGCCCCTGCAAACCCCCCTGAACTGGGTGTTCCACTGTGGCAATTGCCCCTTCCAACTGGTTCCACTGGGGACTGTGAGAAGTACAAATTCAGCCTGGTCATGCCGAGTTCAGCTTTGTGGTGAGAATGTTTGGCCAGTATTTCTTTACTTTACACTCCGTCTGGACTTAGTTTGGAGTGATTTTTTTCCCTGTTATTCATAGTTTTTTTTTTTAGAAGTATTGTGATACTTTCTTTTCATGTGTGTTTACTTTTCATTCCTCACTTAATTGGAAGCACCTTGAGGTCAGAGGTTGATTCTGTTGCTATGTCTGCTTTGCAAAAATATGGCAGCCTTTGCAACCTTCATACTTTTTTCCCGATTCCATCTTGCAGAGAAGGAATGCAACCCACAGAGAGGATAACTTAGTTCTAATTAAATAACCCAGTGACAAAGTAACTCAGTTTCTCAGCTCTTTGACCTTCTAACTAATTCCAGCTAAAAGAGCTCTAGGACTCAATGGCGGTATATGTTTAAAGCAACAGAAATACTGATGATAGTTTTGAAAACTAATTGGGAAATGCCATTTTTAGGGCGTATTTTTAGATGTAGTTGTTGTTTCTCAAATTGGGGGCATATTTGTCCCAAGGGATTGGGGCCATACACTGGCAGGTTTATACAACCTCCAGATAAATGTGGATGGTCTCCCTAAGGGGTCAGTTCACTTGTACATTTTGGAAAGTAATATTGAATGGTGTTCATTGTGAACAAAGTTTTAAACTTTTGTTATTAGGACAATCGGGGTCTATCGCAGAGTAGAATGCATAGACTGTGTGAATTTCAGGGCGTCTTCACAGTAGAATCTAACTGTTCTTCCTCTGCATATTGGGGGCTTCTGTGGGCCGCCACCATTATCCTCTGCGGTGTAAATGCAGATACTAGATAGAAACGTCTGAGATATACTCAGGCGTGTTTTAACCCAGTAGGTTTCAAAGAAATAGTCCGTAAATCCAAATGCTATGTAATAACATTGTAATGGAGAAGGGCAACATTTCATTTTTCTGTGCTGTCTCATCATTTTCTTATTGTTTAATGTTAAAACAGCAATTTAGAGTCTGGCTCTTTCACCGAAAAATCATAAGCTCCTCAGTTTTCCCTCATTTTTACTTTCATCTTTTCCTTATGTGTCTTCTCTGGATATTGATTAGACAAACTTAGGGCAGAAAAATAGGTTATACCATAATGTGGTATGGAAAACACTGGATGTCTGCACACTTAATGTATAATTTTTTATCCAAAGTGCACCTGGGGCCGGGCGCAGTGGCTCACATCTGTAATCCCAGCACTTTGGGAGGCTGAGGCAGGAGAATCAGTTGAACTCAGGAGGTAGAGAGGTTGCAGTGAGCTAAGATTGCGCCACTGCGCCCCAGCCTGGGCAACAGAGCGAGACTCCGTCTCACACAAAACAAAACACAAAGTGCATCTGGAAAAGCCTTAGAGTTGACTTTTCTTTTAATATATTTTACAAGGAGGTGTTGTGGAGTAACGGAGGGACACCAGCGCTGAGAATCAGGAGACCTCAGTGCTAGTTCTGGTTTTACCAGTAAATCTTTGCAACCTGGGAAGTCATCTTCCCACTTGGGGCTCTAGGATTATATTCGATCAAGTGATGATGCACTAGATGTCTTTCCGTGTCTCCACCAGCTCTCACCTGCACTCATTCAGTGTTCCCAATCCTATGAGAATTGACTGATCCAAAGACTTTTGAGAATTTAAGTAACAGAATAGCAATGTTCTTCACTTCATGTTCATAGTGATGCTCTCTAATACTTGTAAGAACACCAAGTGTATTTTTTAAAAATATTTAGTTTTCTTGCATATACAGTGCAAGGAAATCTTACCCAATTTAATTGAAATGGTTTCTTCCACCATTACAAACATGCACTTAAACGTAGTCAATCCTGGGCTATAAAGGCCCTGAAAATGTAGGAACTTTCTGTTTTCCAAACTGCTTTTGTTGAGTTTTTAATTTGTGTCTTTTTTTTTTTTAAATCAATTTTATGTGACTAAGAAAGTCTAATCTGTTATTGGTGCCCAGGGGTTTTTGTTTAGAGAATTTCTCCTCTTCCCTTTATTTCTCAGTTTGCGCTAATATTCTACCCTGGGCACTATTCCAAATGTCAGGCTACTGCTAGAGCACAGGTAGTCTTTTCGATAGATGCTGAGGAGACAGTGTTAGGTGCGTTGTGAAACTCCTAGAAATGCATTTCTGATAGAATTCCAGGATTTCATGCTGGAAATGTCGGATAGTACTTTTGTGAAATAGGAAAGTTATCTATAATTTTTATAAGCACCTCTCTCTGCTTCTGTCTGTTTCCTGGTTGAGCACTCTCCATCTTGTCCACTCTCTCACAGTAGGCTTTTACCTTGCCTCAGTAATTATCTTTTCCTTTGCATGAATCCTATACCCTGTTGCCTGCATAAGCTAAACATTCAGCATGAGGAACATCTCCCCTGTAGAAACCTTTAATGCCATTCTCCATGTATTTAATGTTACCTTTATCCCTGCCTGACTGACTCTTTGGCCTCGTTGCTACCAATCTCCTTCATAGAATCCCTTCAACCCAGCCAGGCTGAATCTACCACCAGCCATTCTCCAGAACATCTTAGACTGTCTAACCACATCGTCTCTGTTCATACTGCCTTGCTGCCTGGAAAGCCACTCTCATCTTGCCTCTTCCCACCCCTTTACTCGCCCATCCTGCGGGGCCGCCTCAGTGCCTCTTCCTTCCTGAAGCACCTCTCAGTTCCCTCCATGCTTCCTTGATGGTGCTTTTCTCATATCAGAAATAACCATCTTTCTTTATTCTCCTGGTCCTCTTTCCCTCTTTGCCTTGAATGACACAGATGCTGATGTTGAACAATACATATAGGAGCGGTACCCATTCATCGTTACTCTGACCTCAGCCATATGCTAGGATCTCAGGTGCTGTATTTTATAAGTGTGTTTTGACTCGAAAGGAGGTTTAGTGGAATATTGTCACAGACTAGGATTGTTTTCTCCCCGACTGGTGCAGTCTTGAAAAGGGGAGAGAATCTTGACACCACAGACTTCTGAGTTGTGATAGGAGGCCGAGAAGTCCCTGGGGGAAGCCGCGTCTGACCATATTGTCAGCATCCCTTCCCTCCTGGGAGCCGCCATGAACTTATAAATGTTTTTGGAGAATGGAGGTGTCATGCTTCTTTGGGAGGAGACTTACTAAGGGCCATCTAGCAAATGCCGAGTGAAATTCATTACAAATATAAAGTGGGCCATTTTCCTATCCATTAAAGACTGTTCTTTAAACTTTTTTTGATTAATTACTTTTTAGAGACAGGATCTTGCTGTCTTTCCCAGGCCTGAAGTGCAGTGGTGCAATCATAGCTCACTGCAGCCTTGAACTCCTGCCCTCAAGTGATCTTCCTGCCTCCCAGAGTGCTGGGATTGCCGGCATGAGCCACCGTGTGCTACATTCTGAATCTGACCTTCGGCCACCCCCCTTGCCTCCTCTTCCTCTACTTCCCAGTAATGAACCCCCAGCCCCAGGCAGGCCCGCCTGTCTTATGAACCCCATCTCCCTCCCATCCACACCTCCACACCTTGTCCGTGCTCCCTCTCTGCAGGTCAGTCCTCTCTTTCCTTCAGCATAGATTTGGGGTCTGCTGTTGGCTAGGCACTTTCAGGGATATATCTGCAAACACAAAACATGCAAAAAAACATCCCTGCTCACGGAGTTTATGTTATGACATATGGGCTGTGCTTTCTCTTTTCTTTCACCTGTCCAGATTCTAGAACAAGTTTGCCTTTCCCTGGAAGCCATTGCTGACTCTTTCGACCCTGGTTCTTTCCTTCAAAATTCTTGGGGGCGCTGGTTACCTGTTCCTCCCCTTTGAAATACACTGCCTTGTGTTTTTGCAGTTTTTATATGTGGGTGTCTTACCTCCTGAAGTACATTTGAAGCTTCTTGAGGGCGGACACCGTGTCATTTGTCCATGAGAGAGTGTGCACGAAGGTTCATATATTGCATATGGACACGACCTTAAAGATTTAAGATTTAAATTCCCAAACTGACCGTAGGACTTTGCAATTAGTTACCTGATGAATATTTTTAATTGATTTAATGATATTTATTGCTCTCTGCTTTTTCAAGTGGAGCAGCTCTAAGAGCGTGTGAGACCATTAGTCATCAAGCATTTATTAAGATCCTCCCTGTGTCACTATGTGGCGCTACTATTTAATCTGCTGCCAAGGACGCAGGCAAGTGCCAAGCACAACCTCTGCCCACACCTCATCAACTGAGCAAATCACCTCTGCGGTCCTCTGTGTGATGTTTGTAAATCTTTACTGTAACACCGAAGCTGTTACTGTTACTCAAAGATGCAAGAGGCACGGGGCAAGGAGGAGGACTGCTGATGACGGCTGCGTGTGATTCTTGAGCTCATCTTGCCGTCAGACACCAAGATCTAAAGCATCAGCAGACCTTTCTCGTCTTGATTTCTCGGTGGAGGCCAATGGTGTCCATCATGAAACCCATCGTACGCTCAGTAGGGCAGCAAGACGAGCTTGTGGTGGTTTTGCCTGACCATGTGTACTTTTTCCCATGGTCCTTCAATAAAAGTCTGCTGGGGGGCAGTCGTCAGGGGTCATAGACCCCAGCAGAGGCAATTCCTACGGGAGACCCCACCTGTGAACTTACCTCATTGGTCCACGTGCCAAGTAAGCAGATTGGCTTCAGTTTAAATTTAAAAATTGAGATATAGGTTTTAACACTTTTTGTTTACAGTGGCTTTTTTATTCTAATAATCAAGAGGTAGCACGTGTTGTTGAAAGAACAGACTTTCAACAGCAATGGTTGTTGAAGATGATGTGGAAAGTCTGGAGAACAGCATACATAAAAGGGTAAAAGGTAAAATTGACTTTCAGTGGCTGAAAGAACAGACTCAAGAGCCAGCTGCCTTGGGTTCAAATCCAGTCTCTGCCGTTTACCAGCTCTACGAGCTTCAGGAAGACAGTTCCCCTCTTTAGGTGGGGATCACCCCAGTACTTAACTTCCAGAGTCCTTGTGAAGATTATGTGAGTTTCCAAATACAGATGTACTAGGCCCATATATAGATGCAAACATGCATGCTTGGATATTAGAAATTATGACTACATTTTTATTTGTACATTCTCCATCCCTTTTCTTCGAGTATTTGGATTTCTTTTTCTTTCTCCACATATTTAACCTTTCCTAGATTACAGAAGACACTTGTGTCTTGAACTGTTAGGAAGTGGTGCAGTGACCCAGGGCTTCCCAGGAGGCTCTTACAGTGCTAGGACTACAGATATGTCTATTTAGATCTGAATTTGTAATACGTTTGTTCTGTGCGTCCATCATCACATTCTTAAGGTGCGTGTGCTTATTAGGCACGCTGTCTGACCTCACAGTGATCAGAACAAGCCCCACAGGAATGGGCTGGATTGCGTGCGTTTGGGTGGATTTATAACCAACAACACAGCCACACTTAAAGAGGTTTGATGAAAGGTGAGTGACTTTGGTTGGAGGCCCTGGTGCTGAGCCCTAGGCTCCATCTGTGGCATGGATGAGCAGCTACTGGCTTATCAAAGAGGAGAGAAAATCATACACTAGAAAGGAAAATCAAGACCGTATTTGGTTAAATAAGTGGAGAAAGAAAAAAAAAAAACAAATACTTGAAGAAAAGGGATGAGAACATATAATAAAAATGCAGTTATAATTTCTAATATCCAAACATGTATGTTTTCATCTATTTATGGCCGATTATGTCCTTATATGCTTCTGATCAAGCATACAAGGTAAAATTGATGAGGCTGCTAAAAAGTGCAGCAGTAGCAGTTGGTGTGGAACACATTCTCAAGGGGGTCACAGGGTGACAGATAGTCCAGGACAGGGAGGACATAGTGCCACAAGGAGGACTCAGCAGGAGGATGCCACATCATCGGAGGGCAATGGATATGCCAGACCAGAGCAAAGGGGGGACCCCAGGAGGGCAGAGGATGTGAAAAGCGTCAGGCGGTTGAGGGCATGGAAGACGTTTCATTTAATAACATTCAAAGCAAGCATCTCAGTGGATCAGTAGATGAATATATAGTCGGCGTGCCTGCCAAGTGTCCCAGACTCTAGGCAACTAGAGAAGAGCTGATCTGGGCACGGGGACCCAGTTAGTGTTTGTAGCTGTCAGATGGGTGATGGCGCACAAGAGGGTTACACATTTTGTAGCCTCCCAAGGACAGAATGGGTGTCACTGTGCAGAGGTGAGAAGAGACGTTGATTTGGACTCAACTCGCAGGGAGGTCTTTGCCAGAGCCTGAGCTCTGTGGTGTAGGTTTTGGAGGACAGGCTGAATCACCAGAGTCAGGAGAGAATAGGATGCTTCCAGGATTTTAGCCTGGAGACCCACATGGGGACCCCTGTAACTCTGAGTTTCAGGGGTGCCTTACGAAGAGCTTCAGTGCATTTCCCGTCTTTGCTGGCACCCTACATTTTGTGCCCCTGGTAGCTGAGCTGCTGGATTCATGAGGATGTGGAAGAATTTGCTGCACAGTCATCTGCCACCCACCTCTGTGGGTTTCTGAGAATGGGATAATTTTTTGGTTACCTGGATCCTGAGTGGAGGCAGCAAGATGTGCCTGTTTTGATGTTACTCCGTTTGGGAGAGTTTGGCAGTAGCAGTTCCACTGCCGTGGGATTCGTTTCCTTAGCCTCTCTGACTCCATTTTTGTCTGGGTTTTATGTAGCTGCTCTATCCTTCCATTCTGTCCTCTCTCTCAAGTGCCGCCCCCGTTTTCCTCCTGAGATGTTTACGTGTTGCTTCATGCACTCTAAATAAAGACTAAATGTTTTCTCTGCTGGCGTAAGTTCCCCTGTGTGTGTGTGTCGGTGTGTAAATGCATGTCCACAGGTGAGCGTGGCACCCATAGTGCAATGAAAAGGACATTTTTATGCAGATACGTGGATCATTTTCACCTTGCTGATCTTAGCCGTAGGCATTTTTAAGAAAAGACGGAGGACACAGCCACCCCCCAATCCCATGAATCCTACTTCTCCTTCTCGGTGGATTGGAGTTGTGTTGTAAGCGCAGGAGAGGCTCCTGCTGAGAGCGAGTTCCTGACATAGTGACCTCATTCCCAACGCCGCCCTCCTCGCAGCGGCAGAAGCCGCGCTGGCTGGTGCTGGGCGAGCTCCGCCGCTGCCCGGACCGCGAGCCTGACGGCTGTGTGTCGGGAATAAAGAGACCCAGGCTTGCAAAGACTTGCACGGCAACTGGAATTTATGACAAAGAGCTCACTGCAGCTAAACTTTGATACAGTGTACAGTGGAACGGCCTGTTACACACAGAAGGGAGATGCGTCCTTCGTCACAATGCAAAGCCAGCCTTAACACAAAAATAGGAAAATGTGGCAGGTCTCTAATTACGGACTGGTGAGTATATGACGCCAGATCAATTTTAATGTGTGTGTTCGCTCTTCAAGCATCTGGAGGTATGTGCCCTTTTTACCTTTTTCATGATTAAAAAATAGGAGTTGGTGCTAATGCATGGGAGGGGACCTGGGCCCCTAGAGAGGAGAATGTGCCCCTCGCCACCCCTCGCCTGGGGTACATTCCGACCTCGCGTCTCCGCACTGCACAGACAAAGGAGCCTGCACAGACAAACAGAGACTGTAGCTTTTCTTGGAGCGATGACTCATTTCAGTTCACAAAGGATTCTGGGCAGGGCAGTGAGAAGTCAGGTTGGCTGATCCATCCCTGTGACTTCACTTTGCAGAGAACAAGCAGAAGAGGAGTGACACTGCAGATTCCGAGGCATTGCAGTGGGATGTTGGCTCAGCAAGTGGCTGTGATGTATGGGATAGGCATGGAACAGGATTCCAGCTGTTCCGTGCAAATAAGATAAAAGAATGGTAAAGAGGATTCCTTTTTTTCCCCTCCTCAAAACGTTACCAGCAAAGTACATTCACAAAGCCTTTTTTAAGGTGCCTTTTGCCAGCTTTTGCACTGAACTTGTACCAGTACCTCAAGCCCTGAATTGTAAGAAGAGCAGAGAGTTCTGGAACTCATTTTTAAAAAGTAGATCTACGAAGGTAAAGTACCAGATTCCTGTCGTGTTCCACAGGCCCTCAGTAGCCAATCTGAAATGCTCATTTAGGATACTTTGACTTGAAAGTTTACTCTTTCTTCTTATTCCAGATTCTAGGACGTCCGTTTCTGTTACTGGCTCCTTCTTGTGCTTGGATGCAACCCCCTAGCATGCACCAGGCTTTAGCGTCAACGCTACCTGGGGGATGGAGCCAGTCCAGAAAGGGTCAGGTAGGTTTCCCCTGCTTTTATTTCAAGAGTTGTTGTGTGCAAAGGAATATGGTGAAATGTCAGCACCACCTGTGAAGAGGGTGCACGGTCCTCTGAAAAGTCTTGCTGTTCCGCTCTTCCCCCAGCCTCAATCTTAGGCAGTCCAGGTCCTCTCGCTGTGGGCTGCTCACCACACACGACCTCACCAGCACGGGTCATCCCAAAGCTGCTCACGGGGACCGAGAAGTCCACAACAGCAGGATTTGCCAATAGGAAAGAATCAGACTGCCCCAGATTTCCCTCAGCTATGTATCTGTCTCTCTCGCTGCTCTGAGGGAGGCATTCAGTAAATAGTATTTGACATTTTCTCTGGGGATTTTTTGTTTGTTTGTTTGGTTTTGTTTTGTTTTATTTTTTGAGACAGAGTTTTGCTCTTGTTGCCCAGGCTGGAGTGCAATGGTGCAATCTCGGCTCACCACAACCTCTGCTTCCCGGGTTCAAGCGATTCTCCTGCCTCAGCCTCCTGAGTAGCTGGGATTACAGGCATGCACCACCACGCCCGGCTAATTTTATATTTTTAGTAGGGACGGGTTTTCTCCATGTTGGTCAGGCTGGTCTCAAACTCCTGACCTCTGTCGATCTGCCTGCCTCATCCTCCCAAAGTGCTGGGATTACAGGTGTGAGCCACTGTGCCCGGCCTTGACATTTTTTCTTACCAGTTAATATACAGTGCCTGAAATTTTGTGTACTGTTCGGCCTGTTAACCTACATGCAATGCACTAAAATCCAAGAAAGCCTGATTTATGTGCCCAGGGACTGTTTCCAAGACTAACATCATATTGAGGCTGCTATTAACTACTAAGGAAGTAAGCATATTTCATCATAGTCTGCTTTAGGATTCAGATTATGACAGAACTGTTTTCTTACAACATCCATGGGCTTTTCACACAAAAGCCTTTTTAAAAAACATGACAACAAAATGGTAAATTTTGTCCTCAAAAGTACATTACATGCTTCATTTCCAAAGTGAGACTTGGCACATCTGAAAGCATGGCTTTACCACCTCATCACATGGATGGTTTCAGTACTGTTAAAGATATTTCTGAGAGTGTTGAATCCTGTATGTAATTGGTAAGAAGTTTTAGAACATTTTTAAAGGCAGATGTTCAAGATCCCTTGAACATCTTTCTCTTCGCAGTCACATCCATCCCATAGCTCACCCTCTCACAGAAGAAAAGAAAGCATCTTTCCTTTCTTCATTGTCAGAGGTCTCTTCTTTCTGCATGGCAGTTTATATCTTCAGAGCAATGTTGAGGATGCTGAGTCAGGTTTAAAGGATGTTTGGTCAGAAAAAACACAAGCGTGGTATGTTGCAAATACAGTTCCATCATGTCCTCACACCCATCAATTCTACCCATCCTTAAAGACCTATTTGAAATCTCTCTCCCCTGGAAAGTTCTCCCTAATCATCCCAACAAGAGGTCTTTTCTAAATCCTCGAAACTCCCATTATAGAGTTAGTTTTCTAGTCATTCATGTGTTTTCTTGCTATAGCTCTTCTAAGGGTATTTTGAACAGCAGTGTGTATATTTCGTGATTGTTTATATTTTCACACATGTATATCTTGTATTCCCACCTAAATTGTAAACTCATTGAAGGTAGAGATCAAGATTTATGCTTTTTTCTGCCCTCTACATCTAGCAGTTCCCTATACATGGAAACCTTTCAATAAATAGTTGAATAGGAAGAGGGGCAGTTTAAAAAGCAGGATTTTTTTTTTTTTTTTTTTTTAGTCATAGAGGGTTAGAATGATCTGGTTTTGCTAATTTTAAGAATCTTCAGCTTCACAAGGTATATTCAGGCTAAGGTGGACCTCAGGAGTCATGCATACTACTCTAGAAGTTGCGATGGTTCTTACCCTGAGGCAGTGTCACAGCCGGGAAAGCTGCCTTACTCTGCTTGTAAAGGACTGTTACCATTAAGGACAAATGAGCATGTGAGGCCCTCAAATACAGACACTGATCACAGTTTACTTGAATTGTGTTGGACAAGCCATCCTTAAGTTATAAGGAGTATGCAGAATTCAGGAAGTTCATGTGAAAGTCACCTTTTTGACTCCTACAGGACATTTTCCTTAGAAGAGAGCCAGAATGGTTACTAATAATTCAAGTCATATCAGAAATTATTTAACTTCTAGTGTCACTGATTTTTAGTACCAACACTACTTATTTAAGTGCTGAGTTTCCTTTCCCTTTCTTAGGTAATGGATTGGCCCAACCTAAGTTTTGAAATAGGTCCACATCCTTTGATATCCTTATAACTCTCTATCCACACTATTTCCCATCTTCTAGTGCCTTTTTCTCTCCAGAGTCCCCAGTGGGATGCGTGTTTGCACTCCCAGCCTGGAGATGCATCCCAAATGCTATGTATTCTACATATCTGATTAAAGTGATCTGATTAAACTACTTCATACTAGTATAAGAAAGAACTCTGCACTCTTAACCTTCCCAAAGACATTTTAGTTTTTTTAAAAAGGTTTATTTTTAGGACCAAACAAGTTTTCCATTAG